>NC_054746.1:24282463-24608717 GCF_018143015.1 Lytechinus variegatus | reverse complement strand
ATGGTAACATTTTAAGAGCTTTTTTACATGTAGGGATATTACGAAGAGGAAATCTCAGTAAAAAAGCGCGAAGCGCGAGCTGATCTTTTTTGCGATTTAGACATAAAAATAGTAATTTCTAAGCAGTTGTAATCTTAAACAGATGATTTATGTTCATTGTGTAAATGTGCTTAAATTTTCCAGTTCTTTAATGAATTCGTTCTGCTTGATTTGTTTATTTAGCCGAATTACAAAATGAATTTATTAATCAGACTGTGACGTTGGCACGGTTGAATGTTTGGCAATTTTTTTTAGCTTACAATCATGTCAATCAAATTGTCAAAATTCACATCTTTTGCAAAATTGTCAGAAACACCTTTTCCGTGTGTTTTTCAATTATTATAGAATTCAAGGAGGCTTTCTCCCTATTTGACAAGGACGGCGATGGCACCATCACAACTAAGGAGTTGGGCACAGTAATGAGGTCACTGGGTCAAAACCCAACTGAGGCTGAGCTTCAAGATATGATCAATGAAGTTGATGCTGATGGTAAGTTCTCAAATTAATAATAAAAAAGACGGAGCTTATTAAATGATAATTTGTTCATATTGTTTGAAGGTATTGTCATGTAGCTAGCCAAACGTGTGTACAATCTGTCTTTGAATTATATATCATGAATATTTTTAAAATTATGTAAAATCTCTCTGTCTTCAGTTGCGTATAACAGCTTCTTCCAGTAGAAAATCTCGCCTCCTATGTTAAGAACTCATCAGATTTCTGTAAAGTTTAAACTGTCGCCAAATTTGAATTTGAGCAGGATAAACACTGAGGCCCGTTTTTCGAAGTCAGGTATGACTTAGACCACGGTTTAACTCTGTGATAAAATTATGGGGAGCCCAAAATTCAAAAACTCTGTATCTAATGTATATTTCTTATGTTTACTATTTTGCTTTCATTATGAAGAAAAATACTTTAAAGTACTTCGTTTATCATTCCCAGACAATTATGAACAATTGGGTGGCATATGAGTTGATATATTTGTTGTATACTGTTACAGATTTGTGCCCCAATTGGCTCTCCATAGTTAAACCCCAACTTTAAACCAGGGTTTAATTTAAACCCGAGTTCAAAATTCGGGCCTGCGGATCTACAAACTTGATAAATGGGACAGGGACAATTCAAGTGCAAGTAAATTTCATTTTCATGTGATAGGGAATGGAACCATCGACTTTCCCGAATTCTTGACGATGATGGCGAAGAAGATGAAAGACACAGATAGCGAAGAAGAGATCAGAGAAGCATTCAGAGTGTTCGACAAGGATGGTAACGGATTCATCAGGTTAGCTAAGTTGAGCATCGTTAATGTTTTTTTTTTCATTAATCTTCACCCCAAACATGAAACGAAATAAAGACATTGATGACGAATATTACCCCCATATGATTCACCAAATGCCCATTTGATCTCATTTCAATAGTTCATATTCCATTTCGTCCAGATTCAGTTAGTATGATACCCGGGGGCCACTTACATTGACGAGAGGATACCATGCGCGACCCCCCCCCCCAAAAAAAAAACCACGAAGAAGGGCGTCTTTTTCAAGATAGGGCAAGTTACGTACGTAACGTGATAAGGGTGTCAAAAACAATAATATAATGAATAAATGTATATATTTTTGCTAGGAAAGCTGCGTGTTTAGGGTCAAATTTATTAATAGCAATATTGAAAAAAATATAGATAGTTGAACGAGATTAAGTCTGTTAATATATGACTATAGGAACATCTGATCTTTCAAACTAAAATGGCCAGACTATTTTATCCCAATGCTAATTCTCCTGCAGTTATTTTTGATGTGGTCACATTTACTATAATCTAGAATTAGATTCGGTTTTCAATTTAAACCCTCACAGTGCAGCAGAATTGCGTCATGTGATGACGAATCTTGGTGAGAAGTTGACGGACGAGGAGGTGGATGAGATGATCAGGGAAGCCGACATCGACGGTGACGGACAAGTCAACTATGAAGGTGAATAGGTCCTGATATTGGAATGACATTGATCATGCGGTGTCGAAATCTCACTAACCTTTACATACCACTTATACATGTAGTTTTGATTGGTTATGGCAAATTTATAATAATAGAAATAATAATAATAATGTATATTTGTAGAGCGCACACACCGTCAGTAGACGCTTGTGGCGCTAGCCGAGCAACAGTTCTCTTTTATAATAACAAAATGAGATTTTACAGAAATTTATAAAAATACTACACAAGAACCATGAACAAGTACAATGTACGAATAATAATTTCACATCTGCTTCATTCATTATAGACATTGGGTTTTTAATCATTTTTTTTCACTGAGTGCCAAATGATTTTTTTTTTAATAAAATGTTTAGGCCACTTATTAAAAAGCAATGTAGGTTCACTGTTCCATATTATTACCTTGATTACACGAGCGATCATCGACGCAATGAGTCATAATACGAGGTTTGGGGGCAGAACCTGGCATATGGGGCAACATTTTCAAGCGAGTTTCGAGAAAACGAAGGAAGATAGCTAAACTTTTGATATTTTGAAAGTGATAATCATATTCTGTGATATAGATTTTGACATAATGTTCAGACATTAATATCAGTATTTATCCCTTTCCTATCATTTTTATTCTTTTCCTTCTATTTTTTTTCATTGTCATGAAAGTTTTGTGATAATTGAAATATACAACGTGATAATAATAATATTTAGATTATGTTCATATTTTGATGACATGTCAACATGACCTCTGGCACATTGTTTCATTTTTATTTCTTCCCAGAATTTGTTTCTATGATGACGACCAAATGAATGCTCAATGATGGAGTCGGAGGAGAGATGGTCAGCCCCCTTGATATACCCAGAATCACAAACCCTGACAGTTACTACACATCTGACGGGCAAATTACCCAGACAAGTACCCCATGTTATACATGCACCAAAGGACAACTATCTAAATCATATTCATTCGGTTGATTTCTCACATTGGCTACATATTAAGGGAAAGTTAACCATAACGTCTAGTTGCTTTTGATAAAAGCAGAACAAATTGAATAAAATATTAATGAATGTTTGGTGAAAATCCACTTTAAAAAATAACATATTGATTGATTTTAACCTTTATAGATGTGACGTCATATGCATGCAGCTGACATATTTTTTCATGTCATTTAAATTCCATTTTTTTTAAATGAAATGATGTGTGTGAATATAATACAATTTAAATAAATGCACAAATTAAATAATTTCATAATTTCTGAGAAAATGAAATTTTATGGAATATTGCTCGAATGTGAGGTCACAAACCTAAAAAATGTGTATTATTTGATGATTTTCGCTGGGCGTTATGTTTCATTTATTCATCTGCTTTTATAACAATTACATAACTTCAAATAGAGGTAAACTTCTTCTGCATATGTAAATTTTAATGTTGTGAGGACCATTAGCGTACCTACGGGGGGCAGACGACGGGGAGACCTGACGAGTCACAACCCATGAAAGGGACGTATCCCTGCCCCCCCCCCCCCCGACGAGTTATAACAGTTATAACAGTTATAACTGTTATATTAACTGATCCCTGGCCCGCTCTTTTGAACTTGAAGACTTTAAAAAAAAAATTGTTGCTTGTCAAATTTTTTTTTCAGGTACGAAATACTTTATTTATGGTTGAACGACCCTTTTTTTCCTTGTCAATTTTTTTGTGGACGAATTTGCCCCACTGTGGAAAATCCTAGGTACGCCACTGGTGAGGGGACAAAAGCAAGCAACTCTATCATAGTTCATTATGATTTGATTAATTGCTAATAGGTCATAACCCTTTATGCTCCTCAGTGGGCTTAGGTTTAGAGTTGGATTGTAATACAACTTCAGGTCCGGACTAAATGTAAAGATTAGGATTAGGGTTTATTTAGTCATGGAGGTTAGTTTGTATGTTTGGCTCGACGTGCAGATTTTCCATCGGAGTAATTGTCGCCGGAGCAAATTTCATGGAACCGGTTGAAATTTTCATATTTTGTTTTATTTGTATTGTATACGAAATAATGTGTCTAATCTATATGAACTGAATGCCCAGATTAGTTGACTTTCTGCTGAGATATCATCTCCTAGTTAAATCCATAAATATTAATGATAATATAGGAAGCTACTTGCATATGAAGTTTTTAATAAACCATTATACCTTTGTTATTCATTTATAAATGTCGCTAAACCTTTATCATTATTTCTCTAATTTCTATTCTATAAAAATAGAAAACACCAACTTGTCAGGGTCGATTTCCCCTTCATATTCAACAGAGACCTATGCTGACGATGTCTCCGGAAAGAGAATTTCCGAACATGCTTATCCTGTAGCACGAGAAAATTTAGTGTCCAGGCCCCAGAAAAAAATCTTTCATTTACGAACCCATGGCAGAAAAAGTTCCAGGGCTCTGCCTCGGATATGCGATGACCATTTTTCTTCTACCCCTTTTCGTTGTTTTTCCTTTTTTTTTTGCTTGTCGGATTTTAGGGATGTAAATATAATAGTTTTTGTTATTCTTTCTCATATAGCGACAGTGACAATGACATAATTTCTTGCCAACGAGAACCTGATTTCTCGAAGAAAAAAAATGGGACATGCCCCCCCCCCTTCACGAAAGCCGATTCCCCTGCACCCTTCCTAGATATTAACGTCTGTAACTGTTTATTTTCTATCAGTGATTTTTTTTTCATTATGCATACACACGTTGTAAAGGGTGCTTTGTTACTTCTTTTTATAATGAGTAGGTTATATGGCATTCAATGTTGCATCCTTATCGCAAATATGGGAAGTCAACATTTCACCAAATCCAGTGTATTGATGATTATAAAGTGATACACACATATTTAGCTTTCACATTAAAAAAAAACATTCGGGAGAAAAAGATAAAATCATACATATTTGAAAGAGTATAATACATGTCAGTGTTTAATTGGTTTAAAATCAATCAATTCTATCAATTAATAATCAAATTAATTCAAGACCCTTGCAAAGCATGTGACATCTAACTGTGATGTATTATGTCTTTCGTCATGATGAGAATATTGATGCAAGAGCAATTTTGCAATAATAAAATGACCATTTATGACATTGCAAAATAAAAAGGATAGTAGTCATTGTGATATCATGTAAATATGTGAAGGCCACTGGCGATTTGTAACGTTGTTTTGGTAATTATGATGACGATGGTGGTGGAGTTGGAGTTGGTAATTACGATGATGCCGATGACGAAGAAGAGGGTGACGATGATGAACATGTTGATGATGGTGGTGATATAATAATGACAATTTTTGACATTAGCATAGCTGGATCCGATGCATACAGTGCGTATCAAAAAAGTTTACACTTTGAAAGAATCCTCTAAAATGATATATTTGTCATATCCTAAATAGACACTTTGGTACAGGTCTCTAAGTGAATGATGATATGACTGTCGACAGATCTTTCCGCTTGAGTTATAAAAAGTTCGTGAAAAATAATGGCACTAATGTACTTTGACGGAATTAAAACCCTCGAAACTGGATACAGGATACAACACAAGAAAACATCACGTTCAGATGGCAATTATAACGCTTTTGGTTCCGCGACCCCTGATGTTTATAAAAAAATAAATAGTGATATTCTGTGTTTGAGTCGTAAAATAAATTTTGAACAGCAGGGCATTTGAAACAATACTCAAAGATCATGAAGATAGAGAGGGGGAGAGAAGAGAGAGAGGGGTCGGGGGTGAGAGAGAGAAAATGAGTCCTCAACTTCAAAGTATAATGAAAAGCTTGTCTCTAATAGAATGCTTGTGATGTATAACATTTGAATAACAATGACTGATGGGATTAATATAGCCTGAGTGAGCATTGCGTTTGGTTGTCAAGGGTATTAAAACAGGTGATCTCCCTCTCTCTATATAGCAGAGTGTCCAAGCAGAGGTAAACCACACGGCATGGTAAGCAAGATCTTCCATTCGAGGTAAGAGGTTAATGATGAACTTCCTCGATTTGATTCATTGATCATGTTAGAGGCGTCATATAGATATTCTTATTCATATTTATTGCATTTTTGTATTGAAAGAGTTCAACGAAACCCTTTTTGAGATTGTCAATTATAGTTCTTTTCACAATACGATATCATGGAGCACCGGCATTCAGCAATAAATCAGTGGTTCACACAGGGTTCATCAATGCATCAAACTGGGTAAGTATTCATTAATTTTTTTATTATCATGTGCTTGGTATACCTCATGGTCCACTGGCGTAAATCCGGTCCGAGCGGGGGGGGGGGGGTGAGAGCAATATATTGAACTGGCTATGTATACGGGGTAAATAACCGTGTATACTACCATCTTTCAGTTTAGGATCTATCACGATTTTTTTTTTCGAAGGCTAGATTGTAATGGATTATAAAGTAATGAATTACAGTTGATAGCAATATGCTTTTATAAAATGATTATAGGTCATCACAGGTCATACAATAAACTTCCAAGAGCCGCGTAGAAATAGCGCATAGATGCAAATTCAAAGGAAACTATTGCAGAAAGGAAAGATTTTGAATAATCATTAAGATTTTATCGGGAGATGATGCAAAATTTCGAACAAAATTCATATTTGAAATAGATTGTAATGGAATTAATGTGGTTTAGAGTCTCTATAAGCGGATGAAATTGTGCTGTGTGTATTACCCTTCACATGCAGCAACACCATGTATTCTGGAAGATGTGTAAAAATTTAAAAATGTAACTAAAATGACTCATTTTTTTTTTTGCTTTTTTTGCTTTTCAAATTTCTCTGGACTAATTTGACCCTCCATTTTGTAGCCAGTGAAAACCTTTTTTTTGTTAATCACAGGACCAAATTGATCTCCATTTTGTAGTCAGAACTCCCTTTTTTTGCTTTTGAAATCTATATCAGCACCCCCAGTAAAAAAAAGATCGTTTTCAGGGCCCTGCGAATAAATCTGAAAACAGTATCCAACTTACTGAAACGAGTCGAACCGATGCAGCCTGTGCGATGTTATCGACCAATTCCTCCAAATCAATGACTCTATATTCAGTACACAGAGATACGATCTTACGTATACGTAAGCTCCCGAAGGGATTCAGTAAAGATATAGCGCCATCTATCGATCACATTTTTTTAATGCCGACTGATTTCAGAGATATCTCTGTTTTTTTTTTTCAGAATAACGATGATCTCCTGATTTGTTGAATACTCGTCGCCAAGGTATATACAGGAAGAATATATAGTGTATATGTGCGACTCCAATATCTCCTCCCGAAATGTCTAAGTGTATGTAATTTTTATTAGTAGACTATTATTACAACTTTCTTAATGCTTAGAAGGAAGGACAAAAAAATCTTACGCTTTTGAAATGCCCGCACTTTGTATCTGACAGATCGATGTTTATTCATCAAATCACATTGATGCCTTGCAGAGGCAACAATAAAAAACAAGGTTTTCTTTGAAACCTTCATTCTTATTTTTTTCTTTACTAATTTCCAAAGTGTAGAAAAAACCCTCAAATATCATCATTCGAAATGTGTTTTTGTATTTCAACCTAGTAATCGAATAAGATATAAAAAAAATAGGAAGGGACATTGCATTAATCTTCCATGAGCATGATGAGGGGAAACTGGCTTCAGCTCACCGATATCCATGTAATAGAAGTTCAATATATTGCCATTTTTTATGTTTATGATGATTGAATATGTGTTTCTCAATAGAAGCGTGTATGAAATCGCAAGATTGATTGATGACAACTGAAGAAAAAACATAAGACAAAAGTAACATCCAGTCCCTACATGGAGAGATTTGCTTAGTAACAGTAGTTGATTGATTGGACGATTGATTGATTTTTTTTCATTTGATATAATGTTATTAGAGTTGCGCTGATTTCTTTTTTTTGTTCTTCCATGCATCGTTATATAATGTACGTTGTAATGGATAAGTTTTTTTATGCATTATGTCTGTATTATTCTTTATGTCACGGTGCACTCGTCAGAAGCACTACTTACAGAGTTGCTACCTCCAATCCATTGTTAAAATTTTGAAATTGTATTAATGTTCTTTTCTTTAGAAAAAAATGTTGAATTGAATTGAATGCACGGGTAAGATAAATTTCAGAGGCAATTAGATTTTGCTAACTTGGAATGACGTGACACAATAAGGGGCAACGGTCATGTGACGTCACGATATCGAAATCTGAAAATTCATAGCTCTGTTATTATGTAACTATGTGATTGATTTTCGTCAAACCAATACTACTTTTCCTCATTTCCTGATTTTATTAAAGCAACTTAACTTCAGGATTGACCATCGCCGTTGAATACAAAACAACGAAACTAAATTGTGGAAAAGATCGCCCCAAGAAATAGAAGTTTAGCAAGTGACAGATTACCCGCCCCCTCCCTCATCATTGAGAGCCCCCCCCCCCCCCCCTCACCAATTCCTCCATACAACATGTACAATGGTGACTGGACACACGATTAAAGCCCGCCGAGATAGCGCCTTTCAAGGTACACACTAATCAGCTAATGAGACGCATTGCCAGAAATATAATCATGATCAATGTCGTATGCGTGACACCTCTCCATATTGTTTTGTTTGTGTTTAATGTGCATTGATTACGAGATCACACGCTCTAACCCAGTAATATTAACTCTAAACTAAGCACGTCTTTTTCTTTTCCTTTTTTCAAATCCCGTTCAATTTGAAATAAATGTGTTCCCATTTCAAATTGATGTTTTGAATATGACTAACACCCCTTTGGAGTAAAACTTGGGTCAGAATTAACTCAAATTAGGACTCTTCTCATCCATATCTCTTATCAACACAATAATATGAGATCAATGTTATTTGATTTGCATCCATCACAGCCCTTTGTGAGACAGGCCCCGGCGACCAATGACTTCTTGGAGGAAAATCAGTTTCTGCCAGTCAATTTGAACCGACTTCATTTCTTACCAATTACCAATTCAGATAATCCACACCTATTATGTTTGAGTCAATTGATTTGTTATTGGGATAACTCGAACATGTCAAAAGAAAGAATGTAATTCATATAAGATTGTACATAGTAGGTAGAGGGTCCACACTGACCCCTTGCTTTTAATGACTATTAACGCACTGGTACAGGTTATTGAAATGTGTTATGAATTATTCATTTTACTTAATGTGATAATTCAATATTGGGATTCATTAAAGATCGCTCTCATTTAATCAATGTTAATTCATACAAATTCATCATTTTTTAAATATTTACATTGAAATCAATGAATCTGGTTGAATGAGGAAACGTATTGTTGACAATATGGAGATGCCAAGAGAACACAAAAATATGCCTTTGGTTTCTACAGTAAAAAAACCCCAAACTTTGTGAATGCAGTATATAGTCTACAATCATGCAATGTTGTTTTAATATGATACGAACAGTTGAAATGCACTATAAACATATTCAAATGCAAGTATTATAAAGCTAAACAAAGAAACATATCTTTTTATATCTTAAACAACCTTGACCATTGACTTGATTGAATTCCCTTTTCGCCTTTGAAATGATACAAATGCAATATCTGTGCAGGGATATGCAACAACCCTGATCTGGGCATCTGACAGATGAACGCAATTAACGCCGTCCTCGACACATATGTTTGGTTCGTACTGATTATGTAATCATTAGTCAATTGTTTCCTCGGATTTTGACATGACGAACAGCAGTGAGAGCTCTCAAGAGAAGAAGCCTAGGGGAGAGTTGTGAGGAGACAGTGAAATATCAATTTCAGGGGGGCGTTTCATGAAAGGACTTGTCAGACGTTTTATCCGACAAATCCCATTTTATCCGACAGTTACCATAGTAACAGTACCTCTCAGCCAATCAACGTCAGGGAAAGATGTCAGATCTGACAACTTGTCGGATGAAAGTGTTGATGAAACACTCCCCAGGAGACGGCTCCAGAGGGGGCAACACTGCAGGGGCAAGTGCCCCTCTATCATTTCTCAAAAAAAAAACCCGATGAAATAAAATGAAGGGAATGGGGAAAAAATAGAAGATTGGTCTGTCGGTCTGGAATTTGCAACTATGAATTATTTTGCATTTAGAAGTAGAAGATCTCACCATTTAGTCAATTTCGTCCCATCCCTTTTATCAAAATACCCTGGCCCCGTTCCTAATTATACTGAAAATTTGCAGTCATCTAATAATGCAAGATTTTCAGTAGCTTATAACAGTTGTCATTGTCACTTACATAGAGTCACTGGATGCTTCAGTCAATAGAAGCAAAGCATGTATATACTGATTTTCGCATTTTTTTTCTCAATGACTATTCTTAAGTACAGTGAAAGGCATGTATTATTATTGTTTGAAATAAAATCTTCCATTTAAATATGATGCTTCTAATTTCGCACAAGCTTTGCAAACAATTTCCATATTAATATCACCATACTTTGACTTGCTTGTAATATCCAGGTAAATTGGGAGAGAATGAGGGGGTTTGTTTAGGGGAGCAAGAAATAAGAAAATAGATAATCATTAATAGCCCATCCGTCAGTTCTTTTTTTTTTACTTAAAAATCATTTTCTTAAATCATACAGGTCATCATTTCATCAATTTTGAATAATCATATCAATAAATACCATCTCATGCCTAATTAACTTATTCTCTTTTATATCCGCGCGTTGAAATTCTGCTCTATCATTTTTCTTTATCTCTTTTCCCTTTTATTTTCATACCCCTCGTGTGTGTTTTCCTTATTTTCTTGTTCTATGTTTTTTGTTCTTCTGCTGTCCTCTGTTCTGTCACCTCTATGTCCGTCTCCGTAGGCAATACAGCATTTGCTTTTTAGTGGATCCCTCTATTTTCTCAGATCTTTATAATATTCAAGGTAATTTGCTTATATACTTTGTTTTGTCTTACTTATGGAAAAATGTCAATATTGTACATTTCTCAATTTACATTGTTTGTATAAGTTTCATTTGCCAATGTCATGGTAATTATTTTCTACCACGTTACCTTGTTCTGTTTAAAATGAAATCAAATGAATTGACAAAAAAAGTTGAAGAGAAATAAGGGGGGAGATTGAGAGATGGGGGGGAGGTGACAGAGAAGATAGATAGATGGGGGAGAGTGAGAGAGAAAGAGGGGGAGGGACTGGGAGGAGGGGGAGAGAGAAAATGAAATAGACACATTGGTTGGAAAGAAAAATAAATGGGAATACATTGCGTGTAATTGGTTTTTCGATCTAATTGACACTGCGGTCAATGACTTAAATGGCAATGATCAGTTTATGACATTGCAACCTTTTTATTGGCAGGCTTCCCAAATGTGATCTTGAATTAACCAGGTGTATGCAGTGTATGCCAAAGTAGAGAGAGCTTGATAATTATAGGTCAGGTAAGTCATTGTCTCTCATTATTAGAGAATGGGAGGATGGTGGAGTCAAGGGAGAATAAGGAGGATTGAAAAGGAGAAGGAAGAGAATGATAAGAATGATAATGTCACAATTATGACTTCTACTTATAATAATAATAATGAGAAGGAGAAGAAGAAGAATGGTGATGATGATAATAATGATAACATCAACAACAATGATGATGATCAAAATAAGAAATTGAAGGAGAAGAAGACGGAAAATAAATAAGAGGAGGTAGGAGGAGAGAAAAAAGATTATACTATATTATGGGGAAGTAATAATTGGAGCGGAGCAAAAGACTGCATTTTCAAATCCACTTAAAAGCGTTGTTTGAAATAATGTTTTAATTATCTTTTTCCTGAAAAATAAATATGAAACTGACATGAAAGTGTAGTTTCCCCAGAAAGTTCTAAATCCACTTTTGTTTCCTCAAGTTTATTTCTTCTCTCACTTGCCTACATGCATTTATGGAAAAGAAATACCAAAAACAGTTATTGCAGTTATTGGACTGGCGTGTTGGCTAAGTTGGTAGAGCGTTCGTATCACGACCGGGAGGTCGGGAGTCAAACCCAGTCAGACCAAAGTAGGTCTGACGGGGAGATGGGAGTTGCTACTACCTTGTTCTACGTTCAACATTTAAGGGATAGAGCTTCGTCGCAAAAAAATCGGAGTATTTCTATTTCAGATATGCAATTCGAACAAAAAATATGGATTTTCAATTTTTTCATTTTTCAAAAAAATTAATATCAGCAGCGCATTAATTGCTCCCCAATATAATCGATGCATTTTATAGTTACCAGTTGGATATAGGCTAGTATTGTTAAAGAATACTCAAATTGATAAATACAAAATGATTTAAAAACCAAAGCTGCATACCAAAAATCCAGTGGCATATCTCGGGATGCAAAAAACCCGAAAGAGAAAAAGGAAGGAGGAATTAAAGAAGAAGATTCTGCACCAGGCTCCATTAAAATTAACCGTTAGAGGCATTCAAAAGGAAAATAGAAATAAGACAAGTATGGGGGAAAATAAGACAAGTACAAGTTATGAAGTGTTAAAAGGTGAAGAATTAGTAATCATTTTACCCATGGAGACTTTAATTTGGCCGCATTGGTGATGTCATATAGACAAGGACGACTCTTCATTTACTCCAATACAGTACATAAGACGGCTTTACTTCAAATTATATATTTTTTTAATGAGGACAAAAAACAACATGCTCCTTTTCTTGTATTTTTATTACTGTCCTCGGCGGATATAAATCCTTGATAATTGAATACATGGCCTATGGGGAATGTTGTTCCTACCACTTGTCATAAGTTGCCAATTTGAAATTTACGCAGTTTTAGGGAATTAAACTTGAAAGCAGCCATAACTTTCTCAGTGCTTATTTTTGAAATTCTGATCTCTGGACAATCCAAACACTTTTTGTTATATTTTGACTAAGCAATGTGAGCGCGAAACTCGAGCGGGAAAAGGATATTTATAGACGTAAAAGCGGGACACTCTATTCATGAAAATGATGGGTAATTTGTTATCTTCTAGCGCGAAGCGCGAGCAGAAAATTTTTGATATTCTGATCTGAAACTGGATAACAATCTAAGCACGTTTTAAATAAAGAACAAGCTGTGTGTCTTAGATTTAGACCTATAATCTGGACATTCTAAATACATTTATTTTCAATCCTGAAAATCAATAATGCAAGCTGAAAATATTTTTTATTCCGACCTCAAAAGGGTAAATTTAAGCACTATTCCAAGCACAATGTAGGAAAATAATTGTGAAGTAGATATGGATCGCACTAAATAAATGGGGGAAGGGAAGCACGAGCTGATATTTTTTGTTACTAGTATTATATTGACCTAGGACAGGGACATTTTAAGGACATTCCGTCATCATATGAAAATGATAACTGTATTCATATTTCTCTTCCTAAGCGCGAGATGACACTTGTCGATATTCCATTTTGAAAAAGGGAAAATTTAATTATTAGGAATTCATGAAAATGTTATCTTATTCACCAATCTAATAGGCCTAATGAGAGCGCGAAACATCTTAAGCACTTTTGTAATGACCAATATTATGCATGGTAAAGTATATTTTTTAATAATGCGAGCGCAATTCGCGAGCTGATTTTTGTACGTAGCTGTCACGTAAAGGGTATATTAAAAAAAACCCTGTTATATATGAAATACAGAGGTATGCATACCTCACCAATCAAAATGTGAGCGCAGCGCTAGCAATAGGTTTTGAGTTTTGACAATCAGACCTGAAAAGGGATATTTTGAGAACTTCGTGGAATACACAAAGAGAATAATGCGAGCGCGCAGTGCGACCTTAAGTTGAAGCTTGGACCCCCCCAAAAAAAAAATACAAAGCACCTTTTTAAAATCAATTCGTAAATCAAACAAAATAATGAAACCTCGATGTTTTGTATATTGAAAGCAAAACTTGAAATTTTTAAGCACAATATCAGCCTATTGAACAAAATATGTATTTTATCGAACGTGAAATGTGAGCGCGAAGCGCTAGCGAAAATTTTCATGTTTTTGTTTGTATTTCCAAGTCAATCGTTTTCCACCTCTTTTCCCCATTTTTATTTTTCTTCTCTCCTTTTCTTTCCTTTTTCTTGTTTGTCTTTCTTTCCCCTTTTTTCTTTTTTTGCTCCGCCAGTAAGGGGGGGGGGGGTGAGGGGGAAGGCCCCTCGGCTCCTCTGGATCCGCCTATGAGAAGGGTGTTATTTACAAGGGCTGTGAGATATAGGGAGGAGTAAGGTGAGAGAGAGGTGAAGGGGAGAAATGTGGGGCTGAGCGGTGTGCAATTGTGAGATATACGTGTATTTGATCCACACTCCAGTGCTAGTGCTCCGATGATGATTGGCTAACTACCGAGACGATGTAAACAGCGCAGCTCGTGGCATCGCTCGCACACTTTCGGTTGTACTTGGTGATTGTTATTGGATGATGAGACTGGTGTCAGCGAAGTCGAGCGAACCCAATTGTCTCACCAAGGAGCTTCAATTGTCGCCTGTTCGGATGTTGTACGGACCATACCAAAGACACGCTAAAGTTAACTTCTGTTGTGTTTTTAGAATTTGAAAGAGTTACTGGTGTTTGTCCATTGGATTTTCACTTATCTCTTTAGAGAAAAGGTGAACTTGTCTCTAATAGTGATTACATACTGTTAACAAGGGGGAAAACCAACTTAAAAAATAAACATGAGTAGTTTGGATTCCCACCGGGCTGTCGCACAGATTCTCCTCGTCACCCTCGCCCTGTGCTACGGGGCGGTGATCTACTGTGAAGCCGTGAATGTCACAAGTACCTTGCAGCCGTATTGGCCTAGCCCTTTGGTCCCCAGCCCTACCTTTCAAGCTGAAAGCCCTGGAGGAGGGGGCGAGGTGACTCAAGGGGATGGGGTAGGAGGGAAAGGTTCCTGCCCAACGTTTTGCTCTTGCCAGCCCTTCGTCACCAACTGCCGCGGGACAGAGATTAAATCAATGGCACAACTGAATTTGAATTCCAACACCCAGAATTTGTAAGTCAAATTTGTCAGTCCCCTTTTTCTCTGTATTTTTCTGCGTGGATGAATGGATTGCATGGATTTAAGTTTTTTTTGTGTGTGTTACTTAAATCTGTAATGCCACGGGGATGTCATCAGGCAAACTTGTAATGACATCTTCCAGGCGTTACATTACCGGGTTACCCGATTTAAAAGTAAGCTTTGTTATTAGCGCCTTCTTAACTGGATATGCAAACCTTACACCTACATTGTTTCAACCAGTGCTCCCGGAGTCTTGACGAAACCGGGACATCTTATTGCTTCTGACCTACATTCCTTCCTGAAAAGCAACCGACATTGTTATCCCTTTGGTGCATGTTTGTCGTATGTGCACTTTCTTTCCGAACATTTGGAAATAGGTTCTGATACTTTCATAAAATAATGTTTCTAATTTGAAGGACCTGAGGAGGTTTAGGGGCTTGGAGGATGAGAGATACCTTACTAGTATTCCTCTTTCTCTTTTTGTTTTCACCGTTATCATTATGCTGGTCATGGTTAAGATCATGGAGCCCTGCATAAATAACGAAGCAAAAATGCATAGATGGAGAGGGGGGGGGGGGGTCTTTGGAAGAAGGGGGTAGGTAGAGATTATATTAATGTCGCCCCAAATAGATCATCTTAATAGAAACTTGTTCTGTTTTGATATGAAAAATATGGGAGGATCATGGGTCTACGATGCCAATGAGTGAAATTGAGGTGAACTGTGCCATTTTGATGATATACCATCATAGGTTTTTGTTTGGCCAGGTCATCCATTTAAACGTGGTATCAAGACAATTATCCATTGGCTGTTATTTCGTATCTATGAGCTCTGCAAAGAAACAAACATAATGAATCCATTCTGAAACAGCTGAGAAAAGTCATGATTTTTGACATGTATTTTTTTTATTATGAGGATTTGATTTTACTTATTCATACCATAACCCCGTTTTACAGCTGCTATCAATATCTTAGGGCAAAGTTCTCATGCAACCAACCTTTCATCACTTTATCTGCACCAACCATTTCATTTAAAAACGATAAACCAACACTCGTTCAAGACCCCCTTTTTTAAAGAAAATCTTCATTTTGTTATTGATTTCAACAAGAATGACCAACGATAATGAATTTTCCATCATTATTCTGCACTTTGATTTGTCCCAATCTTTAATTCCCATTAAGGGCGAATAACCGTTTTTTCTTACTTAAATAAAAATTTGACTGACAGATAAGCTGTAGGGGTGGGGCTCCTAAGCATTTTGTCTGCGCTGATAATTGTCATTAGCTATAATAATCCTTGTGTTTGATTGACTGCTGATACAATTTTTTTTGCCTGAAAGTTTTGTTGAGTTCAGGTTATTAGAAGAATCGGCTATTATGATTGTATAACAGTAGAAGCAGCAGTAGTCGCAGCAGCACCAGCAACAGTGGAATAGTACACAGCAAAAACAGTGGTGTTAACCGGTGTACATAGAGGACCACACCAGTTATTTTACACCGGTGTTAAATTGGTGGTGTTAGTTTTACACCTATAGGTGTTATTACAACACCTTTGGTTGTCACATTTACACTCTTTGGTGTTATGTTCCATCTCTAGGGTGTAATTTTAACACCTCAGGGTGTAGTCCTCAACACCAATTGATGTCAGTTTTAACACCACAGTTTTTACAGTGTAGTAGTAGTAATAGTAGTGGTAGTAGTAGTAGTAGTAGTAGTAGTAGTAGTAGTAGTAGTAGTAGTATAGCAGTAGCAGCAGTAGCAGTAGTAGTTGTAGCAGTAGTAGTAATAGTAGTGGTAATAGTAGTAGTAGTAGCAGTAGTATAATAGCAGTCATGGTAGTAGTTACAGGAGGAGAATGAGTAGGAGAAGGAGGGGAAGAAGGAGGAGGATGAGGAGGCCTTATAGACATGATAGAAGGAGTAGGTGGTGGAGGAGGAGGAGGATAATATCAGTAATTAGTAGTCTAGTAGCAGCAACATCAAGAGTTGTAGTAGTACAATTAAAAGTCGTTGTAACTGCAGCAGTAATCAAGGTTACCCAAAGAAGAATGAATAAGTGGCGATTCAATTGTGAAACAAGTACTATAATTTCAGAGTTTTAAAATACAAGTCAAGCTGGTACTGACGCGATAAGGGGGGGGGGGTCAAATAGCCTACATGTTGAAATCAATGAAGACGTAACGTGATCGAAGGAATTGTCAAGTGCGTCTTGACAATATTTGATTAGTATTATATGGCTTTCGTTTGAATTGAATTCCTTTTGTTTCGTTTCAACTCGCTTTTCGAACAGAAAGAAGACAAACATACCCGCAAACATAGCTAGTGTGTAGTATGATAGAGTTCGTAAAGGTGTACATGACTTTCAGAACAAGTGGAATACCAAGTGCCAAATTATGACCTCATGGAATATTAACAAACTAAGGATTTGTATCACTTATATTGCGGAATAAAATGGGGTTAGACTATAGGGGAACAGGTAGGCAGGGGCGCGGTCGCCTCTCTGACTTTAAAAAAGGGGAAAAGAATCTCGAAGAAGGAAGAAAAGAAAAAAAGAAGAGTATCAAAAAGAGAGGCCTGAGTCGTGTAACATTATGCAACCCAGGTTGTTCCATTGAGAAGCTAAGTGACACCACCATGAGGTCATCTCCCCTAAAATGAAAATATACTGGCACCGTCCCTGTGAAAATATGCTTTGCCTCATTTGCAAATTGCAACCCATTTCAGCGAATGTTTTAGCCTTTCATAAGTCCTATTCCAGCCGTCTTGGTCGCGTGCAATATTTGGTGTTCATTACAAACAACTTCATGAAACAGCCGATTGCATTCTTTTGAGGTTTTACCCCAGTGAATGGGGAATTGTCTGGGTTTCTTCCACTTGTGATGCAAATTTTGAAATTTTCAAATTTGAACCAAATAATAATAATGATAATAATAAGCATCATCGCAATATTTGTCATATTTTTTCCATTTGTATTTCTTGAAGGAAATACTATATTGTGTAATTTATATTTCGAAAGGTTTCACCATGGTCGAGGTTTCTAACGAGAGGAGTAGGTGTTACGTAATCAAGATCAACATTGACAATGGTATTTACCGAAGTGATGGTTGAAATATGATGCTTGATGCGAGGCCTGTAAACATCGTCAAACCAAACACATTACTGCTGCAGCGCTTGTTTAGCGAATATTTGCGTTTACAGCTTTCACCTTCAAGAGTGAATTACCTTTTCATTCATCCAATCATGCCTTTAGAAATATTGTCTGAGGCTGAGTCTGTATAGGTTCTCCAGTTATGATGAACAGAGTTAATGAATGTCCATTGGATAGTGACGTCGATGACTTTCTTTCATTGAGTTTGGTATCGTGTGTTGTTGACACGTTTATCACGTGTAGTTAATGAGTAGCAAATTTACTTCAGAAATCTATTATGGATGTCATCAGTTCTTAAACTTAACCAGGCCCGCGTTGCAGAAAGAGTTGTAATCAATCGCAACTCCAAAAATTATGCGCAACTTGATTTTCAACCAATCAACAGCGCGCATTTTTGACATGCGATTGATTTTTTGACTTGCGTTTAAATGCAACTCTTTCTGCAACGGGCCCCAGTACTGATAACACAAAGAAATATCTAGTAAAATTCCACAGTCTGTTGGTA
Organism: Lytechinus variegatus; assembly: GCF_018143015.1. Classification (NCBI taxonomy): domain Eukaryota; kingdom Metazoa; phylum Echinodermata; class Echinoidea; order Temnopleuroida; family Toxopneustidae; genus Lytechinus; species Lytechinus variegatus. Next base: position 24,590,100 of record NC_054746.1, on the reverse strand, counting down.
AGGTAATCTGTCAGTTTGCACGCAAGTTTTTGAGACGACACATCATTTTATGTAGCGCGAAGTTTCAACACAAAGCGTGTATCTGACATGGTAAAGAAGCTGAGCCGGTCTTTTGTAACATTCCAGGCAAATGAATACCAGTCCCGGTGCCCCAGTTTGTAAGGTTTCTAGATATCTTAATTCTTTATAAACATATGTTAAAAAAACCGATCGCGTTACGGTTGTTGATCGCCGTTTGATCACCGTTTAAAATGGGAAGAACCTCGATAAGTGAAGGTTTGAATCCTATGGTAGTCCTCTGTGGTATTCGTTTGCCCTTTAAAAAAATGCATTCTCTCGACAGTATTCCCTTCCAGCCTGCCAAAATGAATTCCACGAGATCAGTTATGGTCACATTTATATGAAAGAATGAAATCCCGTACCTATCAGATAAAATACAAACTGGGTTAAATTGTAAGAATCATGTTCCAGTCAACTTTCCCAATGTTACCAATTATATTGTAATTATTTGAAATGATAACAAATTCAGTTTGCTGTTTGGGGGTGAGTGGATTGCAAGCATTGCGTCATTATCTGAACAACCATCGAGAATGCCATGTTCCGATTTCGGAGATATAGGACTACAGCGAAACGTATATATTGAAAAAAGGGGCAGTGTCACTGTGGTAGCACCAGAATTTATGTTGTAAGATACGAGAGATAATATTCTTAAGGTACAAGAAGACCCTATTTCATAGAGTGAAAATAAATCTGCAGTGAAAAAAGTAGGGATATTGTATAACTATAATACAAGCCCTTATTTTGTTTCAAACTCTTTCTTTCTTCTCATTCGCATTCCCTTCCTTCTTTGTTTTCCCCTTCTGTAGTGCTAGAAAAAGAAATCATCTTGGCGGTCGATCGTTATCATTCCCTGTAAGTGTAACTCCGGATTGAGAGTGTATTATTTTGTGATGGATGGTGTTGTCAAAGAATGTAGTATTTATGCTTCTCATGTGGATGTACAACGTGATGGCCATGACGATGATAATAAATAGGGCATGGCTGTAGATCGTATAGAAGTGCACTATGCAGGGGCCGCGGAATGGTTTTCAAAGTGGAGGGGGGGGGGCTGAGCCAAAAGTGGGGGGCTGATCATGCGGAAAATCACAATCATATGGCCATTTTTACGTTTTTGTTTTTTTTTTGGAAAAAAGTGGGCTGGCCCAGCCCCCCCCCCCCCCCCGCTTCCGCGGCCCCTGCTGTGTTCTCAAACGAGGGGGCGGAAGGAGTGAACTTTTCATATCTATATCAAAATAAATGTACATTCAGGGAATAAAATGTTACTTCTCAAATTTGATTAGCATTTCTGATTGTAAGAGGAAAGCTTTCAACTGTATGTTCTTTGTAGTCGTGGATGGTAAAAAAAATGCTACACAATAGAAATGGTTTAATCGTTACTGAGTTTCCGTCCCTCCATATTCTGCTTTCAGTTTCAGACTGAGAAGGGAATCTGTCTGTATTTGGTTTTTATACGAAATATAGATGGCTAGAGAAGGCTATGAAGAGACGGGGAAAAGAGAATAAAGAGCAGAAAAACATTATCCTTCTTTTTTTCTACCACCATGTTCTGATCTATTCATCAATGTCACTTTTCGTTGTTTTGAAGACCACAATCTCACAGCTTTGTATACCGAATGTATTACTTCAGACTTTGAAATAGGGATGTTCATGTTTATGTCGATCCCCTTATGGTAACGCCTTGCCCATGGGGAAATGCAAAGTAACGAAATGGGCAATGATGGTTGTCGATTATTTTAATAGAGATGCTTTGACATTTGTGAGAAAGGGATAATGGGGAAGAATCTTGCCCATTCCAATTTCAAATAATGATATTCCACATGATGGCATGTGTAAGTTCCGTCGCATTGACACATCGAACCTGGAATGTCATAATAGTCAGACGTCAATGGTGATGGAGAATTTAGATGAAGATGAGATGTAGATGTGGATGTATGTCTTTTTTTAAAGTAGGTGTGTGTCAGAATTAGATCGATCTATAGGGTCTGCCGATTCCTCGATCGATATGGAGTCCGGTGATTTGAGTGAAATAGCGGACTCTATATGTACGTTGAGCACACTGTACAGAAAAAAAATTAAGGAAATGATTAAATCAAGACTAGTGATGAGGATGATGATAATGAAGATGATGGTAATGCTGATGATGATGGATGATGCTGAAGAGAAAGTTGATGATCATGATCATTATACTGAAGAAGAAAAATATGAGCGATGATGAGGATGTGGATGATGATGGTGGTGGTCGTGGTTATGACAACGACGACACATTAAAATAATGATACAGAGAAGGAAAAGAAGGATTATAGAGAGGATAGAGGAAAGGAGAAGAGAAAATGGTGAAGGATGAAAATGATAAACGAGATGAAAAAAGAGAATAATAATAAATAAGTAGAAGAAGAAGGAGGAGGAGAATAAGTAGTAGTAGCATTAGTAGTAGTAGTAGTAGTAATAGTAGTATATAGTAGTAGTAGAAGAAGAAGAAGAAGAAGTAATAGTAGTAGTAGTATTAGTAGTAGTCGTAGTAGTAGTAGTAGTAGTAGTAGTAGTAGTAGAAGTAGTAGTAGAAGAAGAAGAAGAATATGATGATGATGATGATGATGATGATTATTATGTGGAGGAGGAGGAGGAGAAAGAATAAGAAGATGGATGCGTTTTAAGCGCTTTTCTGCTATGATCTGTGTAGATCCTATATGCAATTAGATAGTCCAAACCTTGAATGAATTCTCAAGGCAAATCTTTAATTACGATTATTATAAATCTGACTTCCTCTTAATGAAAACGGGATGACGCCCATGATCGGTTCAATGGCAATGATAAAAATAATAAAGGTGGTATATTCTTCCCGATTATCCTCACGAGAAAGGAAAGAAGAGGATGTAACAGAGAATATTAGAAGATTAGGAATAATCCAAGAGTGAAACATTTTTGTAGATATTTTGAGGTTGAGGTGGGGATGGCACGAAAGGGTGAGAAAGGAAGAGAGAGAGAGAGAGAGAGAGAGAGAGGGGGGAGGTAAGAGGGAGAGGTGCAGAAAGGGGTGTACGAAGCAAAAGCAGATGGATGATGGCTGCAAAAGAATTAATTTACTGCTGAACATGTCAGCGAGAGCATGGATACCAACATCTATCTAAGAATGATGAAGAGTGGAATATTCATGAAGAAGGTATAGTGGGTTGGGAGATGGCGGGGGCATCATAAAATGACTAGAGCAAGTGCCATGGGGAAATAGGGGTACTCTGGATTCGAAAAGGGAGTAAGGGGTTAATCACGCTGGTCATGCTGGTAGGGGCAATGTCGCAGTGAGGGTCCAAATATATCATATTGAATAAACGGAGCTTGAGTGAAGGGGTGCAGTAATTTTCCCTGCCCGTTTTCGCTTCGACAATGGGCGTGGGACAATGTATTCTCCCATTTTGAATTACTCGGGGAAATTATACCGTAAAAGGCAAGTCGTCACCATAAAATACACCCCAAAAAAAGACTTTTGGTGCGTAAAACTGATCAGAGAATATTCCTTGTAGAGCTGTTTTAAATGTAAGCAAGGAAAATAGATGACAGTGATAAGAACGACCGGTGAGTCCGAATACATTGTTGATTGGTTAATGAAACAAATGTAAACGAAAGGGCTAGGGGTAAGGAACGTCTTCATTTTTAAGATTTATCGATATCAGAGTCTCGACCTTTTATTTCTGTTTCCCTTATCGGCACATCGCAAATAATTAATTGGTTTTCTCTTATAAAGTAGGTCACCTTGGTATTTCTGTATCGACTGGAGTACTAGATTTATTCCAAAGAGCTAAATGCCTGGTATTTATATTTGACATGTTTGATGTATTGTAATCACTATTCCTTATTTATCCCATGTTACTTCATTAGTAGGCCTATATATTCTACCATGATTTTAATGATTTTGAAAAGAATACATCTCCAATCCTGCTCAGATTAGAGAGAGCTAGAGGGAGGGGGGGGGGGGGGCAAGAGGGCAGATGTAATTTATGTACGCCTTTATTTTTTCAGAGTTTTGATATTGTATTAATATTTTTGTCATGGTTTAATTAGTAAATAACAAGTAAATATCAAACTGGAAATGCTTGAAATTTTACGAAAACGCACTTTTGATCTTGCAGGGAGAAATATCTGTTTGATGGGCAATGGGACATAATACAGTAGACATACACTTTAAAGGACAAGTCCACCCCAACAAAAACTTGATTTAAATAAAAACAGAAAAATTCAACAAGCATAACACTGAAAATTTCATCAAAATCGGTTAAGAAAGTTATGGCATTTTAAATTTTCGCCTATTTTCAACAAAATAGTTATATGAACGAGCCAGTTACATCCAAATGAGAGAGTTGATGACATCACTCACTCACTATTTCTTTTGTATTTTATTATATGAAATACGAAATATCTTTATTTCCTCGTCATTTTCATGTGAAATGAAGTTTCATTCCTCCCTGAACACGTGGAATTCCATTATTTTAACATTTTGTGCTTCAGGCAAGGAGGTCATAATCGTTAAATTCTTGAAAATTGAAATATTGTATAATTCAAACAATAAAAAACAAAAGAAAAAGTGAGTTAGTGACATCATCCACTCTCATTTGGATGTAACTGGCTCGTTCATAATTATGATATATTTTGTTGAAAATAAGCAAAACTTTGAAACTTTGTCATAACTTTCTTATTTTACATCCGATTTTGATGAAATTTTCAGCATTGTGCTTGTCTGATTTTTCTCTATTGATTCAAATCAACATTTTCCTAAGGTGGACTGGACCTTTAATTGTCCTCATATAGTTTATGAAGATTGCATGACCGTCCAAAACCATGCCAAATAACCTTGCATTTTTTTTTACCTCAGGAATACCGGCCTTGTACCGCTTTTGATAGAAGTTGTAAACGGATAATAATATCGTGGTATTTGTTATGATAACATGACCCAGTGCATCTTGTTTTTTTAATGAATGATTGGTTGTTTGAAATAGACCTTTCTTTTATAAAGATTCGATTGCTCTTTAGTATTTTACATCTCAATGCAATAAAAGTTACAAGGGCATCCGATTGTCTCACTTATCTTATCTTGTTTTCCTGTGATATTTAAGGACACAAAATACTATTTTGTTAACGATTCATGCTTGTCATGTCTTCATGATAATGTTATGATGCATCCATAATGTGCACGCTAAACACAGGATGTCTTACTATTCATGATTAAGATTATTTTAAAATGAATTAATCATGTATTAAATTTTGACAATTGAATGTAGAAAACCGAACATTAATGGTAAAAAAAAACACGAATAACCAGATAACCAGATAACACAGTGAAAGCGTGGGACGTTGGCGCGTTGTGGCCCAGTGGATTAGTCTCCGGACGTTTAAACAGAGGGTCATGGGTTAGAATCCCAGCCATGGCGTAATTTCCTTCGGCAAGAACTTCATCCACTTTATCTACTCGACCCAGGTGAGGTGAATGGGTACCCGGTAGGATTTATTCCTTGAACACTTTAGCGCCTGTTAATATGGCGACTTAGCTACAGCCGGGGTAATAATTATGATACCAAATATCCAAGCGCAGTTGAGTATATGCACATAATGACTGCGCTATATAAATGGACAAAATTATTATTTCTATTATTATTATTATTATAAAAAAGAAGAAATCGATGGACAAAAAGCTCATTAAGTGATTTTTTACATTATTTTGCTGAGTAATTTGGTTATGACCAATGCTTGCCAGGTTCTTTTGCGAGAAAAAGAAATATATATGTATCTAAATACATCGCAGATTTAATATTCCAAAGGATAGTCCATGTCAATTAGCATTCCATAGTCCAAATTCATTTTCATTGCAATAAATTGGTCCAAAGTGTCGGGTCAGGGATGCTTGAGGAAAGGAAAGGGTCTTTGGCCTGCTTGGACTTTTGCCTAAGTATTGTGTTCTCCTCTCATCAAAATTTATATCACATTGTGACAAAATACCCAGACGCTTTTCACAGGTTTGAATTTTGATTTACCGCAATTAACCGAAGCTAGGTTGTGATTGCGCAGATGTGTTTTTCCCAGAAATATTGGAGCTCGTGTGAGAAAAAAACAAATCAATTAAACGTGTATTTCTGTTGGTTTATATAACGCTGATTAAACGTCCTGCCTTATGTAACATCACTTAGTTGTATTTACCATGCTTACAGACAGAGATTGTAATTAACAAACTGTTAATTGCATTTTTCATCCCATCATTCTATCACACTCTCCCCCTCTCTTAATAAAGCTTGTATAACGAGGCATGAAATATAATAGCATATCATAGCAATGACGAAAATATTCATACCACAAATCTTAAAAAAAAGTCTTAGTTAAACCCTGATGAAATTTTCATGCTTTTGATAACTGTTTGACCTTTGTGACCCATTTAACTTTGAATTCGTCTGTTGGCATTTAATTGATGTTCCACGTATACGTGATGCACTATTCCGTGTAACATCGATATTTTAATAACGATTCTTATATTTGTCCATTGCCATACTGTCATGATAGTTAAATACTTGATCACCATCACGATCATGTCATACAAAAGACAGACAACATTATGCGTGCATGTTTATCGATCCACCAAGATGGAATATGTCCGCGCCAAAAAGGTGAACAAATCAAAGTGATCGATAGCTGGAAGCGATTACACATCCAAGGACGGTTGTGCGATCGGAGTGTCATTTCACGGATGTTTGCGAGTAGTCGTGACTGTCAATTAATGATCGTCCTTCAAAGTCGCAGTAAAACTACTGTGATTTGTCGTCGGTAATGTTCTTTTAATATTTGTATGTCTTGTTGATTGAACGGTTAAGAAGCATTGGTTTGTATTTTGATTGTGTTGATATTTTATTATGCTGTCTATTCCTACTTCTACCTTTACGTCCCATTCTACGTGTACTTAGATTATCTTTTCAATTTTCACATCTGCATGTCTATTTTTTTTTACATCTACGTCTACTTCTACTTCTATTTAAAAAGTCTACGCCTACTTCTACATCTATGTCTATTCAACATCTACGTTTACTTCTACATCTATGTCTACTTCTACATCTATGTCTACTTCAACATCTACGTCTACTTCTACATCATCGTCTACTTCTACATCTTTTTCTACTTCTACATTTCCGTCTACTTTAACATCTATGTCTGTTTGTACATCTTCATCTACTTCTACATCTATATCTACGCCAACTTCCACATCTATGTCTACATCAACATCTACGTCTACATCTACTTCTACGTCTAATTCTACGTCTACTTCTACATCTACGTCTACTTCTACAGCTCCGTCTACTCCTACATCTATGTCTACTTCTTCATCTGAGTCTACTCCTACATCTACCTCTACATCTATGTCTACTTCTACGTCTACGTCTACTTCTACATCTACGTCTACTTCTACATCTACGTCTACTTCTACATCTATGTCTACTTCTACATCTACGTCTACTTCTACATCTACGTCTACTTCTACATCTACGTCTACTCCTACATCTATGTCTACTTCTACATCTACGTCTACTTCTACATCTACGTCTACTTCTACATCTATGTCTACTTCTACATCTACGTCTACTTCTACATCTATGTCTACTTCTACATCTACGTCTACTTCTACATCTATGTCTACTTCTACATCTATGTCTACTTCTACATCTACGTCTACTTCTACATCTACGTCTACTTCTACATCTACGTCTACTTCTACATCTATATCTACTTCTACATCTATGTCTATATTCTACATCTGCCTCTACTTCTACATCTACGTCTACTCCTACATCTATGTCTACTTCTACATCTATGTCTACTTCTACATCTACGTCTACTTCTACATCTATGTCTACTTCTACATCTACGTCTACTTCTACATCTATGTCTACTTCTACATCTACGTCTACTTCTACATCTATGTCTACTTCTACATCTACGTCTACTCCTACATCTATGTCTACTTCTACATCTACGTCTACTTCTACATCTACCTCTACTTCTACATCTATGTCTACTTCTACATCTACGTCTACTTCTACATCATCGTCTACTTCAACATCTACGTCTACTTCTACATCATCGTCTACTTCAACATCTACGTCTACTTCTACATCTACGTCTACTTCTACATCTACGTCTACTCCTACATCTATGTCTACTTCAACATCTACGTCTACTTCTACATCTACGTCTACTCCTACATGTATGTCTACTTCTACATTTCCGTCTACTTCTACATCTATGTCTACTTCTACATCTACGTCTACTTCTACATCTATGTCTACTTCTTCATCTACGTCTACTCCTACATCTATGTCTACTTCTACATCTACGTCTACTTCTACATCTACCTCTACTTCTACGTCTACTTCTACATCTATATCTACTTCTACATCTATGTCTATATTCTACATCTGCCTCTACTTCTACGTCTACGTCTACTCCTACATCTATGTATACCTCTACATCTACGTCTACGTCTACTTCTACATCTACCTCTACTTCTACATCTACGTCTACTTCTACATCTATGTCTACTTCTACATCTATGTCTACTTCTACATCTACGTCTACTTCTGCATCTACGTCTGCTTCTACATCTACGTCTACTTCTACGTCTACTTCTACATCTATATCTACTTCTACATCTATGTCTATATTCTACATCTGCCTCTACTTCTACGTCTACGTCTACTCCTACATCTATGTCTACTTCAACATCTACGTCTACTTCTGCATCTATGTCTACTTCTACATTTCCGTCTACTTCTACATCTATGTCTACTTCTACATTTCCGTCTACTTCTACATCTATGTCTACTTCTACATCTACGTCTACTTCTACATCTATGTCTACTTCTACATCTACGTCTACTTCTACATCTATGTCTACTTCTACATCTACGTCTACTTCTACATCTACGTCTACTTCTACATCTACGTCTACTTCTACATCTACGTCTACTTCTACATCTATATCTACTTCTACATCTATGTCTATATTCTACATCTACGTCTACTTCTACATCTATGTCTACTTCTACATCTATGTCTACTTCTACATCTACCTCTACTTCTACATCTACGTCTACTTCTACATCTACGTCTACTTCTACATCTATATCTACTTCTACATCTATGTCTATATTCTACATCTGCCTCTACTTCTACATCTACGTCTACTCCTACATCTACGTCTTCTTCTACATCTATGTCTACTTCTACATCTACCTCTACTTCTACATCTATGTCTACTTCTTCATCTACGTCTACTCCTACATCTATGTCTACTTCTACATCTACGTCTACTTCTACATCTACCTCTACTTCTACGTCTACTTCTACATCTATATCTACTTCTACATCTATGTCTATATTCTACATCTGCCTCTACTTCTACGTCTACGTCTACTCCTACATCTATGTATACCTCTACATCTACGTCTACGTCTACTTCTACATCTACCTCTACTTCTACATCTACGTCTACTTCTACATCTATGTCTACTTCTACATCTATGTCTACTTCTACATCTACGTCTACTTCTGCATCTACGTCTGCTTCTACATCTACGTCTACTTCTATGTCTACTTCTACATCTATATCTACTTCTACATCTATGTCTATATTCTACATCTGCCTCTACTTCTACGTCTACGTCTACTCCTACATCTATGTCTACTTCAACATCTACGTCTACTTCTGCATCTATGTCTACTTCTACATTTCCGTCTACTTCTACATCTATGTCTACTTCTACATTTCCGTCTACTTCTACATCTATGTCTACTTCTACATCTACGTCTACTTCTACATCTATGTCTACTTCTACATCTACGTCTACTTCTACATCTATGTCTACTTCTACATCTACGTCTACTTCTACATCTACGTCTACTTCTACATCTACCTCTACTTCTACATCTACGTCTACTTCTACATCTATATCTACTTCTACATCTATGTCTATATTCTACATCTGCCTCTACTTCTACATCTACCTCTACTTCTACATCTACGTCTACTTCTACATCTATATCTACTTCTACATCTATGTCTATATTCTACATCTGCCTCTACTTCTACGTCTACGTCTACTCCTACATCTATGTATACCTCTACATCTACGTCTACTCTTACATCTATGTCTACTTCTACATCTACGTCTACTTCTACATCTACCTCTACTTCTACATCTACGTCTACTTCTACATCTATGTCTACTTCTACATCTATGTCTACTTCTACATCTACGTCTACTTCTACATCTACGTCTACTTCTACATCTACGTCTACTTCTACATCTACGTCTGCTTCTACATCTATGTCTACTTCTACGTCTACGTCTACTTCTACGTCTACGTCTACTCCTACATCTATATCTACCTCTACATCTACGTCTACTCTTACATCTATGTCTACTTCTACATCTACGTCTACGCCTACTTCTACATCTACGTCTACTTCTACATCTATGTCTACTTCTACATCTATGTCTACTTCTACATCAACGTCTACTTCTGCATCTACGTCTGCTTCTACATCTACGTCTACTTCTACGTCTACTTCTACATCTATATCTACTTCTACATCTATGTCTATATTCTACATCTGCCTCTACTTCTACGTCTACGTCTACTCTTACATCTATGTCTACTTCTACATCTACGTCTACGTCTACTTCTACATCTACATCTACGTCTACTTCTACATCTACGTCTACTTCTACATCTATGTCTACTTCTACATCTATGTCTACTTCTACATCTACGTCTACTTCTACATCTACGTCTACTTCTACATCTACGTCTACTTCTACATCTACTTCTACATCTATGTGTATTTGTGTATCTATTTGTATATTTTCTGTTCCAACGTTTGCATATACAATTCTAAATCTACGTCTACTACAAAATGTATGTCTTTTTCCAAGTCTACGTCTCCTTCTGCATCTACGTCTACTTCTACATTTATGTCTACTTCTAAATTACGTCTACTTCTACATCTATATTTTAGATTTTAGATTTCTATGTCCATGTCTACTTCTACATTTTCTCTTGTGCTGCTTCCTCTCTTTAAATATACGTTTTCTTGTAGTCTCTTCTTATACCACTAAGGGCAGTCTAATTTAACCCCTCAAGTTTTATTATATCTATTGATTTTTTACGTCTTTTTCTGTGTCTAATTCTGTATCTATATAACAAAGAAAATGTATATTGTATATAATGTAATTTTATAAGTATTCAACAGCAAATACATGCAGTTTACAGGAACAAGTATAGCATAGTAGAAGTGACTACAGAACTGCTGATTTTACCGTGATATGTGTCATTGCACCCCCTGTTCCACCTCCCCCTCCCCCCTCCTCTGTATGTGTGTAGCCCGATATCCCTCCAATTCTCGAACGACCATCATTTTATTTATACTTACCCCGATGTTTTCGTTGCATATCTGAGTCAACTTTGCCAACAATCCACTGCGGAAATTTGACTTTTTGATGTGTTCCATCATTATACACGTTATTTGTTCAGGCGCTCATCAAAGGATGCAGGCGCTGTGTCAGCCTTTGGGCATCATGCTACTTCATCCATTCACCCATTGGAGAAAAACGACAAACTAATTGGTAATGGAGTGAACGCGAAAGCTTGCACTCTATAACAGGGATTAAAAATAAAACAAGATCGGCTTTGAATAAAAGCCAGATGTAGGCCCTACTGTGAATTCAAATTCAAATCCTTAAGATTTATTTTAAAATCGTAAATTATTTAAAACTTTATTCGAAGTTCGGCTAGACAATTTTATAGTAAATGATCTCGACTTTTCTTTAAATCCAAGAGTAGCTGTATTCGACTTTGGCTGGAGATACAATATTTGAATGATTATTAACAATAAATAATGAAAACGTAACAAAAGCTATGATTTTATTTTAAGAGTATTACACTAAAAATATCAATTATCAATCTCTCCCTTGTACAGTTCGGACGAAATATCGTAAGCATTTTCATTCATATTATTGTCAACGTATTTTATTTTTGTTTGCAAAGTGCCATCAAAGGCAGACTACGGTGAAAATACTTACCGTCTTTCTGTACTTTTGATTATAACCTTTTCCCGGGCCTTTTCCTCCCTTCTTTTTCCTAAACTCTATATCTATATACAAGCCTGCATCTTCCACAAAGAAGTGAAACAATTACAAACTACATCAGTACTAAACAAGGAGAAGCTCACAGGCGCTAATATATGCTTTTGCAAATATTAACCCAACCAAGTGGGCGATCGAATTGTATGAAAGGGATACCCCTTTCCTCGGCCCTTCTTTTTTTCTCCCCATGAAGGGCCGCGTAATCCCCGTGAACGCTGTTTGAATTAGGCAGAGCATCCTGACCTTTTTCGCGTTAATTCGTAGGCAAGAATTCCCGAGTTTTTGGAGACTAGACACAGTCATGTTACCGGAGAAAGCCAGGCTGATATGGATTTAGATTTGATGATTTAGGGAGACGGGTGCATGTAAATGTTAGATAAAAAATAAACAGTTGTACATGGACGTTAGTTGAGCATCAGCATATTGAACTGGAATCGAGCTGCTTTGCTTTCCTATTTCGCATGACCGAATTTCACTTTATTGTTTTCCACCTTACACATCCAACATGTTCCCGACGATATATCTACCCCTCCCCACCCCCCTCTCTCTCCTACTCTAGCAATTTATTAGGTACACGCCTGTAACTAAAAATCACCAGTAGGAATATGTAATGTGATGTTTCTTGGCTGTTGTTCCACCAGAGGATGCCTTTACATGGGGACTGGAAGTGACCTCTGTATCACTACTCTTTTAATTTTTCAAGTAATGAAAAGTTGGAGAGCCGGCGGGGGGGGGGGGGGGGGTAAAGAAGGAACTTACTGAGAGGGATAAACAACCAAACTAATTGATTAAAAGTTTAAATAAATTATTTTGAAAAAAATATCTGAAAAGAAATGACTAGGTCATGCATCTCTTTTATTAAAGGGGAATCCAACCCAAGTAAAAACTTGTTTTTATTTGGAAAAGAAAAATCAGACAAGTTGATAGGTGAAAGTTTGAACAATATTGGACAAACAACAAGAAAGTTATGAATTTTTAGAAGTTGTAAATATTGGTAATCACTATACCCATGCAGACTTCAAATTGGCCCCATATGGGATGTCATTGTGATGTAAGGCAAGGACTACTCTTCCATGTACTCCAATACATATAGCTAAAATATCATTTTTTTCCAAAAGTTTTATTTCAAATTATATTTTTCTTTCATTTGGACATAAAACAATATACTATCTAAGTTTTATTTAGATTACTGCCCCAGGGGAATGGGTACTTAGGAGAAAACCACAAATCCCTGATAATAAAGTAGGCCTACATGGCCTATGGGAAAGTTGTCCTTGCCCCTTGTCATAATTTACTTACTATTGCCAATATGAAATCAAAGCAGCAATAACTTTCTTATTGCTTGCCCGATTTCTTTCAAACTTTCATCATTCTGTTTAATTTATTTTTCTCCTTCCCAACACAACATTTTATGGCCAAGGCTGGATTCCCCTACATTTTGAGGGTCTATATTGTACCATCCCCTCTCAAAGTACATTGGTGATATTTTCCTTCATATCTGATATATCTCATTTATTATATATGTAAATGCATATTTCAATAGTTTTTTGCGGTGATTGTGGTGGTGGAGACGTGTCGTTTTCCAATTCCTAATGGGTGTTTCTATTAAAGGTTGATGTCCACAGTGTTGAGTCCTTTATACTCCCTTAGTGCAGAAAACGTGTCTCAAGGTTTGGATACGAAGAAAACAGACTCTCCTCTGGTTTTCTCGCATCCCCATAACATAAACATAGCAAGACATTCCTCTAGTTTTCTTGCATCCCCCATAACATAAACAAACCAATATTAAAATGGTACCGGCAAGACATCCAAAGTAGAGCGATACACCTAAATTTGTTATTCCAAAAGTTGATTCCATGGGTACCCGTAATGTGGTACCAAGAAATGTGTATGTCGCAAGGACGGAGATCCCATCCACTGATTTACATCTTACGTGATATAGTGGGAAGGAAGAGTTTATTGGTAGATCAAGAGGGCCACCCCCTTGGATGTTTGTACATGGTAATATGGACAAATGGCTATTGGACCAACAAATAATTTTATGAAATGGTGAGTGGACGAATGAGCAATTAGACCATGTGGATAGTCGGCGAACTGATGACATGACATGATAGTAGATGAGTTGACAATTGGTCGAATTGGCATTGGACGAATTGGAAATAAACCCTTGAATATCACGGATCAACCAGAATAATGCATGGTTCATGTATTCTTAGGGGGTCAAAAAAGTTTGAGGAATGATACACGAACAGATTAGATGAAAAATCAATGAATAGGGGCAATTTAAAGGGGAATCGAGTACAGAACGATGTCATGATCTACCGTAGATCGTTATTCTACGAATTGGGAGCAAAATTAAAGTTGAACCCTTGTGGTGTGTTCATGTTAGTTGCTCTTTATTTTGTGCTAACATGAGGGAAGGTATGACTTTGATAACAGCATTCATGCACTACTGCAAAATGAGCATGCGCAGATCGACTTCATCGGAATCTACCATCCTCTTCAAAACACGACTGAAGGCAAATGGGATAGTTGAATCAAATATTGTTCGATATGCGCATGTTCAGTTTTGTGTTTATTTGGTCTGAGCATGCGCAAAAATGAACTGTTTGAAAAGAAATGTGTGCACACACTGCATGTTTTCTAATGTTTAAATATTAAAATGATAAAGATTATTCTCTTGTTTCTTTTATTCAAGTCAATTTGATATCTTATGTAAGACAATATTGAAATCGTAATATTTTCCGGGAGTATAAAAATAAAAAGAAATTGGTGATTACTTCCCCACTTTCTCGGTGCAAAATATCAGATGATACAATTATGTATTCAATGGTATGTCATTATGTCATTCGTTTATTATCCATCTGTAATCATGATGACGGTTTCAATATTCTATTGCTAATCTTAATTTCTCCGATTAAATATTTTGAGTACTATAAAGAAGTCGATGCTCTTTCATCGTGCTGAACTAATGTCCATTCCAAAATGTTAACGACTTCGATTGAACTTCCCTTGTCATTGTTATCGTGATAATAGTGTTGATATGTTTTGTTTTTTGAAGGGGGGGGGGGGGGGGGTGGGTGGGTGGGTGGCTTCTACCTTAAAATTCTCACAAAATGTGTATTCGAATATCGATATAATTTCTTTTAACATCCTGCCGATTTGAGTTCTTCATACATTTTATAAAGGTTTAATTATCTGACACAAAAGATCGATTTCTGTTCACTCTCTTCTCACTTGCAAAATTTTTGACATATAATGTAATATAATATAATAGATTATGATACATAATGTAATAAATTAGTAACAATTAAATCTTGTTGTGTGAAAGGATTTGCATAATTAATAAGAAATCGATATTGGATGATTTCATGACCCCTACCAATTTCGAGGCGCAGAACATCAAATTATCAACAACGTCGGCTGCAATTTGTAAGGTGTTCGAAAGGTTTTTTTTCCCCTCTTCACCAGAATTTATCAATTATCGTTTCAAATGAATAACAACGATTTAGGTGATAACCACTTTTTTACCTTTAAACCTTTCATGAACATTAAGGTTTTTAAGGATTACAAATGTAATGTTCACTTGGTGACGAATTTATTTTATTATATGATTGAGATTTATCCATTAGCTCATTAGTGATGTTTAAAAATCGCGATAAAATCTGATACCGTTACACATCAATTCATGTCTGGACATCGCCCATGTTCCATGAAAACGCCCTCGTCTGTTGTGTTTGTTAATTATTTGTCGTTTTGACCAATTCATTGCTAGTGCTCTATACTGTATAGATAGGCCATAATAGGATATTAATTATTCAAGAAATAACATTCGCATGTCCTGGGAAGGGGGAAATGAATATTCGACATCATTTTAGGTTGGGAAGTGCGGCGACGGCGAGAGTGTTCTTACTTATGCTATCTCTGAACGTGAGCCTTCTGAATTATTGTTCATATCTAATATCTCTAAACCAGGGGTCTTATACACTCATGACTGCTACAATGATTGTCTTTCCTCTTGGGAGATATTATAGTGAGGGTTCGTGGGAGTATATTGTTTGGAACACTTAATAATAGACACTTAAATTAAAACCTAAGAGGAAAGGCGAGGTAGCTCTTTTTAACAGTGGCAAAGGCTGAAATAAGAATTTCATAATCTATTCTCTACATGCTCTATGTTGTTTACGAACCATTAATGAACTTTTACCGGTAAGCGTCCTCTTAAAAGTAAAGATCATTAGGCCCTTACAACTGAGGGCCATCATTTTTGCACCTGCGCGCCGTACTTGGTTACGTAAAGTTTCACCTTGTCATGTCAGTACGTGGTTATCCATTAGGAGTTCACCCACAACAAGATTGTCACACTCGCCACGATCTGATCTATTTTACAGGTAACAGTGACATGGGGGTTTACAATCAATTACAGAATGGATGTTACCAATCTTGTTCTTTTCAGAACAAAAATACTGTTTATAAAGACGAATCTTAGCCAATCAGAACTATAAACTTGTGATATCTTTAAAGTTTGCAGAGCTAGAGGGAGGATTATGTAGGAGGAGAGAAAGAAAAAAAAACTCACACGCACACACACACACGCACACCCTCGCGTACGCGCATACGCACAGTCTCACACACTCATAGACCCTGACAGACAGAGATGCAATAAGAAATAAGCAGTAGGGAGCATTACGTATAACAAAGATAGGAATGATACAGTTTGTATTTAAAGGTCAAGTCAACCTAAGAAAAATGTTGATTTGAATCAATAGAGAAAAATCAGACAAGCATAATGCTGAAAATCTCATCAAAATCGGATGTAAAATAAGAAAGTTATGACATTGTAAAGTTTCTCTTTTTTTCACAAAATAGTTATTCGCAGAATGGTTCGCAGAATCATGAACATTGAAAAATCAAATCAATCCATGGTTATTGTTCAAGTCATATGCAGTCATTTGGTTGTATGAAATCAAGAAAAATGACCAGAAATGATGAAAAAAAAACAAATAAAATTGCAATATATGACTTTAAAATGGTATTCATATCAATTTCTTATCAGGAACTTTCTCTTTTCCTCATCATGACATAATATCATTACAAAACAATCGCGTTGATGTTGCGTTGTTGTGTATCTGTATATGGAGGATGAGTATTCCAAATTGGGTAATTTCCTTTTATTCGTTACTTCCTTCCCCCTCAATGAAACTAATTGTACTAATATAGGAATGATTCCAAGTCGTCTGCAAGATGCCCTTGATGTTTAGAAATGGTCATTGATGTGACACATTCTGCCAACTGTTGTTCACGGACCATGCCCGGTCGCCAGTGACGTGTATGCGTCTTAAAGGGCTACTCAACCTCAACAACATGGTTTGAATTGAGTACAATTAAACAAGCATAACAGTCTCGAACATGTGGAGAATTCGGAGATTTTTAACAAGTTTTCCACTTTGACCATGGTGTCTCCTGAATTATGAATTAAATATTAAAGCATTTAAATATTATTATTGCCTTGGTCTTCTGCTTTGCTTCCTTAGAAGAATAAAGAAAGCTGATCTGATGATACCAGTCGAACTTGCTAGAACAACGGCTTAGACAATTATTTATAATTTAAAATGAGACTGAAGTGGTAACCAGTTTGCTATTTTTTATTTCCTCCGATTTCTAAAATGTGAGGCACATGCTGCAATAGGGAATGATATCGGAATTTCATCTCTTCAATGTTTCTGTTTAATGTTCCCATATATTATGTTTTGTTACTTTTCTCTTTTTGGGGTTTTGTTATTGTCTCTTTTCATGTTCCATTTGACTCTATCGGGTATTCCATTTTGTCTTTCTTTGAAAGTAATTTCACCCAATTTCCCCCATTTTCACGGCTCTTGCAGGCTTTTCCCCCTTTTCAGTATTTCAAAACCTTTAAAACACATTAGGGGAGGGGTATAGGATGGGTATGGAGCTTCCGATCACTTATTAATTGTGATCATATGGTTTGAACATCGTTGTTAAATTCACACGTGCTGTATATTTGCTGATGACCAGTGAAAGAAAAACATTGCCCTGACCTACATACATGACATAGTTTTGAAGTATATCACGATGTTGTCATGGTGTTTATCCCCATTTTCTAAGGATGCAGATTCCCCAGCGTATATTTAACGAGTATATTCTGGGCGTCACACGTTGGAAATGTTGTTTTAAAGTACCCTGCCTTCAAAATGTGTAGTTTCTGTCTTCCTCAATGTTTAAATCCGTATTTTTTACGAAGAGAATGATGCCAAGATCATTGTATTTAGTAATTTGGTGAAGACCCAACTTCTTACGCTGTCCCAATAATGGATTCATGTTTGTATGTATGACATTCGTGTAATATAATTATGTAAAGAATCCAATAGGAGAATGCATAGGCCTTACTACATCTCACATTGTTCAGATTTAAATGACGTTGTCTCATGAAAAGTAGAGCAAACTATTCGAACGATGTTGATGACATGTTTCCTTCATTCATTTTGTTATCGTGATCGCTGCTGACATGTCGCAGACAGTGAAAACTAACTTCGAATCCGACAATGAATGCATGACGAGACTCGACGTCCGTCCCGTGGATGATATCGGATTCCTTACAGACGTGTGATCAGAACGTGAATCGCAGTGGTATCGATGGACAACGCTAGAGTTGGTGAAAGTGCAAGTCTAACGTGTAAACTGTCCGGTATTTCATAGTAAGACAATGCATTGACCTACTCCGGTAAGACGCAACTGCAAAATGAGGATTAGCAAGGAGCTTCCAACATTCCTTAGGATTAGCAACCGAAACATGAGACCATGCGTGGGCATAAACGATTAATCGAGATTAAATGATTTAATAACAACTAATCTTCAATATTTGAAGGCCCAAAAATGTGTAACGGTAATCTCGCATTCTGGAGTGCTGTATATTTTTTGAAAAAAAAAATCATTTTGATAAAGTAATTTGACACCGTTAATCCATTAATTCATATTTTCAAAGATTCAGACTATATATTTATTTATTGAAATAACTCTCTTTTTATCAGCATTGATTTCAGTGCGCCATTCCCGTTCTTTGTCACACATAGATTCTGTCAATTAATCTATCATTATACCAAGTAAATAGTTTCCCAATGTTATTTTCTCAATTTTTTTTAAATCCATTTTTAAAAATACAAATGGAGGGAAGATAATTCCATAATCTCTCAATGCACCTTTTGCCTATAAGCTAAACAGACCTCTGTTATCTTGTAAGTCTAGACAGTTTCTTCAACAGTAAAATCGTGAAAGCGTAGCTTTCTTGGTGCCAGGGGGTACTCCTAGGCGAAGAGCTTGGTAAGTGATTCGTTTTAGAAAAGGTAAGTCCAATTGCACCCGATCCTAAATTCACTAATGAAATTACAGGCGAATTTTGTTTTGGAAGATGTTCCCAAATACCAACCGCTTTGGGATAAGCGCTTGCGGTCCCTAAACTGTTCTTGTTGTAAAAACACGTAAAAGGGGTTTGATTTGATTTATTGGGAGAATTGTGCATTCAGCTGCCCAACGTTGATTTTGTGCGCGGCCATTCCACCAATACAAGGATTGTATTCCTAAATCTAAATAAATGCTGAAAAGATTAATAATGACCGATTTTATAGGAAGGAGGGGGGCTGGGCATTGTTTGTTAATGCCCATCGCAATTTTCCCCCTTTTCAGTTTAATCATAATGTTTATCAAGTAAGGAAGGAATAATCTGTCTTCTTTCAAACATAGACTGAAAGCTAGGATGAGCCGAGTCATGGTAGAATAAAATGTCTATCGATTAATATCTGTTGTGATTTAAGTAATGAACGGATGAATGTTTGGGTGGAGAATGGCAAAGTGTGGAAACCCGAACACGCTTTTCTTTTCGCGCGTGCGTGTGTGTGTGTGTGCGTGTGGGTAAGGGGTTCTATCTTAAACAACATATATTTCAATATAAATTACTTCATGGTGCAATATACACCAACGAACATTTGTTCAAATTTGGTTTTATAGATACTAATATCTGTTCATTCTGTAAACATAACCCGGAATCTTATGAACATTTATTCTGGCTCTGTAATGATGTTAAAGCTTTATGGCAGAGGGTCATTGAAAAACTTAGTTTGATAAAGCTTCAAAATGCAGAGTGGAAAGATATACATGTGGGAATTAATGGATCCGATCTTGAAGTGAAATTTTGTAACACGGTAATCTTTTTAATGAAATATATCATTTTTAGATCAAGGTCAGAAGGTAGAGTTCCTACTCAAGAAGAGAGTATTCAGAGAGTCGTAGAATATCGAAATGAAGAAAAAGCAATAGCTATTAAAAGGAACAAGTTAGACAAGCATTTATTAAAATGGGAGAGAATGTACCGAAATGGCAGGACTGAGGGCGATATCCAGGTGTGATTTGGGAGAAAGTGACTGTGTAGGTGTGTGTGAGGGTGTGTGTGTGTATGTGAGGGTGGGTGTATGTGTGATTTGGGGGGAGGGAAAATGAAGTTTTCCTTTGGGATGGGTGATTCTTTGGGATGTTTTTTTTTTTTTTTTACTCGTCTATTTTTTTTTTATTTCCTTGGTTTTTGATGAGTGCAAGCAAAGTAATTTCATATAGTTTTAAATCATTGTTGAATATTTGATGTATGAAAGGAAAAGTGTTAGGCATGTTATTTGTATTTTTTTAAAGGGGATCCTAGTGTCAGTATATCTATTTGTTTATTGGTTTGTTTTGGATTTGGGTCTCCTTTGTTTGTTCTTTCTTTGTATTCCATGTATAAATCGCCCTCCAGAAATGAGCAAGGGAAGACTTTTTGTTTGGGGCGGGAGGGGGGGGGGGGGGGGGGAGGAGTGGTGTTTCAACCATTTTTATAACTGATTTCATTGTTTCTCCTTTAAGTTATATATGATTTATGCTTGTATTAAGTTAGTGAAAAAAGTCAAAATATGAAATGTAAAATATTATTTTATGTGTTTTGAAATGTTAAATTGAAATGTTATATTTTTGTTCATGGAATCAGAATAAAACAGTATGAAAAAAAAATATATATATTACCATAAACGAGGTTCTCGTCTGAAAGAAAGGTCTAGCACGGTGGTAGAATGGGGTGACATTCGACTTTTCTGATATCTCACAAGCAAGCAAAAAGGTTATCAACACCGGAAACAGTTTCTCACTGCTGCCACCGTTTTTGTTGTTGTTGCTGTTGTTTAACGATCGTGTAGGACAACACTTATTTACGTTTTAAAGAGAAGGCGCGTTTAGTAATCAATCCATCAATAATTTACCTACATGGTGTACCATACAAGTAGTCCGAAATTGTAATAGCTCCATGGTAAGAGTATCTACCTAGAAGATGCTACAGTCATCTGAAATAAGCCGCTACCTTCACACCAAATCCGTCCACCGATTAGGTGGCATCTCTAACCTAATCCATCAAGGCATCTTGGACCTCGAGCAACATCTAATCTTGCCAACTCCTCTACTAACCTTCACTTTGAAGCTATATCATTTAAAGTGTCGGAATTCATTGTAGAGTGCCCGCCGGGCATTGGGCTATGGTCATTTCATCGATTCCGTAGATGCCTTGGCCAGAGGTACCAATTGGAATCGACAGATTGACACTAATGCATACTTATTGCGTTCCAAATCAAAGTTATATCGATTAGTCAACAAATTTAGACTTTCACTCGCTGGCGTATGGTGAGTGGCATCTCTTATGACATTTGGATGATGCTTAATTCAATCTCAACCAGAAGATTTGGTGAATGAATAAACATGATCTATGCGTAATAACCCAAATGAGAAAATAGTAAGGTATAGCTATTTTATTATCTAGTTTTATAAAGAACATTCCCACAGAACTTTTAAAAGATCATTCCGCAATTCGTTTGGGAATTTAAAAAAATACTAAGGAAGCGTAAAAAACATTAAAAACCAAACATTGAGATTACACATGTCGCTGAAATGTCAAATGTGAGTTGCGTTTGGAATTATCGACGTTTGTCAATAGTGGATTTACTGGCGAGTAGGTAACTCAAGTTTTGAATAGACTGGATTGAAGACTAACCATCACTTAGCCTTGATGAACTTGAAGATAGGGGTATAAAGGGCGGCGAATAGAATGGTGAATTAGTCTGGGATTATGCATTCTACTTGATTAACCTCACATATGCATTTTGGACGAAGGTCGGGGTTATTTTGAGCTCGTGGAAAACTTGTATTCAACATTGATGCAGCATCCTATACCGAAAAGGAGACGAGATACCGGGTCGGTTTGATGAATCGTAAACGATGGACAAACTTTGGTGTGAGAAGAAGATTGCTTTCGAGTTCAGGTTGTTTTTTAAACAACAGGTTGTTCTTTAAAGGAAATATGGACGTCGGACAATTATATATCCTTCCAGCAAGATCCAGTGTGTGATTCATTGACATAACCAGTGGAAAATAAGCATTTTTTTCTTCTAAAACTAAAATTTTGAGCAACTTGAGCCACCCCCATAAACACATCATCACTTCCAAGGTGTGCGTTCGATTAAATAATAAAAAAGGGGAAAAAATATTGAAGTAGTGATGAAGCGATTCTTCACGTTTAATTTGTCTTCTGATAAGAATATTAATTTCCATAAGTAATAATTCAAACCTTTATAGACTATGAACATAAAAAACAGAGAACCTGGTTTCCAAGAAAGTGCAATCCAACTTTTCCATGGTAAATCTTGTGGTTACATGTCGTTCCGATAAAATATGATTATAACGCAGATGAGATGCAATAGATATATATTTATTTTTAGATTTCTCATACTCTCTTTGTACCACGATACAGTTACTTGTTGGTCATGGTTATGATCACGGAGGTGCTCCCGAGAGCTGAGAGTACCATTAAAGAAAACGAAATAAAATAAAACGAGTTTTAAACGACACATACAATTTTTTTGTCTTTCGAGAATATATTTTTACGACAGAGAGAAAAAATAAACGCGACCGCTTGAAGGATCGATCGTCAAATGTCGTGTTAAACCAGGTTCAACCATTGGCTTGATTTTAATTACAATTTTGATGTATCAGATTTTTAGTTTTTAAAAACACGTTTAGTGTGCTTTGATAATTTTCACAATCTAACAAGGATATCGGAACTACAATTGAAAGAACGCAAATTTCAAACAATATTGACTAAGATATTTGAAGCTAAACATTTTCACACTGAAACTCATAGTTTCATAAAATGATGTCTTTTTTCATATTACTTACCATAACAAGTTAACATATTTTTTTCACAGATTTCCAGATAATTAGAAAATTATTGATTGCCATTAGTTTGTCGAATCTTAGAAAACATATCATAGAAGTTAATTTACCATTTCAGATCATTTCAATGAATGAGTATCTGGTAATCAGTTCAAACATTGAAAATGAAAATGTAATCAATAAAGTGAATTTCATTTTTATCTAGGATCATCATCATCATCAACATCGTAATCATGAAAAGAAAAGGGATATGCAGCAGACGGGGCTTTTAAGCTGCCAACTCCTCTTTCTTCTCGCTACAAATATTCAAATGGATTGATTTCTGACCGACCTTTTGCCATTTCTAGCCTTGCCTGTGACATTTCAAAAATGTCAACTGTATTGAAAAAAAATGACGAAGGGGTAACATCTATTTAGTTACCCCCTTCTTCCGGGATAGTCTGATCCAACGACTGACCGGTAGGTATTCGTTGTGGCGCAGTGGTCTATAGTCAGGTACCACTGTCGACAAAGAGGTAACGGATTCATATCCTTTGTTCTAGATTAAAATTCCTTCTGTTTATTTAAATCTATATCATATTGCGCCACTTTGGCGAGAATTGAAATGGAATCCAGCTTGGTGAGCATTTTTTATCTGCAGATTTCACAGGAGTTGTGGCGGGTTTATTGTTGTTGTTTATTGATGATTGTTTATTCATTATGGTTTATCTGAATACAAAACAAAAGAAAACAAAAGTCATGGTCTTAGGGAGTAAACAAAAACTTCATATATATAGAAATTATTGTATTCACATAAACCATAATGGTGACGAGATAAGTCAATGCTCTAGCATCAAATGTTATATTTGATAGACATCTTTTGTGGCATGATCAAGTGGATTCTGTTTGTAAAAAAAATATTTGCTGGACTTGCTATGTTAAAAATAATTCGTCCTTTTGTAGAAAATGATACCCTGAAATCATTATATATGTGCCTTATTGAATCACAAATCGGGTTTATCATAGCGAGTGGGGTGGAGGTTACGCGTGTATTATTAACGGTAAAGTTTGATGCGTTGAAATGTTGACTTGCTTCGGGACATCGTTATTCATAAAGTTCTGCAAAGACACTGCATTATGTTTCGTGAGAGGGGATATCTGATATTGTCTTGCGTGTCACTCCATGTCCTACATAACTGTTTAACGCTACCTTACTGTCTCCCAAGCCCGTGTTTACTTACCTGATCCTATGGCCTTATACCTGAACCCCAAGGACTAAGGAAAGTCACGGGGATGGGTAAACAGGACTTATTTGCACATCTCTACGGAATAACGGGTAGGTGAGATCCCCCTTAAAAAGAACAAAGTTTCGTTAGCTTATGAGGTCCCATCAGTCAATACAGGCATGACACTTGGCCTTAACAGCATCATATTTCCTGATTATGAAGAATTTGCCTTACATCAATTTGAAAAAGTTTAATCATCTGTTAAAAAGTTGTGCAACGTTCGGCTGTCCAGTAAATAATATCTAGATTTAAAGAGATACCTTCCCATTGACTCGGTGCATAATTTTAAACGCGATGAGAGAAATACCGGTTTAATTCACTTGTCATTGATGTGCGATGTGATGTTATTCTAGGTGGTATAATGTGCTAATGCAATGGTTAAGAAGAATAAGCTCAGGTAGAATTCTGGTTATCATGATCTCTAAGACTACAAGGAACCAGCAAACAATATAAATTATTTTGAAAATAAGACACTGTAAAAACCCCCTTCAAATCAATTTATTCACCAAATTCATAAAAAACATACATATAAATGCAAAGTAGCATAAAATATCAATACATAGGAACAATGAAATATAGCAATTCATGACAACATGTAGATGCAAAAGGATAGTTGTTTAATAATGGTCAACACTCAAGTTGTTATTGAAGAGTGACAAAAATATTGAAATGCACGTTCTCATTGGATTAAGATAAATCTAGAAGCCGTTTTTATTCATGGTGACATTTGTCACCATCGTTTGGAGAACCCATTTTCTACAAGTTTTTATTTTGGGAAGCGTTGGAATAATCATAGTCCATGAAATAACGAAAAGAAATTCGCATCCCTGCTATATTGATTACCAGTCAGCATCTGCATTTGCATCAATCATGGCATTATCAGTAGAACATGCTAAATCAATAAACGACCTAGTTTGATAGGATC
Organism: Lytechinus variegatus; assembly: GCF_018143015.1. Taxonomy (NCBI): domain Eukaryota; kingdom Metazoa; phylum Echinodermata; class Echinoidea; order Temnopleuroida; family Toxopneustidae; genus Lytechinus; species Lytechinus variegatus. Next base: position 24,564,421 of record NC_054746.1, on the reverse strand, counting down.
ACCCATCTCATCAACAATCAACAAGCGTGTCAAAAATGATTCTCGATCTCTCGTTTATCAAAGCCGGGAAGATAGTTCCATGATGTTACCATGACGACGCATCCTTCAATCGCGGAGTAATCGCTGCGTCTTTTTTTTTTTTTTTTTTGGGGGGGAGGGTAGGATTTGAAAGATAGGATGACACTTACCGGTATATCTGATTGATGTACCCATGAAATGGCTTAAAGCTTTACTTCTGGTGGGGGTTCCCCCCATTTCTTTCTGGTTTTCTTTTCTATCCAGAATACAGAAAGAAAAGTCGCTCATTTTATACAGATGCAATGCCGTGATTCTTTTAGATTTTTTCTTTGTCTTGTTTTTTAGGGGCCGGGGCGCTGTTTTGGCGTTAGGATAATGTATTGTCTATAACGATGACAGTGGGTGAGCCTAGTTATATTAATCGTTTTTTTTTAGTTGTTTGAGAATAGGACTAGGAATGAGATTTCTAGGGCAGTTACATCAATACTTATGTACCAATATAATGTACATCTCAACCTTGCCTGTAAAACCGTTATTTTTAGAGGAAATATCGATATTGAATTTAACATTCAAATGCGTATTTTGTCGATTTGAGATGTTTTTCTTATATTATTTATATATTTGTTTTCATAAAATGCCTGTTATCATACAGGTATATATAAATTCAGTATACATAGATTCAGTTCGGCCTATTACATGCCAAGATAAGATTGGATCAGATTATATTCAGGAAAATGCAATTTGGTAGTTTGGTGTTAATAGGGTTACATTCAATTATTGAAAAGGCCGCAATTCGTCTGCAAAAAAGCAATATAAACACAACAAAATAATGGTTAAACTGCACTCTTCTCAATCTAGAACCGATGTTTCGAACCATGTATGGTAAGGGGGAAATACCTGAATAATACTGACATTTTAACGGTGAAACGCTACCTCCTTGTGTTTGTAAATCCATTGAACAAATTAAGAGAAACAGCTTTCTACCATTGTCGTATACCACTCGTCCAAGCAACTTCGAGTGTTTAGCAACCAGTTGCAGAAGAGTATTTACACGAGGGCTTAGGGTGTTGTATCCCAGGGTTCGCAGAACCATGCTAACTTCAGCACATGCACCCGTCATAATTTATCTCACATGTCACTCGTTAGCTAGAAGAATCAGTAATCATAAAATATTCAGATGAGCCATCCAATCAGTCAATGCATAATTTTTCTTTTCATGGTAGAGATGATGGCAGTATACCCGCTCACACCCGTGCACCCACAAACACACGAACACAACCCCAATCTTTTACAACTCTGGGTTGTACCATGGGTGCTGACACCAGTGTATGTTCAGAACTGCCCAACCCTCACAATTAAATTCCTCATACAGTGGGATAAAGAAATAGGAAATGAAGGAAAGAACGAATGATTTTAAGGGGGAAAGGGGGGGGCGGGGGTATAAGTCATGAGAGAACTATGCGAATCCTCTCTTCCTCTGTGCTTGCGCGAACCCTACCGCACTCCCTTTTGCTGCTTTTAAGAGGAAGGGGTGAATGATTATTAAATGCAAATCGTTAAATCAAACGTCGTTTTAAATCACAAGCTCCTTTAACACAAATATTGAAAACATAATCATTCGGTGATTTGACGTTTTTATTTCATATATTTTTCATGTGATATATATATAGATGTTTAGCGCTGTCCCACGTATACAAAGATAAACACCCTCTACTTTGTTAGGCAAAACCTGCTTGTTTGATAAATCCATCCCTCCTTTCATCTCGAATAGTTCACCTTTTCCTTCTTTCTAGTTCCCCTCCCAACTGTCTCTCGTTAGTATGCAGAAATGCTTTTAACATGATTGTCAATTTATAGACATATACCGCCGGCTATAGTTGTTAAGAAGTAAATTAAGTCTAGAAGACGAACGCACACATACTCGTCGAAGACGACAAGGGGGGAAGAAGTAAATACAAGGTCCTCCTCAGGGCTCAGTATTTTAAAGCTTAGTATTATAAGCTGATTTCGGTTTGCTTGTTTAGAAGGTAGACAACGTCTCTAACTTTACTGATAAAGGCCAAATTAAAAAAACCCTCCGTATTGTACTTCTAATTATTTATTTTTAAGTAACTATATTGTAATACTTGTACATGCTAAATTTACCCATTCCATTATTCATCGTTTTTCCCCTTCATTATTTCCCCATTATTGTTTTATATCAGATACTAATAGGCCAAGATGCTCATGTATTTAGTTCAAGATTCTCCTATTTACATAAATTTAATGTAGTATATTTATATCATAAGTTAGATATCACTGGAAGACTGACGATCCTGGCTCTATATTATGAGACTAGTTTGTAATATATGCAGCCAATATGAGAGCTTTCTCGTCTTCAATTTATCAACTTTGCATGATTTCCTTGTTATTTGCATAAATTTGACGTGTATTAGAAGTGGGGCACTTGTTTAGAGGTCGGCTCTGGCTCAACTGGGAGAGCCTGGAAAGATCTGCGAGTATTTAAGTAACTAGTTTGGAAGGGAGGGAAATTGTGCGTATGTGTGTGTGGGTGCGTTTGATTGTGTTTTTGGATGGAAAGTTGTTAGAGAGGGAGAGAGAGACAGACAGATAGAGAGAGAAGTAGTTTAATACATGGTATTGAAGGAAACCAACGGTTAAAACGAGATGGTTAGTGGATACCAGATATATGTAATAAAAAAAGATGCGCTTAACCCAATTAGTAAGAAAGGAATAAAAGGAATTAAAGTGAAGTGAGAGAGAAAGAGTGGCGTAACAGGATGAGAGAAATAAATCTCTAGCACCGAACGACGGAGAAAGATGGAAATTGACAAAGGAAGTAAATTAAGAACGTCAAAAGCATGAAGAGAACTTCCTAAATAACAAAATATCCATATGTTTGTTTGATCTGGATTCTGGACGCCTCAGCTGGCGGTCTGGTTGCATTAATTTCTCAACATTCTCTTTCTCGCCAGATATATATGATTTTCCATTTTATACTTCGGGCTGTCAGCGTTCTGTTGCACGGAAGTTCTTTTTTTTTCTTCGCATTTCTTTCCAGGACTTCTAAGAAAATATTGTTATTGCTATTGTTATTGTTATAGATTCCTCAATTTTCACGATTTTATACATGTAGTCCTGTTGACATGTGAGTGGAAAAACAGGTTATACAATTAAATTTTTTATGTTTTGAGATGTCGGCAATTACCATTTCAATTTTGCTATTTTTATTAAAATTATAATTATTCAGCATAGAGAACCCCTTTAATGGTTTAAATTCAGAGCTCTTTCGTAGCCTTTTCATGATTTCCATAATTTATTCTCTGATATTATGAGCCAAGTTGGAAATTTTTTAATATAGGGTTCTTTTTATTCACCCTCTCCTGAATATGAATTAGCCCTTGCCTTACCAATCTAGCACTTGCCATTTTGTCTTCAATAGTTTTTGAGTAATTTTGTCGCCGATCACCATGCACGCAGCGTCTCGAAGTCGCCATGTTCTGCTGAAGATAGAGACCAATCATATTCATTGCCGTTTTAATGCTCCTAATAAACGGCCATTCATCTTGATTACTGGTAATAGCCTTGATCGAGCCATTAGCTCACGTGATATTCTTGAATTCAAACACGGCAGTTAAGAGGGGGGAAAAGAATGGGATATTCCCGATGAACTTCTTTGACGTTAAGTATATGTCATCCAGATTGTTGTTTTCAGTGAAACGAAAACCATGGAAGTAGGGCGGTGGTATGATTCTCTTCATATCGACTCTTGCATATATTTTTAACAAAGTGTACAGAATAATGGGTGGGTGTCCGGCAATTACCTCTCCCCTTCGTAGAAAAAAAGAGTTACGCACAACCCGTTCTTGTGTGAAATGACATACCCTATAGTTTTCGTATTCAGTTTTCTTTAAGCTTATAAAATTTTAACAAATTATAAACTCAGAAGCTAGTATCTTAGCATACAATGATATAATTGTATCTATAAAGTAAATTGACGCTATCATCACTGTTTGGATATAATTACCTTAATAAAAACTAACACGTTGATTTCGCCATTTGACGGCACTATTCTGTCTTCCGCCATTTTCCCTCTTTTTTTTGTTTGATACGAGGGGGGCTCTGATTTAAAGAAAAAAAACTATTTATGTATATAATAGACTGGGATTCTTTAGAATTAAATTTTCGTTTTAAGTTATCTGATATGCCATTGACATGAATACGCAAAAAACTTAAAGATAACTGTTACAGTCATCACCAATAGGGGGCGCTATATATCATCAAATGTGAAATTAGAATTTTAGCAATCAATATAATATAATAGATAAAAACAAAAATAGGTATAGTCGCTACTTTTGTATCAGGCTGGAAAATTCGACGATTACCATTACTGAACGTTTACGAAGTTTTAAATAGGCCTTTAGTTTACAGAATAGGTTCAATGATTGTCGTAAACCCTTCGTTGAACCTCGTGTCACAATATTACGGGATATTAAATAATGTTGTAATCTCCATGTAAATCAATTAATATGACCCTATATAGAGGTTGTTAATATAATCAAATAGTAGAACATTTTTTTGCATGGGCCATGAACGATGAATGCCAAGTTGAAGTTATACCAACGAGGCAGACACCAATCCGATCGATTGTAGCTTTTATCGGCCTGGTATATCGGGTTTTCGGTGTCACACTACTATTTACATTATCAGGAATTTTTTTAGGAAAGAATCTTTAAAAAGAAAATGTAGACGAGGAATTTTAAGCGAATAGTAGGCCGAGATGTATTTTCAGATAATAATTTCAAATGATGCAGTTAAATCTTTATGTAAACTTATTTGTAGGCTTATGGATTTTAGTTGAAAAAAAAAATGCAAATACACGGTCACGCAAGCATGCAAGTATGGGAGATGGCGACGGCCAGATGTTATGACCAGCCACTCCCTTGTATACGTCGGTGATTAGCTCTTGGCGGGAAAAACATAAACTTTGCAATGTGAAATACTTTTATGGGGTAGAATAAAATATCTTGGACTAGATGGGAAAGGGGTAAAATATTCGACGGTCTTTTTTGCCGGATCCAGGTAATATTTACAGTGGCATGTGCATGTTTATCTTGACGACATCTTTGGCCGTATTTTAGTGGGCCGACGTAAAACTAATCGTTTGTTTTTCCATTCCCGGATGGTGCTGCCGAGATTCTGTCGTTAATTCATCTGGGGTATCGTTAGGAAAATACTTCTTTTACATCTACCATAGATCCTTTCTCTCGCAATGTCATGTGCGGGAACGGTTATAAATCTTGAATGAAATTATAAAGAAGGTCCCAAAATATGTAATTTCAGATGATCAGGGTCCCGTAACACAAATGTTAGCGATTAATCGTACGATTGAATTCTATGATTGATTTTACATTGTAACCAATGGAATCAATCTTAGAAAAATGTTCTACGATCATTGCTAAGCTTTGTTTTACGGGCCACATGTTAATTTAACTTTACAAATGATTTTTATCCAGTAACTTCGTATCTTTGGGACATTAATTGGCAATCGGCTTCGTGAGCACTAAGAAACACGAATACTCGATGAATTGAATGTATTATTTACTGTATATCACTTTTTAACTTGTACTAAAGAGTTCAATATTTTTGAAAACCCATTCAGTTCCCCCTCAAGCTACTGAAGTAATTTTATTATATCATTCGAATATAATCAATAAGTTAAGTATGATTTACATATAAATTGGATTGTCGAATTATTATAGTCCATTACGTTTGGAAGTTTATACAAAAACAACATTATGGCTTTTGATTATATTTAAAGAATATTTATCAATTTTCAAAGTGCAAAACAAAAACCTGTTATTAAGGTACCCTCCGGTTTTAATGCGACGGATGTCATTTCCAATAAACACTTGTGCGTGGTTTGATTTGCTATACCAGCTTTCATTGAAATAGAAACATTCCGGGATTCTGTTCACTCGACAGCTCATGGTTTTATAACGGATTGTGGTATCTTGAAAAGAATGGGAAAAGTTGTAACCACTGCTACTTTGACGATCCACCGTGTTAGGAGTAATCAAACATCGTGAATCATGGCGGATACATTTGGGAAAATGTGGCATTTTAACATTTTCGCAAATGATGTATTAAAGAATTTTTTTTTCTATAAACGGATATTTGAATGAAAGCTATCCATATCAAAGTAAATTGGATTCATTGAAAGTTGCGGGTTCTTTGTTGTAATGTCTTTCTATTTGGCAGAGAAAGAAAGAGAGAGATAGAGAGAGAATGAAGGGAGGGGGGAGAGGGGGTTGTTAAAATGATAAGTTCTTACAATAGATACGGTTTTTGTTCGACCATTGCTGGCATATACTTTACTTTAAAAAAATATAACAAATATATACGATGTTCTTGGCATTTTTTGCAGGGGGTGTAGTTGTAACATTGCAAGACGGTGTCACAGGATAATTTTAGTTGTGTTTGGCTTGATCTTTTCCACAATCATGAAAGATTGAGTGAAATAAAGCAGATACACAGAAAATATTTGGAGTTATTTTCAGCAGCAACTGCATCGTGTGCGTCGTGCTAGTTTTTTTTGCGTTAATATTTTTATTTTCTTCTACATGACTGTACTAATCGTTCTCTAATTCATAGCTACATGCAATGTTACTCCATAACGAAACATTAAACATTGCACATGCTCGGTGATTTAGTCAGCTATTAACAGTTGTGTGTTTTTTCAGACTGTATAACTCACGTAATGTAATGGTATTCCTGTCTCTCTCCAACGCATCTTTTATATAGCCCCCCCTAAAAAAAAACAAAAAAAAAAACGCTCAATCATTCGTACTAAATCAAATAGAAGCTTTCCTTCGTTAGCACGCCAGATGAGATTTAATGCGGTAAATGTGTTGCCGTTGATGAATGATTATTATGTAAATAAGAGATGAAATCGTTGTAGCGAATAATGAAGCAGTGCAAAGACCCAACTATTCCCTTACATATTTTTTTTCATTGGAAACACGCAACATTTGTTAGTGATAAATTCCTTTCTAAGACAACATTCTCAGTATGCAGGTATATTGGGTGGAGACGAAATGTGGTTGAGTTATCGTTTTCGGTTGTACATAATACGACGTTTCAATATCAAGTGTAATTGTAAGGTGTGTGTGTGGGAGGGGGGGGGGCGGGTTTGTGCATATGGCGAGATGCCGTGGCCTAGTGTTCTGTGGCGCCTGACTGTGCACCACGGAAGTCCTGTGTTCAAACCCCGACACGGCCCTTGACCAAAAGGCACCATTTTACATTGTTTTTCTTGCAACAAATAAATCACAATGCATTTAACAACTGTAAATATTATTCTTGGATAAGCAGGGAGTATTCTCAAACCCATAGGTAATTGAATAGATAAACAAACAGATGAAACTACATTTGAAGGATGGGGTGTACGGGGTGTGAAAAATGAGAAGTGAATACGCACTTCTAGTCACATGTTGGTTATCAACTTTCCGTATAATGTTCATGAGAAAGAATCTTCTAATATTGTCAAATATTGGTTCCTGAGTATCATTTCCTACATCTAGCACATGTATTTGAAAAATCTGCCAGTTAAATAGGCAATTCCGCCTTCATCCGTATGTTTTGACAAGTGCTAAATGAATGTACCAACGAATATGCTTTAGCGGCCTTCTTTTATTATTATTTTTTTTCTGTATAACGGAGCACACTCTAAAAAGTATTATACGTAAAAATGCTCCATGAGGGTAATTATGTGTCCAACCAACATTGGGTAATTTCTTTTTGGCATTTTTATTTATCCAGTGTGATGAAAATTTTGCCCATTCTAAAGTAATTACTGCCTTTTTTTAACCTATACTGGACAATATGTTTCCCGCATTGGGTGAAATACTGCCCCAAATTGGTTGGACACATAATTACCCTCGTGATGGTTAAATTTTTTACCCAATATATTTTTTTTTACGGTGCAGACAGTGGGGAAATATGCTAGATTTGAATAAATGGTATTATATTGGAGAGTATTAAAAGTCATTTGGAAGGTCAGAAGAGTTATCAAGCCACGTGCATTGAATTGCCATGCAGAAAACGAATCATCGTTATTGCCAAATTTGCGATATTCAATGCCGTAGAAGCATATCCATCTCGTAGGCCGAGGGCGTTGCTGAGTTATACCCGTAGGTACCAATGAAGTTGCAATACATACAGTCCTTTTCATGAAAACCCGTTTGTAAAGATTTTGCATTGAGGAAACTTGTATGAGATATATCTATCCGAGCACCATAAATAATCACTTAATAATCATGTAATCATCACGTCATTCTCCAGTGATAAATCTTGACATCGAGGAGACCTGATCGAGATAGATCCCAGAGACAGCATACAGGTTGGAGGGCACCGGTTTGAAAACAATTCTTTCAAAGTTGAAATTAATGAGGGCTTATACATGAATCTCAGTAACTTATGCCTTTACAATGTTCGTATTTACTACATCTTTTCGCACTCTGTCCATCATTTGAACATTAATTATAATTCAAAAAATCGCACAACACAATTTACGGCTCCATCGTCGAGATATTGTGACAATTTGTGACATTGTGACATTGGGAAATTGCAGTTTTTCTTCAACATTTTCGCCCTACAGCATTGATACATGCATATTTTCTCAACTTTCATGATCTCCATAATCCTGATGTCACACACACACAAAATTGCGTCTCAGTTATACCCAAGTGACCACTTGCCTTGCCATCTACAGTCACTGATCACTGACAAAGGTTCGAGTCTCATGTTGAATGATTTAAAAAAAAATTGGAATTCAATTGAGACAAAATTCTGAAAAATACAAGTCCAAGTATTGTAAATGAATATTCATGACTACGTCAATAATGAAGCCCATACAGTCTCTCCCTTTTTGGTTCAACGTCATTAATCATGATCATGTGATCCATCAACCAGGTCATGTGATAAACGAGCTAGTGTTAAATTATGGACTAAATCCATTATGGGAGCTCCCATTTCTGGTATTTGGCTCTTATTTTAGGGAACATGCATGAATTATTCAGTCAGAAATCCCGTAAGAGCTCCGATATACGACAATCCATCATCTGATCATACAGGTCTTGAGCAAAATTAGTTAACTAGATTCTAATGTGAATAATCTGTTATGACAAAAGGAGTTGTTCGAAGAGACCTACAAATTGCAAATGGGCGGGTGATGTTCTTCAATTTTTTATAGTCATGAACCCACCTCCATTTTAGTTGATCAAAAATAACGCACTCACTATATAGATCTGCTTTATATCACGAAGTTAACGCCACATTTCCCAATATGCCTTGGTATTGAGTTCAATCATTGCCAAATCTTTGAATAATAATTTTTGTTCAATCATTCTTGGTATTTATTTGGAGAACAAGTGTCATGTGGTCATTTTGTCGATTTTTTTTCGTCAAATATTTCATGAAAAAATAACTTACAATCGATAGGACCTACATGAGAGGGGCTTCCATGCGTGAAAAATATTTGAAATATTTGAATATATTTGAAATGTGTGATATATTATAGATAGAAAAAACCATTGTTCTCTTTGTCAAAACTAAACAGCAGTTGTTTTCACTGCTCACGAAAGTGAGCATAAATGTTGCCAAGCCAATTTTTGTTATGTTATTTTCACATGGCCATTATTGTCGGATTTATGTAAGCTTCATCACGCTGTAAAATGATTTTCTCCCAAGTCATCCAATATTGCTTTAAAACATCGTGGAAATCGGGCATCTTGATGAAACATGTAAAAAAAAAAAAATACAGCCCTGGATTCCATGTCAACCTCTATGGTCACCATGAACATCGTCCGTCTCAATTTCTCGTCCGCTACGTGGGTATGGGTCGAAACTTTTCTCACCTATAAACACTCGTAAAAGTGCAGTTCAGGTGTAACCCTCAAACCCACTCCAAAAATAGAGAGGATGTTAAAAGCAGGAGCCAATTTACTCCATCACACTCTCACCAACAAATGAAAGACCGCATTCATTTGATCATGTATTGATTTCAATACGGAATGCATAATTTATGTATTCACTTCAGTCACCAACCCCCATCCTAGTTTTTCTTTGAAATACATTGCATTTTCATACATTCACTGTTTGACGAAGAAATACATTTTTCAAATCCAATAGCTTTTAAGGGAGGGGGTTGAATCTAGTTGATTTTTTTTTCGGACTGGAACGAACCTGGAAGCGGAGTACGAAACCATGCTATTTGATTTCTTTACATTAGAGTGATGGACCAGTCCGAAATAAGATTGAAAATCCAGACATAATGCATTTAGAACTTAGTCTTTCTCTCATTCTAAATCGGCCTGTGGATTGGTTCTTAACCACTATTGATTGATTTCCAAACTACATATTTAAAGTGTCCATTATAGATACACTGGCATCAATGTATTTAAGTTGGGATAACAGAGTTTGAATCAATTAGAAAAAAACCCATTAAACAAACAAACAAACAAAATAGACAATGTACTAGTTATTATGATTGATACTGGTATATATCCACAAGAACGTATATGAGGATGTGTTAGAGGAATATTCTTATGTTGAGGTTTTTCTGAAACTCGGGAAGTGTAAAAAGGAACATTTTGCATTCTTTTGTGTAATTAAATTGGCATAGGTAATATCAAGGTAAAAATCTCCTTTAAATCAAATATATTTACATTAGTGTTGGATGTTTCGGTCTACGTGAGATACCGAGTTGTTTTGATTTGAACAGATCAATGCTATTTACTATCTTGCCCTGAATTTTGCTTTTGTATAAATTGAAATAAACTGGCGACCCTCATTGTTTGATGAATATCTACTTTGCTCTCACTAAACTTTTTTTTCACTTTGGATCAATCATACTCAATGCATTTTATTCCCATCAATTTGCCAGCCTCCGTTCAATTTGCTGCTCTGCTAACATTATGTAATGATTGTTTAACTTTGATTCAATTAACAGTGTGTGTTTAGTTTCAGCGTAAATATGCAACTGAGAATTCATTTCCTTTACCTCCACGGACGTCACTCTTATTCAAAGAAATACAACTGTGGAGGGGGAGAAGTGAAATAAGGAAAGATGTAGGAGTCTATTCAATCAACGGGACGCAAAAAACAAACCCCTGAAGTAGTAACAGAGTTTTAACTTCAGATTTGTTTAGTATTGTGTTTCGAACGATGTTGCTTCAATTAGACAGGTATCTTTATTTGTCTGTATATTCTCGTACTGAGGTTTATTCAAGAGAATTGAAAACCGATTAAACATTGAATCAGTATAAGGTTATATTATGTCAAACAACTCACCCTGATTGTATTAAATTACTTATGTTGACTGCTATACCTGTTGTTATTGCAACATCTATCCAAGACGTGATGTCCAAGTGCGTTTTACTTCGACTCGTACTTTATTGTTAATTGTTTTCGCAATGCTGAATTCGACATCATTTACACATCCGCAAGCAAGTTTGTTTTACAAATTTCAGCCAACCCTCAAAACGTAATTAAGAACAGCGGAAACCTATTGTGTGAAGGTAGCAGTAATCAACACGCCTACAACATGTTTGATTCATTATTAGGCTTTCAAATGAAGTAAAGAGGTTATGAACGCATCATATTATGTGAGTTCCTCCGAGTTTTATAGGAGTCTGTTCAAATAAATAAATAAATAAATAAATAAATAGATAAATAAATAAATATGATTTAGTCATGTTAAGACAAAAAAGGGGACTTCACTGAATAGGATACGGGGGTACAATAAATGATGGAAGAAGTTTCATACATGCACATGGGTTCAAGTGCGGGATACAGGGGGCATGCACGTGGGGGCACGTGCTCTCCCTCCCCATGCTTAGATTCAAATTTGTATATAAAGAATACTCTTGAATATGTTGCGCCTCTCGTGTGCCCATATGTTAGAAGTGGTTATAAAGTACACTCTAAAAAAGGTTTACCCAAATATTAGGTAAAATGGGAACATGTATGTTTGTTGGGTAAAAACAGACCAAATACCTTGTAAATATTACGCAATGCTGCGTTGAAATTTACCCTACAAACATGCATTTTCGCCCAATATTGAGGGGAAAGCACCCAACTTCAACTTCAACTTTCTTAAGATAAATTACATAATTATGTAAGTATATCGAATGTTGTTTTAGTTTTTTTTTGGAAATTATGTATTAACCTTTCAATTAACTCTTTGATTGATCAAAAAAAGCTTGTTTGTATAACATATATCGTAATTTCATATGATCTGTACACCTTTGATTTCCACTCAGAACTCATCGTGCGCTTTAACGAAGACTTTGTAAATCCAATGTTTGCACCCCACTCTTGTGCTGTTTTGATGAAATCCGTTGGAATTTTACTCCTGTTAGGATCGGATAACGTCCTCATTACCATCCTGAGGCTGATTGAGTAGTCAAATAACATTCTGACGATGGTCATTTGTAAGTATGATGATTTGTCGGTGCGTCATTTACCGGCTAAAAAATCATCCGGTTTACAAATCGTGAATTACATCCAAAAAGGTTGTCATGTTGTGTACGAGGAAAGGTATATTACCAATTCGTCTACTGCCAACTCGTCCACTCACCACATGGTCTCCTTTCATTTAGTCTAATGTCATTCTGTCCATCAACAATTCGTCTAACAACCATTTGGTCCAATCATCACTTCGTCTAATCGCCATTTCGTCTATGACCATCTCGTCTCATAATGAGTGAAATATCCATTTCATTTTTATTCACTTTGCACAATTAACACTTAGTCCAATAAGACCAAATCGTATATGGACTAAATGGCTATTGGACGAACTGGTTATTAGACAAAATGATCAGTGGACGAAATGGCAATGAGACTATGTGGATAGTGTGGATTCAAGACCAAAATAACAAGCAAGAAAAAAAAAAGGGAACCACACAGGCACTCACATCTTCTCTCTCTCTCCTTATACACACCCCCGCTCTCACACCCCCAAATCTTTCTAAGACAATTTCCTATTCTAACACACTCCATGATTCTCCATGATATGTAAAAAAAAAATCAATATCGAAAAAAACAACTAGAGCGAAAGAAAAAAACAGTACCATGATTCATCGAGTTTTATTAGGGGAGTCAGATCCAATAATAATGATGAATCTCATGCATAATACAATTTTGTCTCACTTTTACGGACTATAATGTGCATTCTATTAAAAACAGATTATCATCAAAATGATTTACGATGGTTAAAGTATTGCAAAATTATGGCGTCGAACATTCTGATTCCTTAAAAAGTAACAAGGATATGAAAAATGCAGAGAAGGCACAAAAATTCAAACATAAAATCGAACGCCTACCGATATTGCATGACTATGTTGGTTATTATGATGAAGGAAAAAAAAACTTCTTTTCTAAAATTACTTATAAATGTATTAGCGTGTTTGGGGGACTGTAATCATGGTGTATTGTAATCCACCCTTCGTGGTATTATTTTAGTTACAGTACTTAATTTATTTCATTATAATTTTTGATAAAAGAAAAGCTCTGTTATGAAATCGTATTTCAAGATTGCATGAATTTATACCTGATTCCTTTAGTATTGGAAGATGAGGCAAATGTGTGATGATTGTAAAATGAACTGGAGAGATTGGCTGAGATTCAAAGTGAAAGTCAAGAAATATGTAATGGAGTACAAGACCCTCCTGGTTAGGTGTACCTCCGGAAAATGAAACAAAGTCGCAATTTGTATACCGTCTATATATACCTCCCAAGAGCAAAATGTGTAAAAGACATCTTCCTTTACGTAAAGTAAAATAAGGAAGACAACAGTTCGACTGTGTCTTGGCCATGTATTCACGGATTTTCGTCCGCCATCGATTATGAAATACATCGCCTGAAGATCGATTTCAAGTACGCCGGAATACAGAACAACGGTGTTTTGATTTACTCGCGTCGAATTCCGTCGCGCGCTGTTTTCCCGCCAATCCAGCTTATATCACGTGATCAAATTTCCGGGATTTGAATTGATCGCGCTCAATCAGACAAGCTGCTCGGGGAAGTCTCCCTTTTTATATCCTTCATACGTTCTCAACTCGAACATATCTTAAACCAAAGCCGTTTGGTTCCCTCCTGTGGCAATGAAATAAATCAGCCCTTTCGAATCCTTTTCCGTATCGTGTTATTTGTGATAGCAAATCTGGGCCACGGTTGAAAACCAATCGGGAAATCAAAGTGTTTATAAGGGAGGATGCTTAAAACAACAAAGCAGACAGTTTGACGCCGGTTTACGGAGGGACAACTGAAAGTTCGATCGCCATTCATATGCTGCAATCTTACGTAGATATGGACATACCTTCTGAAAAACAGTTTGCTGTTGACAATGAAATTCAAGAAAACCGATTTCACTTTTATCGTTTTAAAATATATGTTCTATCCTCACATTATCATTTTTGTCAAAACTTTTCTATTCTAAAGCTAATACCTGGTTACCCGATGCTACGTTCTTTGTGTAAGATGTTTTGGAGTAAAAAGGCATATACCTTTAATTTTGGTTCACGAAATAAATACCAGGTTATTGGAAGTTTGATAATTAACATAAACATTTTTACTATGAATTGAATAGAAAATAAATCTAACAGAAGAACAAAAGGGTAATAACTTATTACGGTAGAAACGAAAGAGTACAGTTAAAGCCAGGGTTGTCAGTAACTCGGGACATGACCAGTAACGCAACTTATCAACAATATAAATATTGAATTTGTACACCAGCTCGAATGACTCGACTAAAGAGTATAGGGGGGAAAATAGTTCACACGGTGCGGCCATGTTTTTAATGGCCGTGCATCGCTGAGATCTCAACTTTTATGTGGATAGCCATATTAATGTTCATACCTGTTTTACTCGGTTGGCCTTGAGATAAGTTTGAGGCTATGGCATCGAGCGAAAAGCTACATGTGGATAATAATAGGGTATTTATATTGCGCACATATCCACCTTGTTAGGTGCTCAAGGCGCTCCTATATTACCCGGCTAAGCTAGGCGTTCATAGCGCACACAGCTTTTTAAGGAATTACTTCCTACCGGTACCCATTTACCTCACCCAGGTTGAGTGCTGCACACTGTGGATCAGTTTCTTGCTGAAGGAAATTACGCCATGGCTGGGATTCGAACCCCCGACCCTCTGTTTCAAAGTCCGAAGACTAATCCACTGGGCCACAACGCTCCATGTGCCTGGGTGAAAACGGAAGTATCAACTCACAATCTTACACTTCTTGAAATAATACAGGAGGTAGTCACGTTTTAATATTCAATTATAAAAGACTACCTGTCTCATATCCCCGGGGACCAGGGTAGTTTTAACCTATGTATTATTCCTGTTGTATTGGGTCGGAATCAGTTATAGCTTTTCCACGTGTTGAAGATGAGCCCCGCAAGAATTCATTACCAGAAGCTCAAGAAAATTCTGATCATTAAAATGCGGGTTATCAAAAAGAGAGATCATCCATTATACTATCCACCCTACGGCAATTAAGTCACCTATACATGTAGTGGAAAACCTGTCACGTTTCTTTTTTTTCATGATTACTTTCCCTTATTCGAGTCTTTATATTTTGGAGGCATTCTTTTATTTCCAACATTCTGCAACATTTTCTATGGCTGCATGATGGATTTCTGCTTCTGAAAAGCGCGAGCAAAAGTTGTCATTAACATTTGAAAGGGATTAGGTAGCATGGGAGTAAATGATAGTCTATGGAAATGTGTTTTTATACAGAATTGTAATCATGCATTTACTTTGAGATTTAAGTAATATTTTACTCAGAAAGGCTAACTCCTGACTTCCTTTTTAATGACACGGATGATCAACGTTTATGCCCTTTCTCGGTACCATTTTCTTTTGCAAAGGATTTGTTGTTTCAATACACTCTCCCTTCCAGTTGTCATGCGTTTTTAAGCACCAAGTGGGAGTGATTTCTTGTCGTCGGTAAGATAATGTGTGCTAGTTTCCTGATACTTTTATCAGTGGTAGGATTACTGTGAGTATCTACTGTTATGTGGGGATGAAATCATCTATCATCTATCATCTAGACTTGTCTAATACCAATAATACCAAGAAAACGAGTACTCCTTTCCCTAGACTTTGAGGAGCGGTTTCATGTACATTAATGTTCTATTTTACTATTCTGGTATATTGATTCGATTGCGTGGTATGTCTAGCTTCTCATTGATTAGGAAAATAAGTTTATGAAATTGTGTGGTACCATTTGAACAGGCTTTATACTGAACATGCTGAAAGCATAAAGAAAGTTATAATGTATCAAAATATGAGGAAGACGTACTTTTGTAAGTGCAATAGGTTGGAAAACATTGTTACGTGTGCATTAAAGTGGGTGTGGTTTTGTGTTTATATGATATTTTTTCCTGCACACTATTATTATCTGAAATGTATTAGAATATAATCCACAACACTAGTGGTATGATTGATCATGAGCAAAAATGAGGTAAAAAGTGTATTTGAATATCAACTAGGAGCGTTGTACATTTAGGGGGTTTGGTGGTGGTCCGGGAGCTCCGACTAAAAAGAGAAGTGGTCGACGGTCCGGGGGAGGGGAAGGTGCTATGTATGCCAACTACTAAATATTATTCTGTATTCATTTCTATAATATTCGTGCAGCGGTTTGTTTCCGAAACCACTATTACTTTTGTTAGTACGAGCGAGCGCAATGACCGAGGTAAAGTACTTTCTCATATCATAATTGTGTTAGTTGAGAGATTATGTCATAAATAATTGAGGCCCCTAGTTCTCACCTTCGCTAACCCGCACCTATTATCACTCGAACTCTTGTACAATTTGTTTTCGAAAATGTTAAGCAAACTGAATCTTCAGAAACAAGATGATTTTTGTTTAACGTCCTTATTATTTTGAGTGTTTGTTCAGATCCTCCAAATGACGGAAGACTTGTCTCTACTGATCTTACCATCCTTGACCCATCACCTTACACTGTTCAGCAAACGGTGCTTGATTCGTCAGGGTAATTTGTCTATCCCCGACCTCAATAATATTGACTCTTCTTGTTCTCGTTCTTCCTCAACTATAGCATTGTCAACATCGACTGAAGACCACTATCCTCTTACATGGTCACATGAATGAGTTCCCTATTATTTGTCTTGTCACTTACAATGCCGTGAAGCATTTCCAATCTCTCCCTCCATTTTGTGGCGTCACTTCCTCTATACGAAATATGATGAAAACTTACCTGACGCCGCCAAGTGCTTGCCTACTATATGTGAGCTGAAACCCGGGTTCTGATTGGTGGATTGTCATCGCAAAGAGCTATGCCATATGCCTTCCGCGTCGGGATTCGTGTTTAATCTATATGGAATTCCTAGCTTATGATTTCTTGAATTTAACAATGTTTCCCAGAATATTAGTGTTAGTTGATATTATGGAGTATAATACTTTTTTCATTTTATTTATGTCCACTTCAAGATGAAAACATTTCATGCATATATATATATATCTATATATATATATATATATCTACAAAAAACACAAAATAATACAAATATCTATTGGTGGGAGGATCATAGAAAGCACATGAATTGCTTGCCTAAAATTATCCTACAAAACAAAATATACATTAAAATGGAAATATGATTAAAATATGCAAAATATATGATAAAAGATAGAAGATTGTATTATTGAGATACGATTAAAAGAAGTGTGGATATTATGAGCATTTCTAGTGTTATATACGACGAGTAGTTCAATTATGAATAAGAAAATATAAAATACGACGATTTAGAAATAGAAATTGGATATGAATGAAGCTATAAAATTCCCTATCCCTATAAAAAGCTATGAAGTCTTCCATCACTTGTCATTCTCAAAAGATAGCGGATCGAAACTTAATCCTTTTGGGCGAATCTGTACCTTTGATTAATCCGTACTGTCTTTCCTTCACAGTTTAATATAATTAAATCTACAATTCTACCTTTATGAATGGATACTTAAGAAATATAATAAGAGGTATTCTAATACCAGAAGATGAATAATTCAATCTAAATAATTCTTATATTTTTGAAAATTGTATATCATCGATTCATCTTTCATAATTACAGAGGAATTGAACTTGTCTGTATTGATATACTAATTCAAAAGAAATTAAACGTAGGTGTTTTATATTTCTTTGTATTTTTTTTAAACAATTTGTTGGAACTTTCCTCCTTTAAAATTTTAGAAAATACTATCAAATGTGGCACCATTTCTATGTCACGGAAATTGAATATTTGAAAGAGTTTTCAGGGGTTTTTTTCAGTGTAATTCCAGTCATGTTATATTTCAGAAATCATATAATAAACATCTTTTTAATCAATACGCTTTCTTTCTTAACGTGCTGCTGTTTTATGATTTTATTTTGAATCACGCAGTGTGATTCCTGCGTGAAATTATGATTCTTAAAATATCATCGTATACATCTTATAGCATGTTTCTTTCGTAACAATTCATATTTATGAGAAAATGAATGAATGAATAAATAAATATATAATATATATATATATATATATATAATATGCCTGGTCCCACTGACCGACGGATACAAAACGTATTCATAAAGGATACTCCATACGTTTTCATAAGCTCCATAAATGGACAAACTTGGGGGGAAGTGAAATCACTGTGGACGGATGCTCGATGGATACAGAGCGTAAGAAACACGTATGCAAAGAGTGCACAACGGATGCATAAAGTTTTCCAACGGATGGCAAGATTTTTTTTATGCTTTACATCCGCTTTGCATCCGCAAGTGCAGTGGGACCAGGACTTTAGCTTTAGTTAGGTATTCAGTTGAACATATCCAGATTTATCTTTCGAGACAAAGGGGATTTCTGGAAACTAGGGATGGAATCTTCAGAGTGCTTTCGGGCTCACGAGTGATATGAATAAAGATCTCGAGCAACACGTGGCATAGGGGATTAGCTATCAACTTTTTTTTAGAAGAATTGTCCAAGTTAAGTTTAAGGACTTATCTAACCACAATGACACCTGATCGCTCGCGGATATTTCTTACTCTTAGGATAACTCCAAAAATCCAAACCAAAGATTTACGCGACATAAATCATCAAAACGTTCTTATATCCTTTTTTTTAAGAAAAAATGTTCTGGACATCCTAGGTGAAGCTGGGGTCACGTCACTGTCGTGGGTTGGGGTTTTATGGATTCTCCCTAAATTGTCATTACAAATAGGGAAATGCACAGGGGCAGCGGAAGCGGGGGGGGGGGGGGCTGGCAGGGCTTCACCCCCACTTTTTCCAAAACCGTGTACAAAAACGAAAAAATGACCATTTGATTGTGTTTTTCTGCACGGTCAGCCCCCTCCCTACTTTCAAAAACCGTTTCGTGGCCCCCGTTACAAGCCACACAATGTAAATTGTGTATTCAGCAATGGGTAAGAAAATAAATGGATTAATGAGAATCAATGTAAACATGATAAATGAATGGATTGCTGAACAAATTAACAAAATAACGATTGAAAACGATAAGCATGATAAAAACATATTGAATGAATTATACAAAACAGTACATTTAAATAAATGGGGGGGGGGGGAATGCATAGAAATACAGATAAAGAATTAATAGAGAGTAAGATTATGAACGTAAGTGAAATATTACCAGGTCATACTCGCCTCTACAAAAAAAACATGATGAATTGGTATTTTGTTCAATTTATTATACCATTATCATGATTCATTATT
Source organism: Lytechinus variegatus (assembly GCF_018143015.1). Classification (NCBI taxonomy): domain Eukaryota; kingdom Metazoa; phylum Echinodermata; class Echinoidea; order Temnopleuroida; family Toxopneustidae; genus Lytechinus; species Lytechinus variegatus. The sequence goes on along the minus strand of NC_054746.1, from coordinate 24,544,621 downwards.
CAATAATTAACACTCAATGACAAACAAATCATATAATTTCCTTTGTGTATATATCATAAATCAAATTAAGAAATGAAAAGGGTAATAATCACAAACACATTTCAACGCCATAATTATAAAAGCCAAGATGAATTTAGTTTTACTGGTATCTAGATTAGATATGAAGTAACTCAGCATGAATTTATATTTTGTTTTTCGTTATGGTATGTATATTGAGGGTCAATAAAGATATTTTAAACTTAGCGGAAATGAATGGAAATATATTCTTCTTACAACTCATGGCGGAGAGAAATTGAAATATGATTAACGCGTAATACATTTTTTTTCATTGATGCATGACTCTTGCGCCAGTGACGTCATCTAAATCTGAGACGCATAAAACTACTGCTGATGTGTGATAAAATGGCGGTATAACAGCATGCTAAAGGAGTTTATCAAAAATGGTTTGCTAGATTAAGGGAAGGGTGTGTTGTTATTCCAGGACCTGATATACCAAATGTCTTTCTCTATTACCAATTGAAACCATTTGTTGGTGATTAAAATTATTTTTGGTAAAATATTTGCTACTGTTACAAATTGCTAATGTGTTATTTGTGACGATTCAGGATACTGTAAACACAACCACATCAGAAACATGTCAATTGGCCCCATACGTGCATTCGCATTTGCACATCGATATTAAACGTGAAGTATCATGCAAAAGAGGTTCGGTATTCAATAAGGATAATGGCATCGCAGGCCTGCAAAGATACTTCTTTAGTATTTTCGAATCAACTTCAAAATAACCGCAAAACCACGAACTGAACGAGATGTCCCGCAGAGAGACTTATGATGAGGCGCCGATATATTCATCTGGATACCGGAATGAATATTGTCTGTTCGTGGTGTAGGATTGATTTTAGAAAAAAAATGTATTTAGTACCACTCTCATAGGAATCATTTTTTTCCCTTAAATACTTAATACTGAAAAAGACATTGCCACTGTACTTACGAGGGTCAGTTTGATAATATTTTTTGGAGGTTATCTAAGCTTTCCATTGATTAAGTGATTTATACAGTTTAGTTCCCTTCAAAATTCATTGAAAATGTGCCATAAATACTTAATATTTCAAAGAGAAAATAAACATTACAGTATGATTTTAGATGATTTCGCACGGAATCCAAACAGTTTGTTGTCATATAGCAAGGACAAAAAATAGAAATGAATAGTGAATAATCAACTTAGTTATGTCTGTTCATATATTAATGAAGAGAATTATAATTCATCAAGCCATGGGATAGATTTTAGCTTCCATAAAAAGTGGAATGAAAAAAGTAGATACTCGATTTTGAGATCTAACAAATGCTTGGTTTTCAAGGTAGTGCCTGGACGTAGCATGTTATGAGATGTTTGATAATTTCAGTCACATCAATGAAACCAAATCTGAACCGACTGATAGTATGCTATTTGGAAATAGCGTCAAAGCTTTGGTCGGCCAGTAGGTTCACCAGTGTTGCTGCGCATGCAGTATACAGTTTGCCCATAATTACACTGAACAAAGTCAGTGACGTTCGTTTGAATCGGACAAACCATCTCGAATTCATACGAGAGTATACGTAGAGATGACAAAGACAACAAAAATTAAGTTGGCAAAGTTCATCCGTATTAAACTCACTTTTCCCTGACAAAAATATCTTTTCAAGCTTCGTTACACGGAAACGATGGCTTGTTCATAGTGGGACGAGATATTTGTCATTGCAGCTCGAGAATGAGTTGAAACTCATTCGATCTATCTGCCACTTTCCCTTTCAAATCAGTTCTTTGATTCGATTTATTAGGACTCGTTTGCAGTAAGACGGAATTCAATTTCTCAAGACCCATCAAGTGATTCCAGAGGACACATGGAGTGGGACAAAAAATCAAGACTGCTCTTGGTTTGGTTCCTCTTTGTATTTCACTCCATACAATCACCATGTTGACGTTAACCGCACTCTCTTCAAGCCACGAGGTTTAGTTTTAAGCACATTGCTCATTTTTCATTAGTGTCGTTTAGATAAGTCCTGTTGTGTAACTTCTGAGGCAACAAACTTCTTCACATAGGCATACATTTGAAAGAATCATTCACCCTCCCCCCCCAAAAAAAAAGTAGAGACATTGAACAATATGATATAGATCACATTTTTGATTTAATGGTCTTTTATACAATACGGTTTTAGTTTACCTATTTCAAGGCTTGATGAAACTTGATGAGTTATTGAGTGATATATGGAGACAACTGGTGCCAGCTTTTGCTATCTAAAGCACATCAAAGTATAAAATAAAGATATGATGTTTCAGGGGGGAAGGGATAGAAGGAGAAATTTATACGAGAAAAAAGGAGAGATGAAGATTGAATATGGATACATACAATACGACAGGTCTTTGAAAGTCTTATATGGAGAAAGAATGAGAGTGAGGGTTTCGTAGAAAATTGGTCTCTCCGGGAAATAAGTCACTCTGGTGTCAACAGCGTTCCGAAACTGTTTAACAAACTCATTATTTCCCGTTACTTTGCTACTGTTCTCTGGTAATGGAGATTAATGGTTTTAATCCTATCATTGCACCCTCATTCGTAACCTGATTGTATTTGGGTCAAGTCAGGGATGAAGAATTAATGAAGGTCTGTTTTGGATAGAGTTCTTAAATGCCTTCTTCGTGTTAGCGTCGCGTTTTAATGGTTGCGGCAAGATGCGATATGGGTTAATGGAATCGTCATAGGGCGTGTAAAGAGAACTGATTATAGTTTGCGCTTCTAGGCTTCCGTCACGTTTACATTAGTCAAAGGTTCTGTCACGGGAAATGAGGTATGGATAAAGTCAGATATCCTTCAGTGCTTTTCACCCAAGATTCCCCTCGCGTGGAGAAAGATATCTCTTGGTTGTAGAACGGAAAAGTTCGCGAATGACTTCTCATTTATGACGGTTGTAGGATGAAGTACGTAAATGCAGTGAGAAGTATTTGACTCAGTGAGAGTTTGCTGAATATCATGTATTCCTTTGATAATGGGCCGTTGCGATGAAGGAAGATTTACTCGATTCAGTAAGACCAAAATATATATATCTTATCATCAGTTGGTTCTGATTAAGACAATAATGACAAAGAGGTGTGCGTATACGCTGTGGTGATGTGAAATGTCCCATGCGTAAAGATATGGCTTGCCTTTTACTAATACGAAAGAAAACAATAATGTGACCTAATCATATTAACAGTCACAAACATAGTAATGGTCTCCCTCATTTATGTTCATATCAGGTTTAAGATTTACTATACCGATTATGATATCATGATTTTGTTCAGATCCAATTTCATATATTACCATACTCACAAGAACCTCCTCGTTGGCTGTAATATTCGGATTGTTGCGACTCAATTTAATCATGATTTGATACACTTTGTAGTATGGTAATGATATTCAAGATCACATGATCATAATAATCTTTAAGCATGACTAATTCTACACATTCTTCCGTGCTGTCTGATAGTGTATAGATATGGTTTTTATTTAAGACTAGGATACCCTGAATTTGAATGCCTTAAAGTTCTGAATTACCTGCTTTATAATTTTAATCCAGCTATTTTCCTCCACATTTCCCTGCCTCATATCTTCTTGAATGGTCCGAATGTGAAGAGCACAGTTTCAGCAGGCCACTGTTCAACTTCAAAACATGGCTGCCTGACATCTCACTCCTTGATTGGGCCGCACCTCTGACAGCCCCTGGGGTAGTGCGGGGGTATCAGTGCCAAATTAGCATCGACATTCGTGGGTAGAAAAGATCCGTGGCAGGGGTTAAAAAGCGTGTCACTCTCTTGCGTCGGGGAGAGTTGATCACGACGGATAGAATGACAAGTCATTCTCGATGTGGATAAAGCTAGGGTTTCACCAGAACCGTATTCGGGGAGTTTCGGGAGTATTCTGTTCTCCCTCCCGGAATTCGAGAAAATTCGGGAGGGATTCGGGAACATTTGCGGAGGAATTCGGCTCGTTTTGAAATGTTCAAAACCAGTCGAATACCTTCCAAAATACTCCCGAATGTGGGCACAACAAATTTCATTCGGGTCACAGTTTGAATGTATTCGGATTAGAGTCGGTTGCATTATGGTTGGATTAGGCGAGGCATTCGGGGTATACTGGGCAGATTCGGACCAATTCGTATCATTCGGGGCGTAACGGTCCGAGCGTGGCGCATTCGGTCATATCCATTCCGATTCGGGTCGACTTTTGGTCATCATTGGGCAGTAAATCACGCCACGTTCGGCTCAATTCTTGCCACTATTCGGGTGGCATTCAGCTTAATGCGGGATGGCCAAAATTGATTCGGGTCAATTCTCGGTGATTCTGCGCTGAATCGGGACCTATTTGCCTCTATAGAGTACCGAAGTGTGACGTCACTGTCATGACAACGAACCGGCTGGTTCTAAACAGAGTCGCAGCTGACGATCGTCTATACACATTTACATTTGCATAAATTACCATCATTCTGAGGTTGCAAGCGATAAAATTCCGTTAGCAGCCTTTTTTTCGTATGAGAAACACGCCCTGGGTTAATTTGTTTAGAACCAGGCCGCCATGACACCATGGCAACTGACGTCATCGCTTTGGTACTCTATCCCGGGAGCTCCCCGAATAAAAAAAAAAAATTCCTAACACCACTGAAACCATCCGAATCGTGTCATATTCGGGCAGAATCGGTTCGAAATCATTCGGGAGAAATCGGTTCTGGTGTAACCCTGGCTTTAGGAGAACCGTGAGAGTGCTCACCGAATTCTTTTTTAAAATGCCGTATTTGCACATTGCCACCGCTGTGGTTTGTCAGCATAAGAACTATGCATGGTATAACTGCAAAGCTTTCTCGACATTTCATGATGATATTGTTACTCATAATTTTATTATCATTGATAACAACGACAGAGATGATGTTGACATTGGCTAATCTTGGTTTCTTGAAACCCGTGTATTTTCTCGCAAAATCTTCATTGGAAAATGACTTATTGCGATTGAATGTGTTGAAATATAAACACAAAAGATACGGGTTGATCACACTCTCCAGATCCATTGATGTCATGGTTCTGTTCTTCCGAGAGTTCAAACTAAAATCTTTCTAAAACGTTTGATTCCTCTAAAAAGTTTATTATGATTTATCTTGCAAATGATAACAAATACCTGTTTCTCTATAACAGACGCATAAAAATGGACGATCTCCTGACTGGACAATATATTTTTTTCATAGATCAGGAAAGGCGACTGTACTTTCATGATGACCCCCATCTTGGAATACAGTGGCGGAGAACACTCCAACAACGATGCCATTGTAAGTTTGTATGGAGTGAAGGAGATATGAATGGCGCCGTTAAAATCGACGGTTTGGTCTGCTGGGACCTGATGGCAGGAAAGGAGTACGACGAGAAGGGGTACCAGAACAACCTGCTGGTCAATAAATTTTGTCACCGTGGTCACAAGAATAGAACATGAGCACACTCGTGGACCTTTCCTTGGTCTCTCTCCTTCTCTCTTCCTTTCTTGCTCTACATCTCACACACTTTTTACCTTTCGACATGTTCGATTTTGAACTTCCTGAAGATTTTCAGAGGAAAAAAAACTTATCTTCGAGACAGCTCGTTATCGTGTTAGTCTTTCTAGAGGGGAAAAAAGGGTGTTTCCCTAGAAAATTAGTACAAAGCACTAGTTTTTGGGACATAAGCTAATTTGTAGTGGGAGGGTTAGAACATGAAATATACTTAAAAGCTCGTCTTATTACGTTGGTCATTTCCTTATCCAAATGTAGTAGGAATAGGTATTGTATACCTCTATTCGCTTGTTTTGAGTATTTTCATGTTTTTTTATGAAAAGTTTATTTTTTATTTTTCTTCAGATCTCAAACATGATTAGGTTGTCTTGCTAAATTCAATGTAATTGTGCTGTGTGCATATATTGTTTATTCCCCTGAATAATAATTTTAACCAAACATGCACGCGGAATAATTATGTTGCATCACCAAAACTGATGTTCAATTGGTGATTTTATTCCACCCTTTTGTTTTCTTCCCCTCGCTAAAAGGTACATTGCCAATTCGTCTAGACGAATTAGACGAATTGGAAATAAACATGCTAAAAGCCCATACATAATTTTAAATTGGAATAAATACTTCAAATAAGAAATCTTTCCTAAACAAACTAAAGCAATGTCAGTAATTTTTTTTACTCATGCAGTATACTGGAGTTTTAATGATTTTTGTCATTTCATCATATTGCATTGTTACAGCAGCTGTGAAATGTTAGGGGTACTCGGCTTGAAATCTCGATGAAAATGTCAAAATTTGTCTTGATCAAAAGAGTTGTGTATAAATAGAAACTGAGGAAATCGAGTGGAACACTGTACTCTGATTTCATTATGTCTATCAAAATATAATTTCAAGACAAGAATGATCACACATGTCGCATGTTCTCGTTACTAGCTCTCTCGCCTTTCCGTCTCTCTCTTCCTCTCTTTCTTTATACCTGTCACTCACTCTCCTATCTCTACATCTATATCATTCTTGTATTTCCTTCCGTATCTTTATCTCCTTATTTTTTATACATTATCTTCTCCCATCTTCAATGTTTCAATTTCTTGTACATTTTCTATTTCTTTTACGTTTTACATCCGTTAATTTTCTTTATCTATGAAATATGAAGCTTGTAAATGGCTGAATGAATACAAGAATAAGTAATTAAATTATGTACTACTATAATTGATATGTAGTTTTATATACACCAATATCTTCTCTTCTGTTATACAGTCAAATTCTACAGTCTCTCTTTCGTCAGCCCCACATTCTCCCCTCTTCCTCTCTCTATTCCTTCTTCTTTCTTTACCTTTGATACTTATATCTTACCACTTGTCAAAATAAAAATGGGAACGACGGAAAATGGAGAAGAAATGCATCTGAAACATTATAGTGAGGTTGTCTGGCTTGTCTGTTTCTTGGATTACATTTAAAGGAGGTGCTACCGTTGACAGATAAATGGCAAAACTGTTAATTCAAGATAGCATTGGAAACGTCGAAATTATTAATAATTTTATATTTATTAAGATATACACCACTGCTCCCTACATCTATCATTTTCCTTTGCTATTGTGTGTGTGTGTGTATCCAAAACTTTTCTAAGGCTTCCTATTCAGTCCTCTTCTACATCACATCTTTATCCATCACATGTCGTTCTCCGTTAACATAAATCTTTAGAAACGGTATTCTTTTTATTTAAAAAAGATCGAGAGTCGTTTCATGCTGGGATGTGAATACCTCTGTAAGGTAATTTACGATGCTCATTTCCTTCGTCATGTTTGTGGTATTAAATGATGCTGAATTCTTCGCTTAGGACTCGTCGTTCTAACAGTCCCCCCTCCTTTTCCTTCTATGCTACAATTCCATGAGCCATTTGAAAATCAAACCATCTCTCCAGATAGGGAAGGGATGCGGGTAGAAAGTATTTGAGATGTTTTTGTTCATGGCTGGAATAATCAAGGCGAATAAATCACTTAGAATAGAAATAAGCATTCATAAATCTGAAGTAGCTTGTTGAACACAGTGATTTATGATAGCAATATAAAATATTTTACTCGCCATATTCTTTTTGTTTCTTTTCACTCAAGTGATTACCAAGCATGGTAGCAGGATAAAAATGATTTTCTACCCATGCTTCACTTAATGTGGGTCTACGTGCCTGTAGGCTTCACTTGCCCATCCGCCACGTTTTTTTTAATCGACCAAAAGCAAGATTTTTGATTGAATGATTAATATTTAACAAAAGTTTCTATAAAATAAATGTATACTGTTATTTTGACTCAATTATGAACTTTTGTTTTATTGAAAGATGAAGATGATAATAAATGATAATAATAATACAAATAGTGATAATGATAATAATACTAATAATAGTAGTAGAAATAATACAAGAAAGAGTAGTAATAGTTATGCAACTGTCCATTTCTTAACGGAAAGAAAACAGATGGCTGAGTAACATTCCTTAAATTTCTACCATCGTCGTTGACTCTTATTACCTTACAAATGTTCTTGTTTATCATGACTATATTGCAATGAATAAAATCGCTATTAATTTTTTTTTTCAAACCCTCTTATACCTACATCTCTGCTCTTGTTTCCTTAAGTACATATAATATAGGAAGAATTTCCGTTAAACTAAAACTTATTTACTTCAGCTTGAAAGAGTGGAAGAGAGTTTGGCTAGAATACATACACTGCATTATTTTGTCGTCATCAAACCACTATGCTCAGATGGAAGTGCGTTGTGTATCGTGCTTTTAACGGATTTATGATACATTAGTCGCACTTCCATTCCATTCTGTAGATGCAAAAGATGGGGATAGTTAGAAACCGATTTTTTTTTCCAGCTTAAGCCCTGAAGGCAAAACCACATCGTATTAATCTCGCCGATGAGGGCTGCTTTTAGCATGATTATTGTTTCTTGATGCAGTCAGAAAAGCAGTGAAATACTAAAAACTTTGATCGATTTTCAGCCCAAAATACTCTCTTTCCTGTCAGCTGCCTGAAGGCAAACTTACCGTGGAAAGTTGTGCTATGAATTGATATTGTGTCTACACTGGATCTGAAATGTACTTTTCTTGTCTCTCTTTTTACGTTTCCTTTCTATTATACTTTCTTATAAATGAATTATATCAGGCATAGAGATACGTACAGGTGTGATTTTTTTGGAGAGAGGCCTACCTCTATCTTAGAAGAGTGTCATTTGAAACTGAGCATCCTTATAGCTCTTAATCCTACATACCCCTTGATCGTCCGCCATAATAGTTCCGTGGCACTAAATCGATAGAGCTGACTTAGTGCTAAACTACATTGAACCCATATTATGGAATACGTATAAGTGAGCATCATGTCGGCATATTGCTATTATCGGGGGTAGATATGAAGCCAGTAGAGAATTGTTCTTTCATAAGATCCACAACGACGTAGCCCTTTCATCTGTGAACCATTTGGTCTAGCACCATTTTGTCTACTCTTCGTTTGGTCTCATAACACGCGCTCTACTCCCAGTTCGTCTAAAGATTGTTCGTATTCTAACCATTTGGTCTAATTGCCATTTAGCCCATACCATAATTGTTGAGTTTTTAATTAAACTAAATCATTTCGTCCTATATATATGGGTATTATAGATTAAATGGCAGTTAGGAATTAGACCTGCTGATGATTGGACCGAATGCTAATTATACTATATCGATGGTAGACCTATAGTGGATTAAGGCATGATGGTGGTGACAATTTGAGAAATATACCATCTGCTAGTCGGCCAAATGGATGAAAAAATATAACTTTCTTCAGGGATGAACTCTGATAATATACATGTATATCCGATTTACATGTTGAACTTGACGGCTATTTCTTGCAAATGTACAAACATAATAATAAATGTCTTAATCTATCCCTTAAAATCTGGGATTTCTTGGGGTTTTTTTTACAACTAATATTTCTTTCAAACCTTAATGCCTTCTGATACATTAACAATATATATCGCTCTAATCAATAATGAAGAAAAAGGGTTCCAGGAATATCACACACAAATCATAGCATTATTTAATGCTGTCTATCATATGCTAAAACGATACATTTTAGCAAATCCTGCCACGTGTAAACAGAATGTGATCTTCGCACTTGTATTAAGTAAAATAACCCTTCGTTTAACTGGAGCATGTGCCGCTATATTACTATTCAACAACTTTACGATTGGTATTTCTATTCCAAAAATAGCCTCGTTGTTTATAATACCAATTCCATACTTTTCATCCTTGTCATACAAATGGTTTGAAAGATGAATGATTACCCAAGTAAAATGCAAAAACAAAGTCTACTGCGAAATCATTTTCCGCTGCGGTGGAACTGTCGTTTTCATGGAAGCGATTCAACACTCAGAATAAGTTATTACTGTAATCTAGCTCCGTGTTAACTGTGGGTGTCCACTTTTTTCATGATTTGAGGGACTGGGGTTCGGATGCTCTGCTTTGCCCGAAAACCTGATGTCTTTTTGAATCATTTCAAATTTCAAACAGGCTTTTAAGTTAGAAAAAAATATTAGTCTACTTGCCAATGCAGAACGTCTTCGTTATATGTCGGTTTCTAAACTGTATCAAAATATTTGTTCATATTTTTTTTATCGAGACCGCCATTTATTTCAGGCTATTTGCTTGTAATGGCGACCATCCGCAGCATTCTGTTCTGATTACTCTCTTTTACATAAGGAAAAAAGAAAACACATAAGCCGTTTGTATTTCATTGTTTTACATTATAATGATATATTGATCGATGATTTCAAAATAATGTGGTTATTGGATTAATCCGCCTCGACTAAACATCTGAACTCAATGGGCAAGGCTATTGAAAGTGTATTTGCAATTGACATTTGTAGTGTAATTTATAAAAGATTGTAATTATTAAAAAAAGAATGTGTACCTCTTGATTATGGACATGAGGAAGGAATACATTTTGATATTTAAAAAGTTTTATAAAATCACCTTCCAAGGCATTTGCGCCCGTTATGGAATCAATTGATGGAATCAATTTAATCAGTGTCATTGATGAATAGTACTTTCATGTTAGTCATTTACGATAATTGGTCAGACAGTTGTCCATTTCAGGTTTCGCGGTTTGTTCTACAATGGTCGAAGAGTCAAAAGTGAATTCGACGATCGATATATTTTACTTGTGACATAATGATAGAAATAAAACCGGATTAATTTATACGAAAAAGATCATTTTCTCTTTTGATTGTATGGTGTAAAAATAATTATATTTCGCATTCACGTAAACGGTTCTTATAACAAAAGTAGTTTAAGAAGGACACCTGAAATCGTTAACAGCAATTTTGTGGTCCATGATATCTGCTCATGTAGAGGACGCAAAGGGGTTGATTATACATGAGTCATCACGCGTTTGTGGACGAAGGCTCATTTGGGGTCCATCCTCGAATAGTGGGTAGAGGTACCTCAAGGAGCTGTCTTCGTACCGATTCGAGTCAGATGGTACTTGAAGCTGAAGTGGCATTGGACGTATGATCGCATTGGGTATCAGTTTGAAGCCGTCCGTTTTCTAACCAGGCAAGTGTTGCCAATCGATATATATCTAGTTTATAGCCTTTGGATACCATTCGATGTGTTATATGCCCGAAGAAGATGACGAAGTTGGGAATACAGAGAGAGAGACGCACAGAGAGGGAAGATAGGGTTGTCGGGGGGGGGGGGTAAGATGAGAGGATGGGAAGAATAAGGGAGGTGGTGTGATTTATTTATAAAGGCAAGTAGCCAAGTAGGTCCATGATAAAGGGGGGAGAGTGTGATTCAGAAGGGAAGAAGAGATGAAAGACGACGAAACGAATACAAATTTTATGATTTAGAATGAGACAAGAATATCAACGTCAATGAAGTTGAAGTTGAAGAAGTATAATGGTAGAGAGGAGAAAGAGAGATCAAGGAAAAGAAATGAGAGTATGTATCTCTCATAGAGATGTATATTATTCTCTATGGTATCTCTATGTGTGTGTGCGTGCGCGCGCGTGTTGTGTGTGTATGAGGCTTTGTAGGTGGGTGGGTGTCTTAGGGTAGGTTCAATGTCGATTTTCAAATTTAAACAGCATCGAAAACAAACATGATCAGCGGTGCACCGTTCAGTGTCGAAAATATAAAGCCGTTTATTTTATGTTAATCGTCTTTAAATTTCCCGCTTTCGGTAGCGAAGCTTTAGTGCTCACTTTGGCCCATCAAAGAAAGGTCAGTTCTGGATCATGTTTGTGTAGACTTTCACTGCTAGAGCAAATCTAAAGACGTTTAAATACGCAATTGTGTTAAAAGTCGCATTCGCGATGCTCAAGGTCGTAAATTTGAGCTGATCGCATTTATACACGCATCTTTTTTTACCTTTAAATTTCCATCCGAATCATGATTTGAGAGACGTTTACTTTTTCGACGGGGAATAGTGAACATTGAACATACTTTTTGTTTCTCATTATATCTGCGTTTTGAAATTACGTTTTAAATCATGTTTTATGTTGCCGTTTAAATTTGGAAACCGATATTGAACACACCCTTAACAGGAGAGTGGGAGTGAGTGGGATGGACAGTGGCGACAATAGGGAGAATGCACGTTTCAAGTTTCTCCAACTTATCTGCAGACAAGTGCTCGATTACTCAATGTGTAATTAGTTTCGATATGGTTTCTTGTTTGCCTTTTCATCTAGGGTGTCATTTCTCTGACCGCTTCTAGGGTAGCTAAGCGGACATACTTTATGCCATATTGATGGTTAAGTATCCTGTATTATCTTTACACGCCTGATCCAGACCTTAGGGCAGTAAAAAAAGAGAGGTTGCTCGGTAGTGCAGGAGTGAGAGAAGGAAGTTAGGAGTCGTGTGAATACATAATATCGAACATTAAAGTTATATATTTAGATCGATCAATCTATATTTCTTCATATATTCTATATATTTTCTCACATTTTTTTTCATTTCCAGCGTTTCATGATATTTTTTTGTGAATGTATCATTATTGTGTGAAAATGACTTCTCAAGGGAGTTTGATATGTAATATGCGGTACAGAACATCATTTAAGTGAAGACGTTTTAATGATCGATGGTTGCTCATCAGAAAATGCAGCTAGGAATTATCGATTAATGAGGATTCATTTGCAGAGCTCACTTTCTTTCCCAACCGTTATCAAAGGCTCATAGTCAGATCATTCATTCAGAAAGCTCATTTCTTGCTTGTAAGTCCTCCGATATTTGTTATTAATATGATAACTGGGTTTACATTAAAATGCTAATAAGTAAGGATCTGCGATCATGATTGAACATTAAAAGATATTAACAGTAGCACCGGGTGCACAGACGGTCACTGCCCCCATGCTCGTATGTGCAATGCCAAAAGGTGTTTTCTCTAAATGAAGTCGTAACCAAAGCGTGAATAAAAGGTGAATTCAAGTGTATAGGAAATCACGAAGTAAGGGAGGTAAGGCTGTATCGATGCTTTGGAGCATCGCTAAATGTTTCATCCTGAAGAAAATTACATGTCATGTAGAAGGTGTGAGACCCATCGACACCGAATGTTATTGAATGGATAAACAATGCTGCCAGCATTAATAGCTTTTTGTCTCCCAGCCCAGACGAATGATGTTGGATATAAGTTAAAAGCGCGAAAAAATTACTCGTTGTAAATGGCGGAAACATGAATCCACTACTAGACGAGACACTGATTTGATACGTTTTGAAGAATTGTCACGCCCTCGTTAACTTCAAAAGACTAAATTTACGAGTGTCTCTGTGTGTGATTGATTATTTTGGTAGCATGCTTCTAAAATGTCTAGCAAGAATGCTGTACCCTCATTGAAGATGTATTGCTTTCCACTATTTTTTTTCTTGGGGTGGAAGAATTGGGAAAAGTTTAAGACACTTTTTGAGAACTTTTAATAGATATAATTAATATAATGTGAGATAGTGTATGCATCCATTATTCAACCAATGGACGATGAAAAAAAATAATGGTAATTGGTGTTTTGTTTTTACTTTTTTTCATGTTTTGATGGGATAGGCAGGTCAGCAATTATTTAGTACTTAGTACTTATTTGGTCCACCTTTGTGTGATGAAATATGATGCATGTATTGCAGATGTTTGGAATATTGTGTCATGTGATTGATGATGAGAATTATGAATATGATACTGTCAGATGAAATGCTACTGTTATTTTGCTTATCACAAAACTTTAACTTTAAAACATCGTAATTGGCCCGTATTCATAAAGTTCGACTAAAGTTATACCGGGGTTAAATTTAGTCGGGGTTAACTAACACCCGGGTATAAAGTTAGTCCACCTTTGTGAATTCGGGCCATTGTGTGGTAAAAATATATTATTAAAATATTTGTTCGTTTCTTCTTAGAACCATGTTCAAGGCCGCATGGGACGTTTCCATGTGTTGATAAAGACGAGTTTTATCTTCACTTAAGACATCAAAATTTCAGTTCTATCGTAAGGAATCAAACCTTATAATTATATGCTTCTATTTTAATTCTCGAATGCTCACCAAATCTCACCTTGTAGTAATTGATGAGCATAATATGCTTCAGGAGTTAAACCTGAATATCATTACCTAAATGGCGTCGGTAGTATAAGAGTGTTCGCTTCGGTGAAATTGGACATCGTTGAAACTGATCACATCGAGTGAGTCATGTGACATTCTCTAGATAACTCCACTCCATCTCATATTCTTTCCCTGTCGGTAGTTGGAGTTTGGGCCTTGAAAATGAGGTGAGTAAGGGGGGCATCTGACTTGTTGATGGGGGTGTAATGAAGGGATCACTCCCCAGATTTCATTCCTTAATTGAATGTATTGCGCTGTAATTGAAGCGGGCGGGTCGGAACCGAAGCGTGAAATCATTGCATGAATCTCGTCTGAGCTTGTTGATTCGGGAAGCGGCACAAGAAGTAACTTAAATATATGGTAAAAGGGAGGTAGTGTATTACATATACTTGGAGTGAAACAAAACTGAATCTCGATCCACCTGATCCAACGTGGCGCCACATGAAAGGCAATTATTCAATTTCACTATTATTAAGAAAGAAAGGCGAGTTGCCTGCAGGGTAATACCAACTGCTTCCCTCAATGTTTCATTAAAATGCGTTTAGGATGTTTTCAGTCATTAACAGGTCCCAGTCAATGAGGACCTCATCATCTCCCAATGATCGTCATGGTCTATCTGCCCCTGAAGAATGTCAAAACAAGTGGTATATAAACTTAGCATCAGAATATCAAGACTAATGACTGATTCTTTATTGACCGGTGAATAATATCATTCGATTTTTAAAACGTACATCCCATCTAGACATGCAGCAAGAAAATGAATTTGGCAAGTCCAAAAGTCAGATCAATCATTTGCTCATAAGTACAATAACGCACCCCTCTATTCAACTCCATAAATAACACTAATTCAATTTTCTGTGTCTTTTAGAATGAACATTGGATAATAAATTATTTCCGGTGAAGGGTAAAAACGGAGTTATGTCGAGTGCCTGAGCATCAAGTGAATGGTTATACATTTCTAAATCAATTTTCTGACAGCGATCTGTTTTCAACACAATAGTAGTATCTTCCCTGCGTTCAATGTCTGTATTGCATTATAAGGGTATGATTTCAATTCAAACTGAGAAAACATCATATTGTTTAAATTGCACATTTTGGTAATTTACCAAAATGTGGAAATTACCACGAGGTACATATTTCTGATCTTGAAATCTCCCATTTGCTAATTTGTTCCTGATCCATGATGGGTGTTGACAAATTATTGAAATCAGTGCCACAATTTTACCAAACCAAGTATATTCCAATAGTTACCACCATATAATATCAATCCCTGTTCTCCCTTTGTCTGTCAAATTCGAAAAAAAAATTATGATAGTCTCGCACCTTGGCTCACCCCACCGTCAAACATTGCGATGTGGTGTGTTTAGGCCTCGACAAATAACTCGCTTTGCTATGTTTATTGAAACAAGATGCAAACAGTGTCGCATAACCATGATCAGCGCACAAACTGTGTCGAATGGCCCAGGGTGGATAGAGATCCATTTTTCTACTCGCATGGCTAGACCGTATCGCAAATATTAAGGTTTGAACAGGGGTGGTGATTGGTGGGTAGGAGGGGGGGGGGTCAAGCAAAAGATGATAAGCAATGGTATCGCCAAAACATCTTATGACTGGGGGAGAAGTCTGGAAACACGTAGCGGAATAGGAATATGCTAGGATGTTAGGAATTTGTTAATCCATTTAACATTTGCTATCCTTTCTATAAACAATGGAAATGAACCCTTGTTTCGTTTGACCGCCAAACTCGTTGTGTGATGGTTTATCGAGAACATTTTTTTTCAGCAATTTATGTTGAGATTTGTCGACATAATTATTAGCTTTTCAGTTGGTCAAATGCTGTAGTTTCAGTAGCTTGCATTGGTAGCTTCTAAATGAAACAAGCTCCAATATACACTGTGTAGTTCTACACTGTTAAAGGGTTTCTACTTGTTTCATATCTACTAAAGATGTCCTTATTCTAGAAAAAATAAACAGCAGAGTGTCCGGGATATGGGGATGTAGAATTCGTGCTTCTAATGGCTTTGAGAACGATTTGTGAGTGAAAAAATTACTGATTAAACGTTTCACGACCCAACATCCAGACAACTCTCATTTAACCTGAAGTTTGTGTGATTTTGTGTGGGTTATTCGTACATTGATTTCCATATGAACTGAAGTGTGAACTATGGGTTCAGAATAACTACCCGCTCTCCTACACAATGCAGACACCCAAATGCACAAGCACCCACCCACGCGCACACCATCACACCGATTTTGATTCCTCAGTGTCTCTACTATGATTTCAAATTAGAACTGAAATGGTGATTCATAAAACAATCTTTCCTGTCATTATATGCAACAGATCCAATCATTATTGAAGACCCAGAAATACCCACCGTCACAAACACCACATGTTTGTACATTACATGTATGTATTTTATTCACATGCCTCAAATTTATGTTAACAAGGGGGTGATGTAGGAATTCATCGAGTTGAAATCTTAGTGGAAGGTAGGCTTCATTATGAGTTTTGTATTGTGAAGACGATCAGATCGCAAAGAAGTATAACGTTCCAAGGAAAGAAGATGGGATATGATAACCTGCAATTTGGGTCCTGTCGTTTCTCATCTTAGCAAACCTGAAAAAGAGAGAGACATATGTAAATTGTGAAATCCGATCATCTAAGCAAATTATGAAATAACATTAGGATCGCATTTTCTCAATTCAGTTCACTGAGAAAGCAAAACTTCATAGTCTCTTCTTCAATTGGTCCATTGGGTCAACGTATCCATGTAACCGATCGCCCCGCTGGGTTTAGGCTTTGCGAGTTCGGAGGGCGCGGTTACCCGCCGAGGGATACCTCGCGTTGATTTCGACAAAGTCAACCAATAATCGAACCGGGGTTATTGCCGCTGACCCCGCAAAAACCTCAGAGATTCCGTTAGTCGTGTACTATAAAGGAGTACTTCAAATCTATTTTGGATGAAATCAAACCATGTTTTTCAGGTTCTAGAAAGGAAACGCTCAAGAGTTTTACGACAAAATGAGGATCTATAATGTTAAGCTTCTATATGTAAGCAATACTTTACTTGGTGATCAAGGTGGTGGTGCTCATTACTTTACCGGAGATGTAATTCAGTAAACCTTATGAATGAATATAGTTCCCGCCCAAGTCTAAGAATAGTAAATTCACGTAAATTGCCAGTTTATTTTTCCTATAGATGCTCTGCTGTTGCCGGTCTATGTCCAGCTGCATCTTATTCGTTGGTGCGTATATTTGCTGTTAGACATGTTTTAGTGATTATTGTGACCTAATATGATAAACCAATGTTCACTGCAAGTGAAGTTTGGCGTTGTAACTTAACTCCACTGCGTCTGTTCTCTCCTATCTTCGATTGAATTGACTTTCTCATCCTTTTCTCGGATGCTCCCCACTCTTTTTTGAAGAAGGCCTGGGAAAAAATGTCTTGGGAAATAATGGTCAATCAGTTAAATTGATTATCAATTCAACACGTTGGCTCTTATTTCTTCTCTTCTTTTTTTCCTTCCTTGACAGAGCTTTGGGGTTGAATTTCCACCGACTTACCTTGTGACATGGTAAATATTAGTTCGCAAGTGATTAAAAAGAGCCAAGTGCGAGGAACAGTTCCTTCCTATCGAATGCATCCCCGATGGAATAGCGAACGTTATTTGAGAACACAGTTTATTTCTTCCCCGCAAATATACTTTGTCCCAGGGTAGAAGAAAAAAACCCAAGAATGATATCTATATTTTCCTCTTTTTTTATTAATCTTGAATTATAGTTTTTCTTTTTCAAAGTCAAAAGAAAACAAAATCTTTATTTTGATCTGCGAAGGGTGTACAATATTTTTTACAAAATTTTCCAAATTGTCTACAAAGAATATCAAAATACTGATTGATTGTTATTTTTTTGCGATTCGCACATTTTCTAATACATGGAGAATTACATAGAGAATTACATAGAATAAAAAAATAAACATGATTAAATTTTAATGCAGTTATTTTTGTAACTTTTGTGGAATTATAACGCAGTAATGCTGGAGTACTCGCAGTTCTCTTTTCATTTTTTTCTCAACATTTACACAGCAAGGGTATCACCCTTTCTATACTGAGATAGGACATGACTAAATAAAGGACTGGATGGAATTTCTAGATTGTTGCTTCGTTACCCACTTTAAATAGAATATCCCAGAGTCGTTCTGTAATGGACATTTCTTTTTTAAAAAGATAAAGAAAATTTTCCAGATAAGCTAAAAAGTTTCTCTATCCCTGGCTTAAATCTATTTAAGATACCCCCATGAACAAAAGGTCATGTAGTACTTATGGAAAGGCTGAGTGCATTTTGCTTTGAGCAACAATAATTTTCAAGTCATCGATTTTTATGTCGTCAATAATGGGGGGAAAATGTGTATCAGACGTTGCCATGCAGTGCATGATTATGTAGGCGTTAGCCCTCCGTTAAGTCCTCTGATTTTCCACTTATTCTCTATTTGTCTTTTTCCATTGTGTTTTTATTTGGGTCGAGAAACAGATCCAGTGATAAGCAGGACTTCGAAAGCAGCTGATTTTTGTAGGTCTAAAATGACTACATTGGTATATATATATATATATATATACAGTGCGTATCAAAAAAAAGTTTACACTTTGAAAAAGCCCTGGGAATAAAAAAATATACAACATGTGGGTAATTTTGTCACTTGTAATTATGGGTTTGGGTCTCATCTATCCAATGAAGGTAAAAGTTTTGTCAGAATGTTACACTTGAGTGAGCACTGTCCATTTTTGTAAAGCTCGCAGAAATCTGTTTGCGCAGAAATGCTTGTTTTCACGCTGTGTCAAGGGGAAAGGGCAAAATCAAACTTACCCTGCGAAGCATTTCTCATAAATTTCCCAAGCACTTTTAGCCAATTGAAATAAAACGGATACATTCAAGCATTTTGTAACAATTTTGCCGCCCAAATTTGAGATTTCAACACTTAGTAAGCACAACCTTTACTCTTTTTGTGCCAGCTGGATCCGAGGACATAACTGAATCTGAACAAAAGTTTATATCACACATCTCCAGCATTTTTCACTAAGTTTTTATCATTCAAAGTTGGTTTACATTTCATTTTCATTTAATACTTGTTTCTCTACACTTTTCCCAAGCTTGGCAATGATTAACAAAATAAAAATCAAGCCTAAGCCATTTCATGTAAATCACAGCTCAGTGTAAAGCAAATGTCGTCACCATGGACTTGGTGTGTGGGGGAGTGGGATGGGGCGCAATGCACTCGTCGAAGTGTTTTAGGCAAGGAAACAAGTTTAAAAAGGTAAAAGATATCTTCATATCACTTTTACTTGCTAATTTCCACGTGTTCTTCATGATTAAGGTCTACTTTTATTCGCATAACTATTTCAAAGTTCTGCGCAAATCATTTTTCACCAACTTTTCAAAAGTAAGTGGTGCTCACTCAAGCGGAAATATTTTTCGACAGTTATATCGTCATTTGCTTAAATGGATCTGTACCAATGCTAAAATGTGGAAAAATCGTCAGGATATTACAAATATATAATTTTACAGGATTTTTTCTAAGTGTAAACTTTTTTTTGATACGCACTGTATATACACACACACACACACCTATATATATATATATATATATATATATATATATATATATATATATATATATACACACCCTTAACGTCTTTACCATATATGTATACGATATGTCGCTTCTACTATTGCTTTTTGAATTGGGCGCACTCCTACCTCCAAGGAAGAAAGGAAAGGTTAGATTAGCTATTATTTATAAGTAACAGTTTTACAAAGATACATTCCCCGCGGCTGTCCCCTAGTGGCTGTTCTCCCAGGATGCGGTACATTCTCTGGAGGAACCTGCACTACGTACACACAATGTTAAAGATGCCTACACCTGATAAGAATTTAATCCATATTGATCCTCATCAAATTCACCACAAGAGACCCGTGGCTTGCCAATTAAAGGACAAGAAACTACCGCCTTCTTATCACGTTGAGCAACAAGTACATTCTCGACCTCGAATCCCTATTACACCTTTATTTTAGCGTGTGCATTGAGGCAAGTCAGAATCGTGATTTTATCAGATCGCCAGTACCTTTCAAACCCCCTGGGAAAATTGTATAAAACAGGTAACACGTTCTTATATTATTGCTTATATCCAATGATCTTGATAAATGGTGGATTTTGTGCTTCATACATTTTTTTTTTTGCTTTTTGTTTTAGCCTGGCTACAACGACAATTAAGCGTCAAAAGCTGGAGGAATAGATATATATATATATATATATACACATATATATATTCATATATTTATTTTGATGTCAGTGATGTTCATTTAGGAATGTTTGTTTTGTCTTGTTTGCCAAATTCACATATCGGAAATCCTTGATGGCCAAGTTGTTTTGGAATTCTATTTTCTTTATTTCACTTTCTCCTGGTTCTATTTGCTTTTGTCGTAGTCACCCTTTCTCGACTTTGATCTAAAGGAACTCTTTGCTATTGAAGCAGAACTATTGGAACGGGACTCCAAAAATCACATGCGTGCATGTGTCTTGCGCGCCACCAATACGCGCGCTATAATAATGAATAAGAGGTGTTCCCTCGGGTGCCACTGATAATTTCGTGTGTCCATGTGCGCCATGCGTAAGCGGGCAGTTTGCAGTTGGATGAGCTCGAGTAGTCTCAGGCGTCTTCTTCATCGCAGTCTTTGTCAAAATAAACATTCTATCTGGTCGCAGGGATCTTCCGAGTACTATGCAATGCAATAAGGTCAAATAATCAGTTTTGAGAAGTTGTTAAACTTCTTGTTTCTGGAAATTCGTTGACAACTGAAGGGGTGATAAGAGGAATCACAGTGCCTTCGATTTTGCCACTACGATGTCATTTCACTTGTGGTTTTTCTTTCATTTTATTTCAAAATGATTGACATGTAGTCTGCATTGTCTGTCTTTACGGAGAATTTGAAAGTGCATAATTTCATTGAATTTCGAGATGTGGAACGTCACCCCTACCCCCAAACATTTATCTCTACCCGTCACACACGCCGTAATACCTTCCAAAATTTTGTCGCTGGAAGGGCGACAAAACTTACCATTTTAAGAAAGTAGCGCTTGGACTAAACTTCGAAATAGTTTGTTGAGAGCTGGGATTCGGACAAGTTCAGGCTTGATTTTCGAGCGAATAAACCTCGCAAATTATTCAGAATCAAAGTCTTACATCACTCCAGTTCTCGGGGGTGGGGGTGAAGTATTGTCGCTCTTGTAAATGTACTGGGCAAGCGTATTTCAAAGATTTATTTTGGTTGTTGCATGCATGAAACGCAGACACTCTTTTTCATGTTTGTATGCTATTTGATTTTTTACAAGTCACATTATATGTTTACTTGTTTTCTAATCCGAAAAGTGCATGGCTAGCAGTGATATAAATCTAGTACATCTGTACTCAGTGAGCTGGCAATCTTTAAAACAGCTGATAGCAAATAATTAATTTAAATGTGTAACTTAAGTAGAATGTTGTTTGGCTGCAATCGGAATTGCCTCACTAAAGCATGTAACAGAAACGATTTGTGCCGATGGGTGTGTATTTAACATGTTTAACCTATATACAAGTTTCATTAGTTCTTTTTTCGCCTTGCAAGTTTTTCTCTTCATTCTTTTCTTCTCTCTTTCCTTGACTCCTCCTACCTCCAATTGCCCTCTCAGTCCCCTCTATGTCCATCTTCCTATCTATCTACAACTCTTTCTTCATTCCTCGTATAGTCGAACAAGAAATGTAAATTTTCAGAACTTCACATTTCTTAAAATTCCCAACCGTCTATTTCATGCTCAAT
Organism: Lytechinus variegatus; assembly: GCF_018143015.1. Classification (NCBI taxonomy): domain Eukaryota; kingdom Metazoa; phylum Echinodermata; class Echinoidea; order Temnopleuroida; family Toxopneustidae; genus Lytechinus; species Lytechinus variegatus. Next base: position 24,522,619 of record NC_054746.1, on the reverse strand, counting down.
GAGTATATTACTGTAACAGTATTTATTCTACGAAATGAAAAAAAGTGCCAATGAGCTATTACTTTAATGGAAGTAAGACTTGAGCGAGTGTGCCTCGGATGACATGAAGGAAGAAAGACAGGAAGAATGGAAGGCAGAGAGGAGAAGAGATGAAATGTACTGAGGAAAAATGAAAAAAAAAACAGATAGAGGGAGAGAGGCAGAGACGACCGAGGAGGCTAAAATCTACAATATTCTTCTTCTGTAGTTGTTTAGGACTACCGTTCATCGCCCTAGTATTATTTTGTTTTTGTTAACTCATAATGAAATCTAAGTTTCTTCTTTGAATCAGTATCCGGCTACCGCTGGGTATTTTTTGTACCTTTTTCCTCATGATATGTACTGCAATTTATCCGCTTTCCTGAGATTCGGGTAAAGCAGAATCCCATGCGACCAATCAAGGGTGTAAGTGATAGGTCAGGCATATACCCTTTCTCTGCTCTCTTGTGATTGACTCAACAAGAGTCATCTTAATGAAATTTCCTCTCTCTTCATCTCGGCTTGTCCAATGATTATTTTTGTTTGCTTGGAGGTTCGTATGGGATTCCCCTCACATTTTTATTGATTTTATTTTGCATTGACGGTTAAGCTGTTTTGTGCACGCTTTAGAATATTCTGTCTCTATACCAGGGATGCAATCCTCTTCGTACCTTTGAAATATGATTTCTTTATTGCACATCGCTCATTCAGAATTATAAACAAGCGTACGTAGGCTCTCACATTCACACGCACTCCCCCACACACACCCTAACCAACGAAAATTCACACACCCGCACATACATGCACACCACTGGCGGATCCAGGGGGGGGGGCAAAGCCAGCACAATTAACATTTTTCATGTAAAAATGCCGTTAAAATATAACTCTGCCCTCCTTTTGTAAGTGAAGACACCCCTTTTTTGTCATATTTCTCCTCGGGAAAAAGTGCCCCCTTTTGGAAAATCCGGGATCCGCCCCTGATGGACACCCCACCTCTCTCTTACGCACACACCCACGCACATACAAACAACGTGTGTACTCATAATTCCACTCTTAAAATCAAACCCACTCACTCAAACGCCCCCATACACAACCATACCTTCAGCCAACCACATGGACGTACACCGAAGCCGCTGCATTTTTACTTTTTGATTTGGTTTGGTCTTATTTTAGTTAATTTAACTAATTTACACTGAAAATGAATCTATTAAAAATCAACAGATTGTGACTTGAAAAGTGACAAAATTCCAGTAAAATATACCATAATTCTTGCGCATTCTAAAGAATCAATTGAATATTTGATATTGTCCTGATCTTTCTGGGAGGAGGGTTGTATAATATCATATCCGACAATCAATTTATGTGTTAAGAAATATTAAATCTTATATTGAATCGATTTGGATGATCGATTACCACCCCCCCCCCAGAATTCTGGCATTTCGCTTGAAAACTTAATAGTTCCTTTGATGATCTGGAATCTGAATTCATTGCTCGGGGTGTATTCTGCTCAATGTCAACTGAAATTAATTCGATCCAAATCTCGACCAGGCATGGATGATGGTTTTACTATCAAGGTGTGGGATTGTTTTTTTTTATTATATCGTCGCGGAGGAAACCGGAACTTTTGTATTTCTTGTTTCCGAGTCAGGAAATAGAATCTTCTAAAATGCTTTGGGTGACACCCTCCCTTGTAGTGACAAGAGTGAAAATATTCTTTAACATTTGCTCTGGGGTGACACTCTGTTGAAGCATTTCACCGAGTCAAAATCCATAGATTGAAATTGGATTGTGTTTATATTCACTGACAGTATAGCCTACGGTGGAGATTCTTTGAAGCTCTTTATTTCATTTATTCTCATACATTTTTTCTGATGAAGTTCGTCTTGTCTTCTCACATTGATATGGGATAAGCTCAAAAGTAATATCCGTATATATTCTACTGTTCGACTACAAAAATACGGCAATGACATGATTTTGTTTTTATTAGTTATTTATACGGAAGGAAGTGGGGAAATTATTGGACGGATTTTCTTCGAATGTGAGATTAAATGGATCAAGGGATCATAATCGATATGATTTTGATCTCGAATATTCAGAGAAACGAACGTATTTAAAGTAGTAGTGCAAAGGTAATTTATTATAAGTTCACTTTACTACGTGCGAATGGGACAACATAAAAGTACCGATTTTTTTAATGAAGAATCGGAAGTCAGTAAGCGCCAAATAGAGCGAGCCCCCTAATGATCTAGTCTATATCTTGACCGATGTTTATAAGTTTTCTTCTATGCATGTGTCTGAACACCTAACATGGGTAACAAAGATCTCTTATGAGTCAGTTGCTTCACCCTCGTCAGAACGTCTAGCAGGTACATAGTATAAAAGAATAAGTGGGATTTTCATCGATCTACTTTGGGCTTTCAAACACGCGGGTAAATAAAAAAGTAATCACTTACATCCAGACCTCGACTACCAACGATCAAAATGAAGAGAAAAGGAAATAACAGGAAAAGGGAAAGGAATAGAAAAAGGAAAAAATAAGAATAGATAGAAAACAAAACGAAACAAAAAAGAGAAAAATGAAAAGAAAATTGAAGAAAAAAAATTAAATAAAAGTAAGAAAAATTTAGGAGAAAGAAAGAAAACAAAATAGATATGGAAAAAGTTATTGATTCTTTCTAAGAAAAAGAAACTCAAAATGCAGTGGCAAAAAACTAATTTGCTAGCCAAAACCAAAACAAAGAAGAACTAAAGAAGCTATAACAAGATTGACGAGGGAAAATGAATTTTACAGTCGATGTTTTCTTTACTAGTGTAAAAAAAACTAACAATCATAAATTGTGATATAATTCTGGCGATCTTTGATGCAAATGTCATTCACAATGAGTTGGGTCTGTTGGTGAAGTGCATATGGCTAGGCTACTTCAATAATAATAATAATAATAATGTACTACTGGTATTTGTGTCCTGTGCTTTTTAGCGAGTTGAATGTCTCTTCGGCGACTCCCTCTCCGTTGACTCCTCGCCACCTTAACAACTTCATTGGCAGTACTCAAAGGACTCGAATATCATATATTCCCGATAAATCAATCGGGACATGATGATGATGAATCGGTCTGCAATCCTTCACAAATCTAAGGTTTTCTCACCCCATCATCACTTATGTATATACTCCTATACCCCCCCTCTGTCTTCCACTCTTTCTGTCTCTTTCGCTTTTCTCTCTCTGTCTCTCCTAACTTCTACATGTTCTAGGTCTGATCTTGCTGCACATCTCAGCACGTTAATTTTTCATCCCCACTCCCAAAATTGATGTCAGCCTTTCTTTAACACTACACCGGTCTTTTTATTCCGAAATAAATTCACCTATGATGCTACAACGATGAAGAAATCCATTAATGCATTGCATTTCCCTTTAAAGTCAAACTTGAATAATCACAGTGATCAGACTTTCCGATCTTTAAGATTAACTCCAATATGTGTTTAGCTTAAAGTTTGTATGTCCAGCCTAGGGAACAAATACAGATTGTATAATTTTCAGCAATTTATCCAATGTCTTTGATTTCATCTATGTTGGCGTGGTGGCAGCGGTAGGATAGACGATTTTAACTACTATCGATGATGGGAGAGATACTACACTGTAAAAACTGCCGTGTTAAAACTGACACCAATCGGTGTTAATAGAGGACCACACCTTGAGGGGTTAAAATTACACCCTAGAGATTAAACATAACACCAAAGAGTGTAAATGTGACAACAAAAGATGTTGTAATAACACCTACACTCTAAAAAAAATGAAGTGCTAATTCAGCTCTTAAAGAGCGTGTATAGTGACTGCACTTCGCAGTGCTGATTTTTCTCGTTCAAATGTGAACTAGACAAATCAGCACTCCGAAGTGCAGTCACTATACACGCTCTTTAAGAGCTGAATTAGCACTTCATTTTTAGAGTGTATAGGTGTAAAACTAACACCACCAATTATACACCGGTGTAAAATAACTGATGTGGTCCTCTATGTACACCGGTTAACACCACAGTTTTTGCTGTGTAGGTCGCACTTTTCGGGTTCTCGCGTCACGATATACCTGATTGTTAAGAACCTAATTACACGCTCAAACTCTGTAGTACATATAGTAAAAAAAAAAGACCTCTGTAATTGCGGAATGTCTTAACTACTTGAAACAATTGTAACACATGTAACATTTGAGCGATAACCCGTTTTACACCAAAATTCATTCGACATATCATTCATGCATAAAATTAAAGTAACCAGTTATTACTTCCCGCTAACATTCACTTTATGGTTGTCCACATTTGAATTGATCTTTAATCTTCAATATGATATATATAGTAGACCGGCCAAAACGATTTTTTATACTTTGGACGGCAAAATTTGTTAATGCTTGCTAATGCTTGGCATGCCAGCTAAAAGTTTTGCAAAAATACCCAGGAATAGCGTACGGGCGGATGCCAAGCGCAATTTTGCGTGAAAGTGTCATTTTTAGCGTAAAATCTGAAAGACTGTCGAAAATCACGCATTTTGATATTTTGACGAATTATCATCATATTTTTGATTATCTTTGATATGAAATTATTTTTATTCAGAATTTCAAATTATAAGTCTACTATATATGCATTTCAAATTTGAATATTACACACACACATATGGCACAGGGAAACATAAAACCGCGATTTCCTCGAAATAAAAGTTTGTGAAAACTATCAATAGTTTGAAGTTTTTTTACGCAACATAAATTCTTCGATTTAAATGCGTTTATCCATCGAATGTATAGTAAATGTCCTAGTGCCACAAATATTAAAAGAATTTTCAAGTAATATGGTAGATATCTCATTTTATGTTATCCGAAAGGAGACAATGTGCATTTTACCAGGTGCGCTTTTGAAAGAAAAATTGAAAATACCGTACATTATGTACATAATTACAAGTATAAGTACATACTAAAGCGAGTTTTTATTTACATGTATAAGTCCATATTAAAGCGAGTTTTTAATTGGATAGCACAATTTGTCAATTCCTTGCATCCCAGCTAAAAGTCTTGCGGAAATACTGAGGAATAGCGTACGGGCGGATGCCATGTGCACTTTTGCGTGAAAGTATCATTTTTAGCGTAAAATCTGAAAGACTGTCGAAAATCACGCATTTTGATATTTTGACGGATTATCATCATATTTTTGATTATCTTTGATATGGAATTGTTTTTATTCAGAGTTTCAAATTATAAGTCTACTAAATATGCATTTCAAATTTGAATATTACACACACACATATGGCACAGGGAAACATAAAACCGCGATTTACTCAAAATAAAGGTTTGTAAAAATTATTTATGGTATAATGTTTGTGTTCCGCATCTCAATTTCGTCAAGATTTCGTGCTAACCGAATAAATACTTAATAATTGTTGTCATGTCACATATAGTGAAAACAAATACTGAAATAAGATGCAAGATATATATCATTTTATGTTATATATGCGAAATATAACAATGCACATTATTTTATCAGATGCGCATTTTTGATGAAAAAATAAACAGCGCACAATATTACATCGATATTGCACATATCTCATATCAGTGCGATACTTGGCATGATATTATATAGGATTATGTTTGCTTTTGTAGAGTTCGATCTTCTTGCTATTTCCACGAATGAATTGGTGCTGAACTTAAATCTACCTGTGGCGATATTCAGAAATAGGTCTGATATTTAATTTGCCGTTACCATGGTAGCATTAATTTTACAGGAATATCTATATCCAAAATCATAGAAAACATACATGTATGAATAAAGCGATTGAACTAGCATTTTTAAACCACTCTGTCAATTTTCAGTGTAATGCTTATTGGATTTTTTTTCTCTTTTCAATCAAATCAATTTTATGTTGTGGTTGACTTGTCCTTTAAAGTTCACATTTCAAATCTTAAAGCTCATTTCATCACAGTGTATTGCCATTTTGGGAAATGCCGTCGCACGACCATTATGACAAACAAATCTAAAGGCTAATGACCAGCGCCCAGCGCAGATATTGTAATATAGATGGTCGTACAACTGCATTTCCCAAAAGGGCATTGGTATGTCCAGGGCTGCCCAGGGTCGGGTTGTCCGGCCCCCGTCTTAGACCAGGATATATAACAACATGGACCTGTGATAATAGCAAATGCAAAAACTTTGATGAAGTAAAATGAATTGAATGAAAATTATAATTTGCAATGCAAAAGACCAAATAACATTTATTATTCATATTTTAACATAATTATAGCAGCAGGACATTGGAAACAACTGAAATTAATAAATAAAAAAAAACGCCATCCATAGCTCATCGAACCAAAATAACGTATGACCTTGATCATGTGAACTGAAATATGTGCAAAATGATCGATGATACTTAAATACCCTTATGTTCAAGTGTAATCTTTAACTGGATCAATAAAAATAAAAAGTTATGATGACATTTAAAAAAATACACCCATATGGCCAAAGTTCAGTGACTCTAAATGACTTTTGAACTTAATCATGTGATCTAAAACTTGTGCAAGACGATCAGTAATACATGAATATTAAAGTGTCATTAAAATTAAAGTGTCATTATTTTTTCCTATACGTTCAAAGTTATAATGAAATTTTGAAAAATGTAACTTTGGTTAAGATTACAAGGTTGATATGACGCTGTTATTTCAAAACTACCGTCACCTCCACCGGAGAAGTGGCTCCTTCAGTCCCCCCTGCTATGCCGGCGAGACAAAAAATAGGTACTGCCGTGCAACGGCCATTTTTTTAAATGTACTTTGATAATCAAATAACTGAAGTAAAATGTAGATTGACAGAGTGGTTTAAAAATGCTAATTCAATCGCTTTATTCATACATGTATGTTTTCTATGATTTTGGATATAGATATTCCTGTAAAATTAATGCTACCATGGTAACGGCAAATTAAATAGACCTATTTCTGAATATCGCCACAGGTAGATTTAAGTTCAGCACCAATTCATTCGTGGAAATAGCAAGAAGATCGAACTCTACAAAAGCAAACATAATCCTATATAATATCATGACGAGTATCGCACTGATATAAGATATGTGCAATATTGATGTAATATTGTGCGCTGTTTATTTTTTATCAGAAATGCGCATCTGATAAAATAATGTGCATTGTTATATTTCGCATATTATGATATATATCTTGCATCTTATTTCAGTATTTGTTTTCACTATATGTGACATGACAACAATTATTAAGTATTTATTCGGTTAGCACTAAATCTTGACGAAATTGAGATGCGGAACACAAACATTATACCATTAATAATTTTTACAAACCTTTATTTTGAGTAAATCACGATTTTATATTTCATAGTGCCATATATGTGTGTGTAATATTCAAATTTGAAATGCATATTTAGTAGACTTATGATTTGAAACTCTGAATAAAAACAGTTCCATATCAAAGATAATCAAAAATATGATGATAATCCGTCAAAATATCGAAAAGCGTGATTTTCGACAGTCTTTCAGATTTTACGCTAAAAATGATACTTTCACGCAAAAGTGCACTTGGCATCCGCCCGTACGCTATTCCTCAGTATTTCCGCAAGACTTTTGGCTGGGATGCAAGGAATTGAAAAATTGTGCTATTCAATTAAAAACTCGCTTTATTATGGACTTATACATGTAAATAAAAACTCGCTTTAGTATGTACTTATACATGTAATTATGTACATAATGTACGGTATTTTCAATTTTTCTTTCAAAATGCGCACCTGGTAAAATGCACATTGTCTCCTTTCGGATAACATAAAATGAGATATCTACCATCTTACTTGAAAATTCTTTTAATATTTGTGGCACTAGGACATTTACTATACATTCGATGGATAAACGCATTTAAATCGAAGAATTTATGTTGCGTAAAAAAACTTCAAACTATTGATAGTTTTCACAAACTTTTATTTCGAGGAAATCGCGGTTTTATGTTTCCCTGTGCCATATGTGTGTGTGTAATATTCAAATTTGAAATGCATATTTAGTAGACTTATAATTTGAAATTCTGAATAAAAATAATTTCATATCAAAGATAATCAAAAATATGATGATAATCCGTCAAAATATCAAAATGCGTGATTTTCGACAGTCTTTCAGATTTTACGCTAAAAATGACACTTTCACGCAAAATTGCGCTTGGCATCCGGCCGTACGCTATTCCTGGGTATTTTTGCAAGACTATTAGCTGGGATGCCAAGCATTAACAAATTTTGCCGTCGAATCCTTATCTAGAGCACTTTTTGAGGTTTGGCCGGTCTACTATATATACATGAAACATTCCCATGTCGACAAATCCAACGTAATACGTGTGAAAGGTCAATGACCTTCTGATCAAGTGCGCATAGCCTGTGGTCACACATCCATAACGTCTTCTATATACGTCTCCATGATGGGCTGGAGGGAATTAATGGCGTGACGTGAGCATGCAATGTACCATGCATGCGCTTTGACTTTTTCTCGCATTCATACATGATGGAGGCGCCGCGAACCAAACTAAAAGATGTTTATTTTCTTAGTGAGAGCGCAAGAGGGTAGGGTGATTGGAACAAAATTATTAAACTTTCGTGCTACTGAACTGTGAGAGTTACAGGTTGGTGTAAAGACTGTGAGCATCTTTCTCGTATCTCTTGTAAAATGTCTGTCGGGGATGGCTTGTTTTTCGGTGGGTAATTCCAGGTGAAAAGCCCAGGATTCAAACCATGGCCATGGTACGTATGTCCTCGAGCAGGGCATTTGATCTTCATTGTTTTGTTTATTTCGCATTGTGACGTTAGAGGTCGGTCCCAGACGTAAATAATCATATCCGATTGATGCAAATCTGAAAACGCACACGCACTCTCACACTCATACGAAGTAAGGTCGATCAGCCTTACTTTGAATAAATAAGATTCATCACAAACGCAACGAACACGTAATCATTCTCTTATAGTATTCTTTCTCAGTCTTTTCCTTGACGATATCCTTCCTTTTCTCTATCACCCCATCCATCCCTTCCCCATCTATTTCTTCTGATTCTTAAGTGCTTATCTGACATTATGCCTGTCCGCATCATTATACACTCGGACCAGTCCGTCTTCTTTCCACCTCTTGGAACCTCAGGGATATTATCGATGGGAAATTCTCATAACCATGCAAGCAAAACAACCTGTTTTCCACTTGGGCAACGTTACTTTCCTTGTATGGTGCCACACTCCAGAAACAAGAAATCATGATGTACAATGCTTCCACAGCTACTCTTGTTCACTTTTCAATCTTGTTCACATGTTTGTTAATATTGCAGTATATAGCTACATTTACACGTACAACATTTTAAAAGTATAAAGTAATTTATTTAACATGTGACTGGTAAATCCAAAAGCGATATATATATAAAAAAGAAAACATTAATTATAACGCCGATTGCAATTTTAGCACTTAATTTTGGAAATAAAGACATGTGTGCATGGTTTATCAACATATATATGTATGTAGGCCTTTATTATGCTCAGCATTAGAATATAATACTTAAAAAAAAAACTGGTGACCGTAAAATCACGGACCAATCGCAAAGACTTTTATGATAAATGGCATTAAAATCGGTATTAGCCGGATATTTATGGCATAGAACAAATAAATGTCCTTGTTCGGTTATGGTTTGATGGGGTCTACCTACAATAGGAACACGAATATTTTCAATTCAATCTATTATTCTATAACTTCACATAATACTTTAATTTCAGAGTATGAAATAAAAATGTCTGTATCATGGCAGTGAAGCCCATGAAGTTGACAAGTATGTGCTATGGGAGGGGTTCTCCTTATTTAAGTCATTTTTGTTTATTGAAGACCAAAAATTTGTGGCGCCCCAAACGATATTGAATAAGAAATGGCGTAATGCATGGTATATGTAGCGTGAGTGATATGATTATGCTACTAGCAAAATCCAGTTATGCTGATAAGTCCCTCCAAGTAGATTAGAGCTTAGCCGTAACTATGTTAGCACACTTTGCATGGCTATGGTATTCTGAATGTCCTATTTTGCTTTTCTTTTTCTTGTTAATTTTGTATATTTGTAATATTTCCTATTAGAGGTCGATGTTGGCAGGATAGGTAGTTTGAAATTCATAGTAATCGACGGTTGAATTCCTGTTTCTGTCATGTATCAGTCCTAAATTAGTATTCTCCAAAGTTATTTTTCTCACGTATGACTACAATTGGAAGTTCCTGGAATCAATGGGACTCATTAGCTTGCATGTTTATACTCGGGGTATGCCGATGTTTTGCACAGGAATTTCATTTCTCATGATCGATACGCAAAATCGTAAACGTGTGGTGCCACTGCAGGGACTGCATGTTCCATGACCCTTGGATGATTATCCAGGTTACCTGCTTCTAAAAATGGATATAATAATCTAAAAATATAGCTAGGGATGTACAGACTTGAAACTTTACCCTTGACTTGTGACCTTCTTCACACTTAGCCGGAAAAGATCATCCCACATCTTGAATGCATCGAGCGAGCATACTTTTGGTGAGGCTTCCAGGTTTTTTTTTATTATTATCGGACGGTTGTACATATAACCTTTCTGCTAAGTCAACCGAGATTGACAACTTATATTTACTAACTACTCCATCTTCAGAATGCTGTCGAATTCGTCCCGGGATGTCAAGTTGCTTTTTGAGGGTTTTAGAATTTAAAATTAGCATTCTGGAGCAACCTAAATGTGGACAACATGATCCTTGCGAATCTATATTTAGAATCGTATTATCAAGCTGACTGTGCGATTCGTCCAGTACTGGATTCGTCTGTCCCTCTCTACACACCCTCTGTACGAACTCTCCCACACATACCCACACCCTCACATGCGCACACTGTGCACACGAACATTCACACATTTAATCCTCACATTGTCACAAACGTAGATGTACTGGGTTAGTTTTATCATGAACCTATTAGGTCCATGGTTTTATTAACGCCATTCTTACTGCTATACATAGGACTAATGGTAATAAGTTTGACATTTGTATGATACTCTGTTGATTTAATAGCGGACGACCGTGATTCCGTCTTCTGTTTTGTTACATCGAAACAACAACAAATTTTCGTTCCCGATCATGACAAGCAAGGTGAGAGGAAAAAGAATGGAACAAAAATAAAATAATAAAGCACTATATTCCATTATGTACGACATAATTTGGATCGGAATGAGGAATTGATATTAACGACAATGCTATTACCCTTCACCATGGTACAGAGTAGAACTATTAGGGCAAGTTCACGGTAATAGACTACCTATTCGTAGCCATCAGGTCCCGTTAACAATAAACTAATGATGCTATTCTGTTCTTGTAATTATGAATATATGCCTCATTCTCCCGGTGCTACTAGTATTCCCCATTTGAATGTTCTCGGCTTAAGTTCTTTTTAATGAACTTCAACCAAAAGAAACTCAACGTCATTATTTTGATCGTCGGTTAGGTCTTACGTCACATGATGTTTTGAAGGATAAAGTCTTCAACTGTCGCCAGGTTGACGGAGGAACGGGTTTAAGGCGAAAGTGCGCCCGTACGTTTGAATTGATGCAGAAAATACGGGGAGAAGTGGGGAAAGTTTGGTAAAACTAGTGATGAAAAGCTTTCTGATGCTTTAAGCTCCACGTTACGAATAAACGCCCTAAGTGTGTTCTTCGTTCTGAACACAAGTCCCTAAATGTCGGCTGGTATTTGCATGCATATAATGGCGTATGATATACACGAAGCTGTTAATGTTTCATAGAAAGTGTTCGGATATCTTAGACAAGTACCTTTTGCAAGTATGTTTTATATTTTCTTTGTTTTATTCGATATACTCGTACAATATCCCAAGGACTAATCTTTATTTGCTTAATTTAAAGGTCAATATGTAGTTTGATGTCAGTCCTGAGGTTAAGCTCTTGTCACATGATCAATATTGACCGCTTTACGGAAAACCTCCGAATCACGTGGTCCGTAGATGGTTTGAGATAAAGGTGTCAAAAAGTACAAGCAACTCGTTCAAGCGATCATAGGTGATCATCAGGGATGTAATGGACATGTCAGTCTGTTTCCAGTTGACAAGGTTTTTCCACTGTCAATCCCGCCAAAAGTTGGTTGCCAAAATTATGAAAACCTGGTAAAGAATAGTAAGTGGATAGAGATGTAGCCTATTAGATTTGGGCGGGGGAAATCGTCGTTTTGTCACATGCAGTTGCATTTCTCCTTTGTAGTACAAGATAGTTATACATGTACAAACATTGAATACAGACAGAACTAATATCCTAAAGCCTGGGTAAAAGGGTTTCTCAACTAAAGGAGGTTCCTTTGGTACCAAGTGGCAAGATGGTCAGAGAGATATGACGGTTGCCAGCGACAGTTACCCATTGAGGAATCGCTGGCATTGAGCCATTCCATTGAGACCTCACAAATAAACTAAACTGACAATTTCGCACTTGAAGAAATCAAAGTAATATGTAAATACTATGAACTGGATATCCCGAACGGGTCTTGCATTTGTGAATTGGAACAAAGTATTTATCTTTCCCAAAGAGCGAACATGCCGAACTCGTGTTATTTATATACTGGATCAAATGTCCTTTGACGTAATGTGTTATTTCTGTATCAGATGGTTAAGGACAAGAAGGGAATAGAGAATAAGAATTTTTTTTTTTTAAACTTATCAAATCGCCTGATGCAACTCGCAACCACCAAACAAGGATTGCATCTGGTGTTGAACACAGTTTACGCGTTATTTACAATTGATTGGAGAGATATGTTATCATTAGAAAGTTGATGCAATTGGGCATAATTGTCTTTGTTTTATTCTTAAATACTTTGCTGTGAGTTGTGGACTGCCAGCATTATGGTCGGAAAGGCCAAACGAACAATCGGTATCAGAGATATTGCAATCTATAATAAATCATTGCATATTTTTTTTGTTATATTTGATTCAATTACACACACACATAATTTATTTGTTGATTTTATTAATATTCATTCATTTAGCCATGGGTTTATGGATTTATTTTCTTGTCTATTCTTTATTGATTTTCTGGGGATAGAACAATAGCTCTGCTTGATGCTAAACTAAACTGTAGGCCCTACAGCATCATCCATTCCAATTTGCTCAAACTTTTTGTTTGAAGAAACTCTTCCATGCGATCTGCCTTGAAGCTTACAGCGAATAGTAGTAAACATCATTATCTACTGTGTATACTCAACAATCGAAAGAAATCAAAAGTACATCATCGGAGGCAGGCACTATGGCGGATTGAAGGTGTTGGCTTTTGGCAGATCATTTGTACTTGATAGCGAAAAGGTCCTAGGATGTTGGTTGTAATCTCCATTGGTGCAAAGGATAAAGGATGATCATACTGGTGATGAGTTGCTCATCAATGTAGTCACATCGACTTTGCAGATGTAGGACGGAAACCCCGTTTGTAAATGGCTGGTTTATATCTCTCTGCCTCAGGACTTTCCTTTTATCCAATTAAGCTTACATTGCCGACTTGAATGCTTGGTTTTGAATCATAGGTATAAAAAATGTACTGCCATACCCCGTTCAGTTCTCTCTGTCATTCCTTCTTCTCCCATCCTCTCTTTATCTTTCTGATCTCTTTCCACTGTGCTCTCTACTTCTCTCGTATCCCTATACCATAATGCTACGATTATTTAGGTAATATCAAATAAATAAACGTTTACACTTCCCCTCATCTTTACAGATATGTTTCCACGAACCAGCTGTATACCTTTGTTGATCTTCTCCATTTGATAAAAATAGAAATTTTTTCTTCCATCATAGTTTAGAGGCTTTTGTTCTTAGTGTGAACGTTTCTCAGTCGGTGTGTATGACTTCTGCAGACGTGAACGTCACCAAACCATTAAAACGGTGGATTTTAATTGATTCGCCAAAATGCCAACGGTATCCATTCACGAATAGGGCACAATATACATGTACTTTGTGGTGTAGAAGAAAGAGAACTATTGCATTCGATCCCAATGTTCAAACTGATTTCCGCTTTGTTACGAGGGTAGGTGATATCAAGAAAATGCTTTAATTTTTCTATTTTTTTTTAAAGTGAAGTATTTTCTATAATGTTCTTGTGAACAAGCAAACCTGGACATTTCATACATTTAAGAATGAGTTATTAAAATACGCGCACATTAGCAAGCTGTGCTCTATTCTGTGTCAAGACAAACTTGGATCATTAAGGAAAACAGAAAATGATTTGCAATTACTGCACCGAAGTATTTTCACAAGTTTGCAGGTGCATTTTAAGACGTGGTGCATCGGAGTGGGTGCATCTGAGAATTAAAAGAACGTGCATATCTTGGTGTTGACTGTCATGAATGCTGGTGAGTGGTCACAGGAACGTCTGCTTACATTCACCACCGAGGGACCGGATAATAAGTAGTTTGAGAATTGGGTTTTTATCACCCATTAGTAGCAGATATCACGACCACATTAAGTTGGAGAAGAGCTTTATTTTTTTTTCTAATATACCTTTGTCTTTTCACAGCTTAAAGCGAAAAGGGAGCAAGGCAGTTTGTGGTGTGATATATAAAACTTGATTGATTTTGGCGCTCGGCTCAGCTTCTGTCATCACGCAAGAAATGACTTAAAAACTTTTCAACAACGTCATATTCCCTGGGCGCTGCCCCCTTTTCGATAGATCAGAGGAAAGGTAAAAACACCCTTACAGATGTAGATGGGAAACAGGTCGTAATCGTTACTATTCCAGATGAGGAATTAAGATGAAATATAAATAAATACAGAGGGGCAAAGGAGGTATGGTGGAAACCTGGTAATCGGTTTAATACAAGCTTTATACATTAAGCCTCGGGATCTTGTATATCGAATACGTAGATTTAGGGCGTGTGTTATGCTTCCAATAAATTGAAATATCCTGTAAAACCATTAAGTCGATGGCAGGCGATAGAAAAGACATCAAGGGGATAAAACATGTATGTCACGCTATTATACCTCCAAGATATTTGACGCGGTTGCTTTCCGTGTCAATTCAATTTCGATAAATATGTTTTTCAATTCAGTTTTCATTGCCTCGCCTGATCTCTCTGTTTCTTTTCCCCTTTTCATTCTTTCATTTATCTATTATATAAGATATATAATAATATGTTGTCCATGTTTAACATTATGTCGTCTAGTGTTCAAAACGCCCATTAGAATTTGAGATAAGAACTTTCCAGAGTAGCTAATAAAGTTGTATTACTGCCGCAGTATAGTCCAGAATCGTCTAGACGGTCACTTAAGAATCATATTAACCATTTTTTATTTTTTTTATTGTAGCATCCATGAAGATTGTTTGAGAATTGAAGAGAAATGAATTGTAAGATTCGGAATAAAGGAAGTTACTTTCTATTGTGCTTTCTTCGACGATTTTTAGAACTTTTTTTGGTGGGGGGGGGGGGTTCTAAAATGTTGCTTTTCTGGTTAACCACCCCGCCTCCCTCCTGATTTCTCCCTTCCATCGGCGATTTCCATCGATCGGTTTAGAGTGAATCACAATAAAAAAGTTTTCGCAATGACGACGCGGCCGCTCTCTACAACGCACCAATTCCTTTGAAAATGCTAGTCAAAACACAATAGAGAGCTGAGAGGCTTTTGTCTAAAGTTGGTGGACCAGTACAGGAGATCAATTGCAAATATGTCGTTTTTCAGAGTCACCATACGACGCTGTGGCGTGCTACTGTTCCGGTCCACCCAATTTCGACAAAAGCCCCTCAGCTCTCCATTGTGATTTGACTTACATTGTCAAAGGCATTGTTGAGAGCGGCCGCGTCTTGAGTGCGAAAAATCTCTAATGATGTGCTCAGTCACTTCTTTCTAGCAGATCATGGTTAAAGCATAAACAAATAAAATTTATTATGAAATTGATAAAATACTAAAGAATATGTGAGCCATAGTGCCTTTGCTCTATACAAGCGCTAAAAAGATATCTAAGAAATTCAAAGCCCTCAGAAGAAATGGAGTGAATTACAGACTGAACTGATCATGGTTACTTACTCCAGAATTCTGGACTCTGCATCATCTTCGATCATGATCATCTATCTATAGGACTTGATAATCTTTGTGAAATTCCCATAAGCAGATAGATGAAGCATCAGTCGCCTCGCATGCAGGAAACAGTATCTTTCATAGGATCATTTAAATGGCTTCCATGACCCAAAAGGGCCTGTAACACAA
Source organism: Lytechinus variegatus (assembly GCF_018143015.1). Taxonomy (NCBI): domain Eukaryota; kingdom Metazoa; phylum Echinodermata; class Echinoidea; order Temnopleuroida; family Toxopneustidae; genus Lytechinus; species Lytechinus variegatus. Next base: position 24,506,345 of record NC_054746.1, on the reverse strand, counting down.
AGGTTAGCAATCAATCGTTAAATGACTATGGCCAATCAAGATCGCTGTGGCATTGGCATACCCAGCATCATCCAATCAGAAACATTTGTCTACGTATACAATTGATTTTAAATACTTCAGTTACGGAGTCCGGATTTTTCTTCTGTATTATTTGATAGGAAGCTGATAATTGCCTCCTTGGTATAAGCATCCGTTCACGTAAGCCGTTCTCTAAATTGCCTTTCATTAATGCAATGCAGGATGGGTTGGTAGTATGACCCCATAACCAACGCATACATTATTTTGAAAGGTTTGTAGCTTAGTAAAGCATTTAATAAGCAAATTAAGACTAAAAGAATCAACGATAAAGTTTAAATCTGTTTATATTTTATTGAAACATTTTCCCAAGATATTCACGTCGAGAATGTTGCATTTCAGAATTAGAATTTTACTTTATCAATGAGTAAAACTAGGTTTATTTGGCAAATGCAAAAAAAAATTCATGAGTAGTTGAACTCTAAATAAAAAAAGTTCGAAATTTTCTGTGATAAATACAAGAAGAAACGAGGAAGAGGGGTTCTGATCTTGTTGGTTTCTGTATTGCACTCTCAATTCAATAGGCGATAAGGATGGAAAATGGCCGATTAGTTTTCCGCCCTTATAAATAAATTCTGTCACTCGTCGGCCCTTCTTTACCCCTCTACATCCGTTCATTTTTTTTTAGAGTGTAACATTTCTTTTGGATTATTTCGAGCCAAAAACTCGATTCACTGTGGAGAAGTGCATTACTATTAACATGGTATGGTGAGCTAATTTATGAGGTATTGCACTCTGGTTGGTTATAATGTTCTTCATTTTGACGTTTAGCTCTTAAATGAGTTATCATGCAGGTTGTCGGGATGGCGAATTACTTATGGCAGTTGAGGGGAGGGGTGTCAATGAAATGTCATTTGATAGACGAGTTGCTTATCCATTAGTAGCATTACATAGAGTGTTTCTGCATCTGCGTCCATTTTGGATGAGCTTCTTGCTCCGATAAAAGATGGATAATTGAATCATTCTTCCATGTCCTCTACCTTTTTAACATGACATCCCCAATAATTTAAATTTGCTGTCAGAATAATCATTTCTGCTACGTATTGAGACTGGACATTCAGTCCCATTCATAAATCGAAACTTTAATTTAAAATATTCAGAGTTGGCAGATAAATATGTCTGCATGTCAGGTTATCATTAGGTTTGTACTGTATTTTTTCCGAATTGGGAGGTAAATACCTTTTCATCACGATCATTGTAAGAGTCTCATAAAATCTATAAAAATAACACTTGTACCTACATTTGATTCCACCATTTTCATATGACAATAAACTCTTAAACTTGGACTTGAACTTGAACTACGATTTTTGTATATTTACATGTATCTCTGCTGATTGGAGGGCATGGCTTGGGTACGAATTTCACCATTATGCGTGATGCGAAAGCCATGTAGGTGATATACCACAACCAAGTTGAATGGCATCAGCTACAGTCCAAAACAGCTCTGCTTTCTTTAATTCTCATAATGCGACATGTTGATTATGTCTGAATATACTTACGTCCCATTCAGTGGTGATAGTACATTTGTCAAATTTACTTGTTACTACATTCACACCACATATATTGCTAAGTCTTGAATGATCGCAGATTGTCAACATAACTTATTATTTTCCTTATCGCATCCAACAGTATGCGAAAGACTGTTCTATTCAGTTTAATATGAGCCAACTGTGTATTTGATCTCTTTGGTCGACAGCTTCCCCTTAAGAAAGTACGCGCGGAGCATGTTTCATTGGATTTTATCTTGTCCTTTTATATTATGTTCTTTACTAAAAAAATCCAATAGTGTTCGAAAACAGGTCGATTTACACAGAAGCACAGATCGATTCCACCCTGTTAAGTTGATAGGTATGTAAGTGAAACCTAGTCCCTAGGAAATAATGATCTAAAATCAAATATCAAGGTTCGAGTATATGAGTCGCCGTCGATGGTTGTCCGTGGCCATTACGTCGTGCCTTCACTATAAAAAAACCATGAGGTAACATTCTGGAAGTGTCGTACAGGGTATGCAAGAGTGGAACTGTATGTTCTGAATTAGGGATGTTGTGACTGAAATATTGAACATCATGGGTCTTCATACTCACAGTTTGAATTATGGATGGAATCTACTGAGTAAACTCTATGAACATCGGTTGGGAGTTCCAGAATGTACGCTTGGTCCTTAGGTCGGGGGCATATCCCATTGACTACCCAAGTCACGCACTCGAGAATATCGTTTGTTCCTTCTATAAACCCTGCGGAACATTTCTTTCGTAGCAAGAGCAGTGTTTTAATACTTAGATGTGTTGTCGTTGTGTTGTCGTTTCACCATAGTTTGTGGTCTTTGATAGTAATATTTATATCCATATTTCAAAGGATTTTGAGATATATGTCACCTTCATTATGTTAGAGCAGTGGTGATTATCCAGTCAGAATCATAAAAATGAAAAATAGAATACATTAATGTTTAATGTTATTCTGATGCAGCCATCAGTGCATCGACCAAGTAAACAAACCAATCAATCACATTTCCATATCACTGTGATGACACGCCTGGCGTATTGATGACGTCTGATCATGAGGATTTTGATTTCCCTCGCCTGATTATATGAAATATTGTGTTTTGTGGAGGTCTTTAGCCATACATGGTAGTAAAGTCCATGGCAATTGAAAAAACATCTTTCTTAGATTTAAAAATTAATTTGAAGTAATTTTCATGATGGATCTAATGGCGATGGCGGCTAATAGGTTTTGAACTTTAGTCTAAGAAAGCTACGAACATTGACAAAGAAATACTATTACTATAATAAGCATTGAGATGTGATATTATAAAATAAGCGTCATTGTATCTTAAGTCATTCTGCATCTTCTGATAAATATACAAATATCCGTTTTCATACCAGACCCTTCGTTTGATAGATATTCGCAGTTTGTTTCCAGTCTGTTGTACCATTTACTGATTGGAATATGATTATGTGATTAAAATATAATAATTCACAACCCTTGTACTGTTTGTCAACTTGGTTCTTTGTATATTACCTCCAGAGTTGTAGTTTGTGGGTCATCCTAAGCTACGAGGTCAGTAAAAGGTGGTCAAGTGATCGTCATCGCAATTGGTGTGAAAACTTGAGGGACCTGACATCACAACGCCAGATGGTATGATGGTATCATATGAATTTTCATATGTCAAATTTTTAGTACATATTAAGTTTATACTCAGTATGCACTGCAAGGTAAATATCTCCTTTTTACGTGATGGCATACAAGATGCCATTTGTGCATCAGTAGAGTGAAAACTCATCACCAATGCATCGCTATATCTATGCGCGTCACAAAAAATTGAGAAAATCTGATAGGAGCTAAAATTTCGTTTACTTAGCAACCTCATGCCGTGAAAATACAGTATATTAAATCGTTTTATATAAGGTTTGGTCATGAATTGTGTGCAATAACGGTCGATCCTGTTTCCCTCATTTGTTTTTACTACATGAAGCGGATAATCAATGTTAAGATGTGAATCAGTTGTATATTCAAAAATTCCGTTGATTTTTGGATGCGATGCAAAATTCCTAAAAAAAAAAACACAGAAGAAGACGTGTGGGTGAGCAGAAAATAACATTTTGCAATTAGTAAATTGTTGTTGAATTGGCATCACAAAATTAAAATACTGATATAACTTTTACAGAAATACAGATATTTGAGATATTATATAAACTGTAATTATATCGGAATACAATAAAGTTATATATGCCTTAAAAATAACAAAATGTTGAAAAGGTAATAATTTTGGACCTCGTCCCCCACCCCCCCCCCCCCCAATGGTTAATGCTCATGATCTGGTTACAGGTTTCAAGGTGTAAATGGGCAGTCCGCCCGTCCTATTTCACTACCTCCTCTACACCAACCAACAGTGAAGAAAACGGAGAAACTCGATATTCCTGGGTGACAGAGGTTTCCCACGAGATAGATGGCCCCTAGATGGATGTAGGGAGCTCCATATTACATGAACCTTGTCTGTTGATTAACTTACTGAGTTAGTACTTAGTGCTATACCTACTTGTAATGATGTATTAGAAAGGTTGATTATTTACGGCAAATGTTGTGGTGCATCTGTCACCGTCACGATCAATGGCGATACAAATACATCAAAGAAAAATATAAATATGGATTTATTGTCAAAATATGCTTATCGCTCTTGTCTTCTTCGTATAAACGTGTTATCAGTCGTTCGGAGTGAAATAGCTGTCAATTTAAACCCTGTTTCCTGTTCCCACTATAATGGGGTCATTTTTGGTGAGTGTAGACGTGGACCTAAAGGTGGTAGGTTCATGGTGTAAAAGAACAGGAAAAACAAGGAACTATAGATACCCAAATCCGCCCAAATCTCTGGCGGTACTGCATGGCGACGACGTGCCAGGGCTCTCCTGTTTGATCTTGTTACATCGGTACCTCAGTTAATGTTTCTTCTTGATTGTCAGTTACCTTCTTTTCACACCTCTGCTGGCTGTGCTTGTAATACAGACATTAACATGTATATTGCTTACAACTCTCACGTTTTCCAGTCTGTCCTCTTCTTTTTTTTCGTGTTAGTAAGTTTTCATGCCTCATGAGTATCCCAAAGACGATAGCAAAAATTGTTCCCTCTTCGTTTATTCATATCAACTAGATTTTCTTTTTATTTTAGTGTATCTGCCGCATTTTGGTCAGTTGACCCCCACCCCAATACCCCTTTTACGACATACGATAATGATTTACAGCAACGCTCCTAATTTTGATATTTATCAGTCATTCCTATGCTACGTGTCTACACCCTTAACTGTATCTTGTTTGTTTGATATTATAAGGCTGAGGGTGTGGGTGTGTATGAGGATGTGTGTGTGTGTGTGGGGGGGGGGGTTGCATCAGTTTGTGTTTCATGTCTCTATTCCCGTTCATCTTCTCAGTATTTCTCTATGTCTGCCTGTCGGACTCCCCCCCCCCTCTCGCTATTTCACACACACACACACCCGTGCACACGCCCTGATATCCTCGCACACACATGAACACATTCCCACATGCACTCTATTTCATATTTTCATTACTACTCTCAGTTTTGTGTCTTGGTGCTTATCTTATTAGGATGTTTAATAGAAAGGATAACCAATACCTTGTTTGGCGTAAGAAGGGGGCAGGCATGACCGAAAGTCAATAATACGAATAACAATCCATCATTCCAGTGTCACCTTTTGTTATTCCTATTCTTCTTTTGTTTTATATCGACTTTTCATTTTTCATTTGGCAAATGGAACACCTCTGCAGGATGTCTTAGAGCAACTTCACTTACCCCATTTCAAATTCTGTATTTAGATTTTAATTCTTGGATCTAAGTTGCTTTCAGTCTTTTTAAGTAGCCAGCTCCCCCGAGCCACAACTCGTCTTACCATCCGTTACCTGTGTGTTAAGGTGTCATACACGTGTCCTAGAATTTCACTGAATGTGAATAGCATGGCAATGCAGGAGAGCGCGATGAACATGGTGAAAGCTTTCCTAACTTGAAATGGAACACAATTCTAAGTTTCCTTTAAAGACTTCAAGAAAATCCGGAAATATAAGATGAAAAGGCTATGTGATGAAATGGAAAGTATTTACTCTCCAAATGAAGCATGTTTGATAATTATTTCTGGGCAAGAATAGCTGATAGGCACTAGCTTTGTAGCTTAAATTGAGACAAGTTCAGTGAACGAAAGAAAATGTGCGATAACAAAGCAGTAAACTGCACGTTGCGGTGGATGGCTTGTAGTTTGCATGGAAACGGTTACCGTGGTAACGGTTGTAGCCGTTTGAAATATGGACAATCATCCATTTCAAAATTGATATACCTTAACAAATATAAGGATAATGGTTTTTAATGCTAGAGTTATTCCATTGTTTTGTACAATAATGTCATCGCCTGATTTCTCACGTTTTTATTTCAAGGGTTTTAAGATAATCCTAACATATCCGCGTTTTATTAAGGGAATCCTTGCAATGAAATTTTCACTCATGCTGGGCAAAAGAAATCACACAAGGATAAATATTATGAGCAAAGATTTTTTTTTCATGTAATATATTGGATTAAGACAAAACAGCTCATCAATCACGTCAATAGGCGATCGAAGACTGGGGTAGATTCTGTTAGTGAGTTCCCGTTTCAAAGCCTTGAATCTCCCATTATTACTTCCGCTACAAGACATTCTGATGGATTAAGTCCAGTATTATCTCTAGTATGCAGTATCATTATAGAGGTAATTTTCAGTCCTACTCACTTTGTCTTTGTCACTAACTTTCATTAAACCAACCAACTGCTTGTTAATTATAGCAATCTGATATCCAACAACATAGTATGTTTAAAAAGAAGAGAAAAACTTGATTCAAACCCTTTATTAATGCAGATCGAAAGTAAACAACAACAACACAAAGGTCTATATTTTCAGATGAGCTCTCACTTGAATAAAAAAAAAGTGTCAATCAAATTTATTTATTCATTTATTCTCTTTTTCAACGAACTTGACGATTTTAAAGAATTTTTCATTAATGATATAAGGTAATTTTTTTTCGACAATCAAGGCTGCGGGAGGGGTAATGATTACCACCCAAATATATCAAGATCTGCATCGGTTCGACGAAATTTACATTTTTCAAGACTTCTCAAAAGAACCCACATGAAAGTCTTTATTTTCAATTTTCATTGATAAATGTTCTAGAAAAAAAGCATTCTAAGTGGACAAGCTCTGCTTCATTCACATATTTTAAGAACTTTCATGTCATGAAATTCCCAAGGCACTGATGAAAATGTCTTTATTTACATTTACAGCGGAGAGGTTAGCCATACCAAGAAAAAGATTCTCAATCGTTATAACCAAGGTTCTGCTTCTTCTCTACCTATTTGATAGTCTGTTGACGTCGTAAAAATCCCCCTAGGTGAAATTACGACTTCAACCCAAGTCGAAAGTGTGACGCTAGATTCATTAATAAGGCAAATGAAAAGAGCATCCGATTTTTGCACTGATTACAACTTCACCATGATTGAAACATTTTTGAGAGACCCCGTGTCCGATTGACAAAGTCGTAGATAAAGTGTATTAAGTGCATAAAGTCGTTGTCGGGTTTTTGTAATGGCAGGGAATCCTTTGAAGAGTACACTGCAAAAACTCCGTTGTTGATTTAACACCAGCCCGGAATCTATATCTGTCCACACAAGAGAAGTATTGAAATAACACCAGTTTGGAATCAAACCGATGCTATTTTAATACTAATTGGTGTTAAATAAACACATATCTGGTGTTAGACCAAAACCAAAATGGTGTTGTTTAACACTTCTCTGGTGTGGACATATGAAGATTCCGGGCTGGTGTTAAATCAACTTCGTAGTTTTTGCATTGTAGTGAAGGATAGGTAGGGAGGGTAACTTAACATCATATGATGACAGCAATACCCTTAGTAAGAAGCAAATAAGAATCACCTAAACCTGATCCATGTGGGTTATCGTAAGCCCACATCTTTTTCAATTGAGGTTTTCAGTCATTCCAAAGAAGCCTTTGCCATACATGGAAACGTGGGCATGTTTCTTATTACACACTTCTGAATGGGAGTAAAAGACGTATTTCATGTAAGCCGGCTGCAATTTGACAACATGATCAATGGCTGGTAATATTGCAGAGATTAAAGTATAGAAGTATTAAGAAATATAAAAAGAGGTTGAGTTAACATTGCCCAATATTCTGTAAAGGGGAATTGCTTGTCGGAGGAAAAGGGATAAATTTTAATAGGTAAAAACATATCCCATGGGTAAAATCGGACACAACGCATCGTATGATTATTTATACATTATTGTTTGGAGTTATTTTACCCAACGAAAATGCAAGTTCACATTTTACCAATAATTGAGTAAATTCTACTCAATTCATTTTAAGAATGTGTACTTCTATTCGCGCTCTGGTGTAGGAAGACCAAAGTATAAGTTTGATTTGATTGATTGCTTTATGTAGATATGTCATTTCTTATAATTATCATAAAACAAAACAAAAACATAAATTAATCGACCTGTTCTGCCATCAAATTGAAAATACGCTGTATTTCAAGTTATTGATTTGTCAAATTATTTTTCTCGTGATTTATAAGTCATATAAATCATTCCCTACCCCCCCCCTCTCTCTCTCTCTCTCTCTTTCCTCTTTCTACAAGGTATTCCCATCAGGAGAGTTGCACATGTTTCACATGCAAAGTCCAGTCAAATGCCGTTGATATCTCTCGCATAACATCCCAAAACATTAGTGTATTTCACTAAAATGCAAATCTAAGGCAAAGAGATGTCTAAAGTAGTATACCTATTTCATTTATGTATTGAATTATGGTAAAACTAATCATATTTCACGTCCAAGTGTATTGTAGAGTATCAGCCATGTATAGGTTTTAGCACTTTCACGTTTGTCCCTTATCTTAGGTAGATGGCAACACACTGGATATGCATCCCATGATTAGCATGGTAAGTTAATAGTAGAGAACAGCAAACTTTCTACATAAAGATCACACAAAAGCCTCAAACCACTAAATAAACTGATTGTAATAATAGCTACAACAAAGTTCCCTGGTTTGTATATTGATTTATCTTCATTAGATGTTAATGTGGTGTATCAAAACCTACTGCAGTAGACTTTCACTTCCACTACCGCATATTTCTTTTTTCTTCTTTTTTTGGCGGGGGGGGGGGAAGAGAATTTAAAGTAAAACTTGCCTCGACTACCACAATAACCACCACTATGCCGATCCAGCAATGACGATCAGGGGAGTGTTTCATCAACATTTTCATCTGACAAGTTGTCAGATCTGACATCTTTCCTTGATTCCGATTGGCTGAGAGGGGCTGTTCCTATGGTAACTGTCGGATAAACTGGTACTTGTCGCATAAAATGTCCGACAAATCCTTTCATGAAACGCCCCCCCCCCCTCCTCCAGTACGGCGGTGTGGTGCGGACGTACGAAGCGTGTAAGGTAGCGATCTACCGGACCGATTTGAAGACGATGTTCTGGCACGTACGATTTGATTCGCAGATCAATCCAGCGTATGAATGGGAACACTTGGAAGCGGATAATTGAAAAACATTCGATCAGAGAAAAATCGGCTGCCCACTTTATAAACCTAAACCACCATCTTATCATCAACGATTACATGATTAAAGTCTGTTTTTCGACAACTATGTCCTACACACGTTCAATGTCTGTGAATTAATATGAAAGGCTGCATGGACTTGAGCAAAACATCGATATTCGAGTAATTAGCATTTTATAATTCCACATAAATCCCAGCATAATCTTCATTACGATGATATTAGATGGAGGATAAGCCCATTTGATCTGAATTTAGACTCATTTCTTTGTTTTTCTATTTATGTTTGAATGCGTGTGTTTTCATTATCATTTCTATATTACCTTCACAAAAACTAGGAAAGGGATATTTCATTCCGATTGATGCCGGTTTGTATCATAAATAAGACTTGATTCTTAAAAATAAAATCGTTTTTATTAGTTATTATTTTGATGTAATTTATTATATAATTTCCACGATAATGCATTAAATCTGTGTAACTTGAAGCTGAAGAGTATTCATCTAGGAAAGGCTTTAAAATGCAAAAATACTTCTGACATCAGAAATTAAAGTTTATGACAATACGATACCGTCGAACATGATTCTCCTGTTGGCAAGAGCAGTCCAGCAGCATTCACAACACGAACGAGGCTGACTTATTACCCCTTTTGAAGAGGGAAAATAATGTAAGCGGTACGGTATTTTGAGACGGGGACCCTCAGGGTCGCTTGTCGCTTGATAAATATTCAAAGATGCGCCAAATTACGCGTATTTCACCTGCCTGTACACAACTGGGATCCACTCGATCGAGCGTTCATATTCCCAGATACCGTCTCCTAGGCCAAGACTGCTAAAGGACTTTATGATTAATCAAAATGATGAACCCTCCATTGATTTGATGGATAGTCATTTGTATTTGTATTCAATGAATTAAACGATTTTAATGTTTCACTTTTATCTAAATCAGGCTTCTTACAATACGCTCAAAGGAATTTAGAAAAAAAAAATGAAAACCGGGAACGTCGCTAAAAAGGAAAGAATTAAACTCGTATGCCACCTTTTAACCCCCATCTTCCGGTTAATCATAGACTTGGATTTCTCTGACTTTCCTGATCCTTGAAAATGTTTCGGAATGTTTTAAAGTTGGACCTGCGCCTTTCTCATTTCGGTTCACATACGATTGGATTTAAGTGTAAAGATTAAATGAACCTTGGAATTACCCACGGCACCCATTAGCATTTTCCTATAATTACTACCACTTGCGAGTCCCTATCAGAGGTGTGAAAGTGGTCCTCCTCGCATCTTCGAGACCACCAATAATGAATACAATGTTATTCCTTCCCCCATTTCTAGAGATCCGATGGGAATACTAACTCGTACTGTGGTGATGCACCAAGCGTGTCGAATAGACAATCAGTTCATTCACATTCACATTTTTTTATTTTCGTATGTACTCTGTTTCCGGTGATGTTATTTTTCATTTTTATTTTTTTGCATTGGCGTTCAAAGCATTGGTAAATTTGAATTTGATACACGGTCATAAAATATAACGGATTGATCTTGCATAAAAAACATAAAAGTAAAGGTAACTTTACTCACCTAGATACATCGATATATTTCAAAACAACCCTTGGTATGAACGTGTTACATAATTGAGCATTCTACAAGACAATTTGATAAAAGTTGACAGTACTTTCTGAATCGTTATACCAAGATATTGAAATAATTCACCTAATTATATTGTGTATTTCGTTTCTGTTTTATTACGATCATAATCATAGCGTAATCTATTTGTTTATTGGTTGTATTGCACGGCCGTATTCTCGTAACTGGGTCTCCGGTAATGATCACGAATTATCGTGGAACTTCGGAAGCTATTTCCGCTCACCCCTACTTTGCCTCACGAACATAAACCGTGGAAATGTCTTCAGTTTTTAAATTGCTTCACTGGCTATGGGAGATATATCGTAGAGAAAGTATCATCCCGAATTATTATTTTCTTTTCACACTGGAAGTGAGGAGGCTGTGATGATTGATCTCTTCCGTCTTGTCATGTAAAACATTTTGTCAGATATTGACTGCAGCAACAACAAACATTCTTCGATGAAATAACGAACTCTAGTTGTTCACGATTATTTTTTTTAAGTAAAAAGCACAACATGCTGACTTCGTCTGATGCACGAGTGATGAAAAGGGTTGCGCTTAATTTGTCCCTATACCCCACTTGCGGAAATATTACTTCCCATTATTAGATTAATGTTAATCAACATAAACTTTATATTATTAACACACTTATATTTTCATACATTTACTACTACGATCAAATATTTCTTAATAACATTTCTTATAAGTTATGAAATATTATTCTAGGCTATGTTCGAACAATAAATCTTTAAATGTTTCCTATACATGTATTTGATGCCTTATTTCTGATGTAGAGATTAGCATCCTCAAATGACAGTGGTATAACACGCTGTTGATGATATCATTTTCTTCTATCGACAATTTTCAAGCACCCATTGAGTATTACAAGTGGTAACTTTGGGGTTAATAAAGTCTTTTGATTTCCCAGAGTCTGCAATACACCGACGCACAGTGAAACTAGAGAACCATCGACAAGATATGAAGAGCGAGAAGGATTTGAGGAGAGGGGGAAAGGAAATAGAAGGTGAAAGAGGAGAGGGGGCCGATGAAAAAATGAGTCTTGAGAAGGGGACTTTGACGTAGTGATTACATCTTATATAGGGATGCGGATATCCTCACTCTTTTATGGATATGAATACTACTTGGACCTTAATAAAGAAAAATTTAATTTTAATAATAATTGAATTATTTTGATTTTTTTTTATTTAACGTCAAAAACAACCAAGTTTGTACTCCTACATAACGTGATAGATTTTTTTTGTTATTATTCACAAAATTAAAAATTTGAATTTGGTTAATAGTAGTATGGAAAATAGTAATGGAAGAAAACGGAGAAAAGAAATGACGTAGACAATAAGGTTTGATCTGAGAATTTTATTTTATTAATTACAATTTTGATTAGAGGCCCCATAGTTCTTATAGTTTCAAGGAAAATGTGAAACAAATGACAAGGAAATGAAATAATGAAGTCTGTGCCTTGGAAAATAGGAATTGAAAGATTTATACACCATAGTCAAAAACCTATTTACAATACCCCACATAGCAGTATTCACTGCACGAAGGGTTTGATAAAGATATTTGTAACGGTACACACTACTTTTGAGACCGATACCAATTTGAATGACATGAATGAAATGCCTATTTCCATGTCTCTGAAAAAATGTACTTCGAATTGATTAAAGCAGTGGCGTAATAAACCAAAAACTTGAGAGGGCTAGGCATGGCGAAATGGGCAAAATTTTCTAAAAAGCTGCAAACGAGCAATAATTTTGACATTTTGTACATAAAAATCTGATTTTGTGATATATTTTGACACAAGATTCAGAAAATTTATTTCCCTTTCTCTCCCTTTCGCCCCTTTTCTCGTATTGGTAGTGAACATTATTGTTATTAATTTTTTTTTTGGGGGGGTCCATGGCCCCAAACTCCCTCCCCCATCTGTACGCCAGTGCATGGATGAAGTAATAATCATATTAATGTCTATATTGAATCTTCTAACAACTTTTGATGAGTAAGATTTACAATTGATTAAAGGGATTTAGAAAGTCACATTTGTAAATTTATGTGAAATGTTACAAACAGCTTTGTGAAACAAGTTCTAATAGATAAAGGTGTCAAATCTTTGCCCATTTGAGTAATATATACGATACTGAGATACATAAGACCGCTTATTTGGTGACGGTAATGAGACGTAACTGAATATACTCAATGGGATAAAGAAGGGAGGAGTAAATTGAAAGAAAGAGACACGAAGAGAGAGAGAGGGGGAGAGGGAGAGAGACAGGGGTGGGGCAAGAGAAAGCTGATTAAGCTGAAAATGAATCGAAACTATCGGATTGAAAAAGAGATAGACACAATTATCAACTGAAGTGTTGGTCAGCATGATCAATAATACATCTAAATTTGATTGATTGCTATTAATGTTAGAAACACGTGATCTGAAATCAGTTGCGAACTAAGGCAAGATGGATAGCTCTGAAAGAGGGGAAGAAAAGAAACTCAGAAGTTGTTGATAAAAACCGTCGGCGAGGTTTCAACAAACAGTGTAGCGAGTTTTCTCAAGAAGCTCCACTTGACATTTTGGTGCAGGCGACACAGATCCCAACCAAAGTCATCCAAAAGAACCGATATCCTCCAACTCCATACCAATTGCCATGGTAACCAATGCCAACCCGCGCCGTCTGTGCCGTCTGCGGCTTTTGTCATTCGTCAAACTACACACATTCTAGTCTTCTTCAAAACGAAGGATGATACTTACTTATGGATAATTAGGGAGTATACTGAACGAAGTCATTATGACTCTGTATTCAGTTCCATTTTTTGTATTCTCTTTAGGTTGGCCGGATCATGTCCTGGTGGGTCAGCGTAGAACTTGAACTTCACTGGTTCACTTCTACAATACTTGTCCATCCGTTCTCGAAGCTGTAGTCACTGGGTGCATTAACTAATTCATTACTGAGACTATTCCATGGTTTTCTCATTCTCATGTAAAAAGATTTCTTACGTTTCTCAGTGACTGATCACGTTTAATGATCGGTATATCTCTTACAAACTGCTTGTGTGTAATATTATAGTCATGATGATTAGCCTTATTTAAACTTTGAATGCATGACTCCTTGTAAAGAAGTTCAATGCACCGTCATTATTTTATTTCCCTTGTCTTTTGTGGCCGTCATCATTGTCTTGGTAGTTGTAGAAGTTTGTATTACTGTTGTTGTTGTTGTTGTTTTGTTGGATTTCCAGGTTCGCTTCTCCGCTTTATTTTCCCCTGCTTCTCATCGTCTGTTCTTGAGATAAAAAGGAAGAGAGTCCTTACCCCAATCCCGACCCCGGAAAAATAGAGGTGTTTGGAGTCGACAGGGAACCCCGTGAACGGTTGATCTGGCTTGAAGGAGGGGTGTTTGAATATTCATAAGGTGTTTTCAAGAAGGGTACTCCATGGAGTGAGATTGAGATAGTCAGTAAAGTGAGACGAGTGAGACATCATCGATAGGGCCTAGTAGGGGGCTCTTCGGGGATCCTATAAGCCAAAGAGAGGGTATTTCCCCTCCTTTGTTCTATTTTATTTCTAATACTTAAACCGATCCCCTCTCCTCCCGCCTTCATATTCAATTGTTTCTCCTTTTCCTTTCATAGTTTTTTTCCTTCGATCTTCCAAACTTCCAAGAAATGCAACGATAATGATAATAACAAAATTAACCAGACAATACAAGGGATGGGTATACCGTGTAAATAAAAAAAGATAAAAAATAAGGTAAACTTCCACAATTTTATTCCACGAATCTCCGATATTCAAGTTTTTACCGAATGTTATATTGAAACACGAAGATTTTTTTTTAATCGAAAATAAAATCAATAATTTTTTGTGAAGAAATCCTGAATTCTAACTTTGAATCCTTTTATTTTGAATTAAACTGTCCCTTTTAATGTATTTGATCTCATTACCTTTCCACTTATAAGATTTATATACTAAATAGAATTAAATATTAGTTTGTTTATTGATGCATCTGTTTTTTTTTTTTTTGTTAATTACTCAATTATTATTCGGTGAAATATTCATTCATTTGCCTGCATTATGTATTCATTATTATTCTTCAAAAATAATCAACTTGGCATTCTTATCGGTCAATTTAAAACTAACCTTTGTCTTTCATTCACATTCTAACCACGTACAATATGCCAATACGCTTAATAAATGTTTTTCTTAAACTCCCAAACTGACTTTACGGTTACTGCTAATGTTATGTAGGATGGATTTATACCAAAACAACGTCTGTTTTACAGATGCTGTTATTATTGTCAGACGTCACGTGTGGCCTTGGAATTGATCTTTAAGGATCTTGGGATGGGGAAAATATTTGTCCCAGGGGCGATATAATCAATGTCATCTTTCCGCACGGATTACAAGTTAACAAGCTTTACAATGTTTTAAAGTGACGTTGAAGGAGCGACCGTCTTATACTGTCCAAGTCTATGTTTTTAGTGCCTTTGATAAGTACTTCACAGTCAAAAATGATAAATGCAGAGGAAACGACGTACACTGATGATGAAGAGTAATGGAAGATGAAGGGGCATAATCACTATAATTTATTCCTCGATTTGTTCCTACCCCTTCCTAAATATCATAAAACTGCCCCGTTGTCGAGGCTGCATTAGTATATTTTCTAAAGCCCATAATAAAGTGTGTTCATAATCTTCAACAGTTCTTCATTAATAGTTTTCATTAAGTCCACGTCGTTTTTAGGACTCCCCAGTGTTAGTATAGGCTGAAGTTAATTCTAAGTCAATTTAAATCCGTTATACATGTAGCTCATTCTTCTTTGTTCTCACTCAGTCTTATTAAAAGACGGAGGTACTTTGAGCAAGCAAAAAAAAAAAGCTGAATTAAGCACCAACCTCATCTCACCCACTTTAGCAATAGGTTAATAACTCTATTCGCACTCAGAGTGGGCCCACATTGCAGTCTTTTTTTTTGCAGCAATGATGTGACAAGAGTCTCCTTCATGTTCAAGCTAGCACAAGCTCGGTCATGAAATGTAACTTTTACAGACCGAATGTACCCGTTTCATTGACAATGTAATATCATTTTGTACCAACGACAATTTTTTTGGTGTAAATGCCCCCTTTAACTAGGTCTATTAATAAAAAAAGTCAAATATCAAACATATTCCGTAATCAATAGTGTTACTTACATTGCCTTTGTATTATCTGGCGATAACCACCCTCAAATTGGATACAAATAAATCTAGGATGGTCATCAAAAACACAAATTCGCTCAGCATCCCTCCCCACCCCCACTCGACCCGCACTCACGATCTCAACCATTCCTCGTGTCGACAAAACGTTGTCAGAAGGCTGGGGATGCCCTATGGGCAGAAGATGGCGCAATCACGAGACCAAGAAAGTACCAGCAGGCGGTGTTGTTGTGACAGTTGGGATGTAGTTTTTACCCGGAAGGGGTTCTCCTTCTACCAAACCCTATCAAGCTGCTCTCGAGATCGTGACTGCGAACTTAAACGGAAACGACATCGAATAATCTCGTTTCGCATGGTGATGACGGTGATGATGTCCGAAGGGTAAAATTGTGAGAATCATTAGAAGGGGGCGGCTCAGGGACATGCAAGACGATCTAGCAACGACGTCATTTTATTTCTTCAATGAATATTCGATAGTTCCACGAGCATGGCGACATGTAAAGGGCTACCCTTCTTTAATGCTCTTCCCCTCCTTCTGCTCCTTTTTTCAATGCTTAAAGAAAGGGGCGCCTCCCCCCCATATAACCACCCCTACCCATCGGATCTATAGTTTATGCCATCGTGTCACCATGTTATGCCTCCTCAGTTTCACGAGATGATTTTCTCTCCCTGTGAGGGTGTTTCTCTCAAATACCTTCTAAAGGCCTGTCATGTTCTGTTCCATGTGACATTCTTTTACTGGAGGGAATTGCATTTTTTTAAAAGAGAATTACAAAATTATTCGTAACACGTTGGATAATGAATTCTGTAAATTCACATATGTTTTGTCGTTCCAGTATGCAATGTGTTTAAAAAAATGCGGCCTATTGCCCATATAGAAAATAATTATGTAGGCCTATTGCGCATGCGTGTTTCGATCAATATAGAAATGGATATGTTTCCATCGTCGCTTCGCGTTTTCTCTGGAAATGAAGAGCAATGAATATGGGAAAGTTAAAGTTTTTTGGCTCTAAATAATATAAGGATATCAATTACGCAATCTTGGGGTTAATGGTAGATTATGGCCGGTTGATATGATATACAGATTTACATGATGGAGTAATCGTCTCCGGAACATTAATCTTACCAATATTATTTATATTTTAGCAATGAAATTAATCATTCGTTAATAATAGCTTGCCAATTAGTCCAGTTTGCAATTTCAAGAGAAGTATGGACTCTTAAAAATGTTGGGCAATGGTCTTCACAACAATATTTGTTCAAACTTTATCCAATTCTGGGTAGTTTTAAACCAACAATGTGTGCTTTGGGTTGAAAACTACCCCCGGAGTTGGATAATGTTTTAACCAATTGTTGGGTGGACCTTACGTTGCCCAACATTTTAAGAGTGTGTATTAAGAATACTAAACATTGGTGACTGGAATTCGTACAGTAGCTTGTATGAGAAACTCAAACATGACTGTCTAAAATAAATTCGCGCGTATTAAAATAATGTCCTTTAATTTCTGTTGTGGTCAAGACAAGAGGGCATTACCAAAAGAGGAATGATTTCATTTTTAACATTAACAGATACTCATATTACTTCTTCCTTTTAATGAAATGGGTATAGGATTCCTTGATCCAGATTTTCTTGCAGAATGGGTAACACGACACCAGATGGAATAAGGCGCGAACTAGGAAATGCTAGTCATTGGATAGGGATATAAAATAAAAGCGATGTAATCTATACATATCTGGTTTGTTCTCTCTGTTGTTATTTTTAAATTCATCTTGTTATTTCCTGTTGCCTGATATCTTTCGCTTCTCATGAGTACGGAATATAATTGATCCGTTTTCTGGAAGTAGATTCATGTGACAATGTGATTTTGCTATGTTCTCTCTGATCAAAGGTAATTATAGCCAGCATGAACAAGCAGAATAGTAATGTTATTTTTTTCCTTTTTAGAAGTGTAGCCATAAAACTTCTAGCCTCCTTGACCTTCATGAAATACAGAGAGAGGGAGTGATGTGGGGTGAGAAGGAGCGAAGATGGTGTATTGGCTAGATTATTATATGTCCGTAGCTCTTGTTTGATACATGATTTATAGGTAGAAAAAGAAAATTACATTTATTTAATTTAATTTGTACATTTTTATGTTTATTCTATAAAGACATCTCTCTTCTCGGTATTTACCCTCACTCCCATGCCCTCCTACCCTCTCCCCAACTGTCTCTTTCTTTATCTCTCTCTTTGCCTCTCTAGATCTCTTTTTGTCTCTACTTTAGTCTGTCAGTATTATTGTTATCATTTCTTTCCTTCGAATCGTTAAAAAAATCAGATTGTCTTTTACCCACAAACTGAAATTAAGCTATAAAATGTTATAATTGTACTTTATTCATGCAAGTCGTTCGAATCGTTGTTAATACTAACGAAATTTCAATCTGTTTTATCTTTCAGATATATCGATGATACAGATATTGAAGTGATCCGGAAGACTGATTTCCTAAATTTGCCGATGCTGAAATTAATGTAAGTAGAGAATGCCATTTTTTTTTTATTTCATAAACACCAATATATCAGAAAACCATATTGCCTCTACGGAAATGATCGGTGTGTCAGAAGCAGTTTAAATACTCGTTCGACTAGCTATTGGTGCAAAAAAAATAGTTTCCCCTTTACGACGCTGAGCACGCTTTGAGCGAAATATATCATGTGTGATGTGCAAATGTTGATATTCATGTATATCAAAAGGAATGACATAAATCCTCAAATGGTTTATCGATTAAAATGGCGTGGAATTGATTGCCTTCAGTTCCGTATTTTACTTACATTTTTAACAGATCCATCAAAAACAGCGACAAACTGGAAGTCATCGAGGAAGGGGCGTTTACCAAAAGTCAACTAATTCTAATGTAAGTGATGTTCAGCTTCATGTGAAGAAAGCCAGGTTATTGGAGCTTAATTTCCTGGTGAAAGCGATACCCTATTCCCACTTAATAAACCATTTACTCTCCTAAAAATCAGAGTCATTAAGCAATGGCACATTGAAGATAATTGATATTTGTCTCTTTTTGGCGGTTACTCAATAAATTTGTGAAAATTGTTTCCAATCGACATGCAGTTTTAGTATTAGTTATTCAACTTTATGTTTTACAAAATACAGATATTCTATTGTTTAAAAAAAATCAATTGTGTGAAGTGAATTGTACAATGCATCAAATATGTAATGTAATTTAGCTCCTAAGGTGTTTAATCTTTTATATACTAAATTTTCGACGGAAATACGTCTTTTTTAGGGCTAGACGTGGAAAAGGAGATTTAAATAAACCTGAACAAGGCGAATTATCACCGAAAACTTGATATCAATATACAGTATTTTCCATGAAATGCACGCCCCACACGCAAATATGATATGTTAATGCTTGACCTAGTTTCGTTTAGCTTTTATTGTTCTTCATTTCATATTTTATTTCTATTATTTTCTCGACTCGTTTGCTGTATCTACTCATTAAATTTGGAAAGTCAAAATGAGCTTCAGAGGAATGAGCTTCAGAGGTGTCATTCTCTTGAATTTCTTTATGGATTTCATTCAGGGTAATTTCCTGGCCTGATTATTCTTGGCTATCGATGTGGTCTTGCCTTATTTCTTTTACCTTTCTCTTCTCTCTGTGATGTTCTTTTTTCACCCTCATTCTCATAACCATTAAAAGATTCCAGGAATGCCTGACAAATTGGACTTCTAATTTTTGGTAGATTGATTTCATCCTCTTTTGTCTTAGAAGAGGCGAATTAAAACAAAGCTTCTACCAAATTCATGAAATACGTGCTTTGAATGTTTTATCTTGTATATTTAATTGTTTTTATTCATTTGTGTTTAGTGATTTATTTTATTTGGGGCGAAAGTCTTCCTCGTAACCTTTGTCTCTTTTTTTGCCTGTCTCCTTTTCTCTCACTTTCTCTCTCTCTCTCCTATCCAGTTTGTTCGTTTATGTATTCTAGTGCATTTTTCCGATGCCTCATTCTCTTATTGACATTCATTTCCTTCCTCAGAGAATTAGACAATCTCCCGCTGAAGATGCCTTTACCGAACATTATCGGAGAACTACCACACCTCACCCAACTGTAAGTATATTATCAGGACCTTCGTTATAAGTATTGCATGACTTCATTAACAGCCGAACAGTCACTACAAGTCGAATTTAACTAACGTTTATCATCATCACGTTGGAATAAAGAATAATTGATAATATATTGAAAATTGTATATAAATAACTAAATAAATAAAAAATATTTTGAGCCTGATCATTTCGTCATGGACGGGCATTTAAGAAATTCTGAAAGTTTAAAGACTTTTAAAAATAAAGTAGTGAAATTCGTTAATGTATCACAGATATTATCAAATGTTTATAGAATTTCTGTAAGAATATCCCTCTTACGTTGGTTTTACCTCGGAATTTTATGGTGGGTTAAACCAGGTGACTTTTCTAATTCTGTGTCTTCTTTTTCTTCCTTCTTCTGTTGGTCTGGTGTAGTTGATGGTCTCATCTACCCGCTTCTTTTCTAAGGGCATCGTTGGTGGCGCTGCTTTCTTGAATAAGTCTTCATTAATTAAGTATATCATTTTAGTTCAAGAAAACAGGGAATATTGCCAACCGTACAGAAAGTGACACATTTGTTAAAGAGTATAGAGATACGGAATATCAAATGGCGTTTAAAAAGGCTAAGCTGGGGGAGCACTTAAGGAAATGGGAACAAATCAATGCATACCTTTCTTAATACTATGGATATATTGGTTGCTTCATTTTGTTTCTGTTTTGTTTTGTTTATTCGTTCAAGTACAGATAGTTGTACCATAGCAAGTGCATCGTGTGTGGGTGTACGTGTGTAGATGGATGTGAGTTTTGTGACGGGGAGGAGGGCCGGGGGTGAGCTGTGGGTGGTGGTGAGTTTTGAAGTGAGCTTGTGTGGGTGTCTGGGGAAAGAGATGAGGAGGGGGGGGGGGGTATGAGGGGTACGGTGAGTGTGAAGGGACATTTTAAGATAACCTTCCTCTTATTAAACGTTAAAATAGTCTTTTATCCTTTTTTCCATATTTCTTGTACAATAATTTAATTTTCTATTCAGGGAAAAAAGTCATCTTATACAAAGTATGTTTTTTTTTTCTTTATTTTGTCGACTGATATGGGCTTTTTTCCCCCTATAGTTTCACATTGTCATAGAGAAAAATTTGGCAGTTTAATTTCATTTGTAACCATTTAAAAAAAATATTTGTAATCTCATTGACATTGATATATATATATATATATATATATATATATATATATATATTTGTTTGTGTAGTTGTTGTGTACATGCAAAGAAACTTTATTTACATGAATTGTTGATTTGAAAAGAGGAAGAAAATAAAATATTTTTTAAAACAAAAAAAGTTAGAAGACAGTGTCGAGAGACGCTTCTCAACGGCTGCAGGTATTTGGTTGAGGATAGGGGGTGGGTGGTTGGATGCCCTATGTACGTAGGCAGCTGTGTCGTTAGACTTTCTGGATGGTTGAAAATCGCTTGTGTGTAGATTGAGGATGACGTCCAAGTAATCTACGATTTGTTGGTTGGTTTTGACGGTGATGCGTACGCCGAGATCATTGAAGACCTTGATGAACTGGTCTTTTCGCGCCCTATCCACCCTGCTCCTAGCCTCTTGTCGAGGCCCTGGCGGTTGCTTCCCGAGCGAAGCGAGGGATTTCCTAATTCGCGAAGCGAATAAGGCCTGGCGCAAGCCTGTCTCGCGGCGCTCTGCTTCGCTATATCCCTTGCTTCGCCATGTTCGCTCGAAAAGTAGCCGACAGGGCCTCGACAAGAGGCTACCCTGTTCCATGATGCTCGTCGGAGAACCGCTAGGCCGTCGTCGTGATATATATATAGGCCTACTCTACAGGTGTTAATTCTTTTGTTTAATTGTGACAGAGCATATAATCCTCTGAGCTTACAAATCTCGGCTCTGTCGTAGGCACCCATGGAAACATCGAATTGCTTTCGGCCTTCTCTCTTTTTCCCCCGCTTTGTTGTTGTTGTCGAAGAGCAATGTTCTCCTTGCATGCATGATCGTTTCCATTTCGTCATCCTCGATGACAGTGAATTTCTGGGCCCAGCATAGGCAGGTTGACAATATCTCGATTGTGATGGAGGGGTAGAAGTCGACTATGTCAAATACAAAAAAATGATAATGATCCTTGTCTGTGAGCTTTTTGAACCATTGTAGTAAACATTTAGCTGTGTTGGTCCACTGATTTGGGTTGGTTTGTGCTTTTATTTGCTTGTTAATGCGATCAAGCAGTGAGAGGGAGAGAGAGGGGCGAATGCGTTTATATCCCCACCCCTCGTGTTTCTTTTATGCAACGACATCATCGATTTTAGAGATATTTTCTTAAATTTCCCTTTGGATTTATTATGAAAAAGCAGTCCAAAGTTATATTTTGTTAAAAATAACTGAATGAATTCCTGCGTATCACAAAATGTTGGCTACTTTTGTCTTGCGAATTTCCTTTCAAACATCGTTCGTAGATTTCTTGCAAACCAGTGCACGATGTGGATTGGGAAAATCTTTAGGGACTCGTGTACAAATCAACACAAATACATTTCTCTCGCTGTAATTTCATATATGTAATTAGGCAAATGGGGAAAGTAATATAATTACATCAGAGTATAATTCATAGTCCCGTAAGATTTTAAATTGTAAATTAATCCATGAAAAGCTCCTTCTAAGTGTTTGCCCTGCAAATCAACATCAATTCTTCCCCTACATCAACCGACTACATCCACATTTCAGCTATAGTAATATCACATAACATGTAGAAAATACGTAATAACGTAGAAACTGGAATGAAAAATGAATTTATACCAGGATGCCTTAGCTATTTTTCTACTCTAATGAATGTAGTATCCTGTGAATAAATTATGAAAGATTAATAAGAGTTATAGCGGTTTTTCCACTTTAAGTTAATCTTACGATTGGATCCAAACAATTATTTTTTTAATGAAACGATATTAAGTTATCATAGATTGGTTTGTGATACATGTATTATATTTGCTTTTAGTACAAATGAATTGTTCTCAAATCGCTTATTTAAATATTTCTTATGGTTTTAGACAAATTACACGGTGCAACCTGAATGCTGTTCCGAATATGACATCCTTGACCATTGATGAGTCGCAAGTTCTCCTTAAGGTGTAAGTATACCTTCAGAGTTTTGCTTTGTTTTCTATCTCATCCATCAATTTATTGTGAAAATAGAATTCATTAATGATGTACAAAGTGAAGATCTCTCCACTGAGGATAGCAGAGGTGTTTGAATTTGCCACTTGGTCAGACATCCTTTTTTTTAAGTCAACTTGGTCTGGCTGTACTCTCGCATATTTTAGTGTATTCACTCCAAAACATTAGCAAATGGAGATGATCTTGATCGTGGGAGATTTGGGCGAGCACAAATAATTTTCCATCTATTCATATTTTTATCATTATCATATTTGTTCTTATCGAATTGCCATCGAAACTAGACTCTTATTGGTCAAAATTACCAATGTATTAGTAAGTATGATTGCCTCCAGCCCCCCCCCCCCCACCAAAAAAGGGTCACAATCAACCAACTTCTGCATCTGACCTGGATCGTTTTAAACAATAAATTGGGAATGGCACCACATTGGTTGAATTTTACCAATATATTTGTTCGGAAACAAATATTCCTCAACAAAGAAGGTATGAGGAGTGGGTTTTTATCTTCATATGTTATGTAGATATATAATTAAGAAATGGATACTAAATTGGAAATTCTTGGTTTAATTAACAGCAAGAAGGTATAGGATTAATCCCATTTGTGCAAAGTTCCATATTTCAATCAAAAATATTGTAAACACTTTAGCGGACTCTGCGGACTTACCACAAAAACTCATTTAAGTTTGATTGATATATCAAGATGCAAAATGTATACTATATATTTCTAATTTTTGAAACGTACGATCTGCTCTAATTCCACCCTTACTCATTTCCAGAAAAATGCAATTCAGTGTGTCTTACTTCTATAATAGGCAATGTCGATTTACTGGAGCTCCCTAATGGAAAGGAAAATTATACTTGGTCATGTTCCACTTTTCCCGCTTGGCCGTGTAATGTTCATTTTCGTGTCATCAGTTTACCTAGTTAGTCACCGACTATTCAAACATTTTATAAGAGGATGTCTTTTCTGGAATTTAACTGTCTTCGATTTGTGAAGGGGCATTTAAAACTTTCAAGTCTTGCGAATATCTTCGACCATTCGACTGGAACATTTTTGCACACGATCGCAACGGTTGTAAATAGTCGCAATTTAGAAAACATTGAACATCATTCATATTACCTGAGGGATGAATATTTATTATATTCTGATCAATCATGACTCTAAAGAGATGATTCTGTCCGTATAAGTTCTATCATCATGACCATTAAGAGTAATGTGAGGGTGAATTGAATAACTTTGTATTGAGCCTACTCTAATATTGGTAAAATCAAACAAGTACAACATTAAGAGTCTCAATCATACAGATTTCTCTGTTTAACATTCTCACTTTCTACAAACAAGGTGGATATCAGTATGGACTAGGCGTATGTAAGGAAATAAATTATAACGAATGATTTACAAGTACTCAAAAACAATTTTTCCAGTATTAAGCAGATATTTCTGATGATTAAATTTCTTTGTCTTACAGGGATTTGTCCTGGAACAACCTGAGAATTTTGGAACCTGGGGCTTTCAAGGGTCTCCGGATTCACAAACTGTGAGTATGTTGACATGTTTGGGTATCCAAATGCTGTCAATAGATTCTTAATAAATTTGTCCTAGGATTGGATGATAATATTGAGACTTGGAATATCTTAATCTGTAATGTTCTAAATCATCGTATGAATACCTATGTTCAAATCTGTGACTATGCTGTCATCCTTCTGAGAATAAAAGCGAATTTGATTTTTAGTCGTAATGTCGTCATAGCAGTCGTACGATTGGCTACGATTTGAGACTAATTTGGCATTTACTCCAAAATAAAGGCTTGTAATCTTTCAAAATGGTTATATTAGTACTCTTTCAATTAATTTTAACCTGAAATATAATGATGTGTTCCATTCACATTTTCAGGAAATGAGTAAAATGCGATTTGTTCCAAAATCGGATCGCGAACAGTCGTAAGGTGTGCGGTGGCCTTTAAGTATGCGCATTTGTCACCCACTCTATAGGGACACGAAGTTTTCATTTGAGCACCGCTCAATCTTGGATCCCGAATTACTTTTGTTTGATCTCTGTTGTGAATGATAAAGGAGAAAACAAGAAAGACGGAACGCACTGGTGTTCCCGTGTGCGTAGAAAGAGCTTTCGAGTGAACTTTGGGCTTGGAATTTTCACCAGTCTACCGTCGTGTGATTAGAAGCTTCCTATATTGCATGGCAACATTCATGTCAACATTGTTCAAGCATTCAGTTAACTGTCTGATCTACCTATTAGAAACAAGTATTTTAAAAGTGATAATTGTGATAACCAATCGAAATATCTCTTTAGCAATTTATATTCTGTTATCAAAATCTCCAGCAGATTATATTAAGTAATATGTCTCCATGGTTGGACTGGTCAATCGATACAAAATAGAAGCAGTAAAATGACAGTATATATACTTGTATTGTGAATTATCATTCGTATTTGAATGTATCTCTCTTTGGAGTATCCAACATCAAATAGGTCATAGCCCTTCTCTGATGCCTTTCAACGTTTAGTGTTTTCTCTCGATAAGCACTTATCAACAATCACTCAAATCCAATGTGGTCGTGGAGAACATTTCGTTTTAAATAACAGCTTTCTCAAGCACCCACTCCATCCCTGCTTCTGAATGTCAACTGCATGTTTACAATGATTGTTCGATATTGACCTACTCACTGATGAAAAATATATTGATCTGTATTCCAAACTCATGCCACAGCCAGTCTATCCAATAATTCGATTTTCGGTGTTTGTGTTTGACATGAATATCGTCCCACTGAGTGGAAAATGCGCTTGTATGCAAGGATTACATGGTTGATCAAGATTTCCATTCCTGGTATGAGGAAAAATGATGATAAATCGACTTGCAATTCCTCCGTGAACAGACATCATGTGGCCCGTTTCTTAAACAGGGACCGCGGAACGGTTTTGAAAGTGGGTGGGGGGGGGGGCTGATCATGCACAAACTCGTAATCAGATGATAATTTTTACGTTTTTTTACATGGTTTTGGAAAAAGTGCAGGGACTGAAGCCTCCGCAGCCCTCCCCCCGTTTCCGCGGTCCATGACAAAGACAGACACAGTTTAAAAAAAAGTTGTTTAATCCTGTCACTCTAACAACAGATTGTTTAAACTTTTTTGTAATTGTTTAAACCTTTTTAAACAACTTGTTTAAAAAAGTTTAAACAATTGTTTAAAAAGTTTAAACAGCTGTTTAAAAGGTTTAAAAGTAGTTGTTAGAGTGACAGGCTTAAACAACGTGCTTAAAAGTTTAAACAGCGTTTTTACAGTGGACAACTACTGTAAATTGGCTGCCGAGCCCAGTTTAATATTGCGGTGGCCATAATAACGAAGTTACCATTGTTGTCACTCTGTATGAAACATGCCCCAGATGAGACAATCCCTTTAAACTTTATAAGAAAAGCATCCAAGATTACATTCTAGAAACACTAAGTAAAATTTTACTCAATATTGGGTAGAAAGGGAACATGCTTGTTTGCTGGGTAATATTTTGCCCCACATTGGGCTATTTCAACGCAACATTGCGTAATATTTACAAAATATTTACCCAACCAACATGCATGTTCCCATTTTACCCAATATTGGGTAAATCTTTTTTAGAGTGTAGTAACTGAATCAGCTTTGTAATCTTACTATCATCACTAATCCTTTCATGGAATGAAGATATTTTCTGAAAAGAATTTGACCGTAGTGATCGTACAGTAGGTATCCATGGTATCTTTTCTATCCATTCACCCTTATGATTATATTTTGTTCTTCATCTAGGAATCTGGAAAGGAACAACATAGCAACTGTCCCAGACTATGCGTTCCGTGGATCAACAATAGAGAATCTGTGAGTACAAGCCCTCGGTACATCGATCTTTTTTTACATTCTTCAAAGTTGAAAATGAAAATGATTAGTTGAAAATCAATGTGTCCTCCAAAGGATCCTGGTTAAATAACGAAAACAACAGTCCGCAGGCTGACCCTGATCTCTCTACTGCTCCAGTATCTGTCTCCACCGCTTCATCCTCATTACTTTTTTTCTTTTTCATTCTCTAGATGACACCCCGTCTGTCTCGATCGTTTAACCTCTAGTCTCTATATTCAGCTAATTGTTCTCAAAATTTTCTAGAATTTCCAGTTTTTTTCAACATGAACAGGTATTTTTATAGAATGGAAAAAAATGACCGCTAATTCCTTAAAAGAAAATTTCACTTCGTAACGTGACTTGAAATTTCAAATAAGCATTTTAGATTTATCTATAGTAGATATGAATGAACCGGTCAGGAGCATGTCAAAAACTTCAGTATGTCCGTGTTAAATGCTTTTTTTTTTTTTTAGATATGTTTATGGTACATTATTAGCTTTTTAAAAACGAGATTTTAACCCTTTTCGAGAAAGTCATATGGACTACAATTGAATGTTTTGTTTTAATTATCATGTTAACCTGTTTATTTTTAAGTGCTGAATCTGAAATTTGAGTGCGGCTTTTTGACAAACGCTAACTAAAAGAAAAGATGAAAATAATGTGCACCACTAAGCACCTAAAGACAGATATGGAACAGATATCCCGAGTCATTAAATTCTCATGATTTTTTTTTTATTTTCATTGTATCCATAAGGTCATTGGCTTACAATCCTATAAGTACGCTCGCTGAGAATGCATTCGCTGAGTTTGATGGACCCGAAAATTTGTAAGTATAAAAGATTATCGCTTTCATTAATGTCTTTGGGTTTCAAAACAGTCCTTCGAGTAATTATTAAATTGTTGTTTCATTACATATGCATTAGAATGTCCATTTTGCAAAGTTGTACCAAACAGGAGGCGGGGAAAATTTCTAACAAATATTCATTTTTCTTCGATGTCTCCTCCCAATTCGCCCAAAAGGGCCCTGTCGTAATGAGGCCGGTCCTTTCGCTCCCCATTTTGGGAAGTTCATGAATTGTAAGTGCATTTATTAGAGTCACTTACAAAAAATCCCAATTCAAATACTTGGTAGACACAACGGCTGCCCGATCTTAATTGATGCATTAATATTGATATTATTTTTCGATGTGTTTTGCCTTTAGATCACTCGAGAAGACGGATATCGACTACCTTCCAACCACAGGTCTTAAGTATCTTATTGAGCTGAACATCGAAGGAACAGACAGGCTTTCTGTCTTTCCTCCTATCTTTCGCTTTGAGCGGATTCGCGTGGCCAAATTGACTTACTTCAGTCACTGCTGCGCTTTCAACTACCAAACCAAGGAGAACTACGGATTTGTGAACAAGCAGAGTGTTACCGCGAAGATAAGAACAACCTCATGCCCCTCGACCACGATGCCAACCATCACATCTCGTGGAATTGACGTGATCGGTTTCGGTGATGGAGCCTTTGTCCTGTCAGGGACTGACACGACCATCCAGCGTGGCGCAGATATAGACGATTATGGCCAATCACTCTTTGGACAATATCAGGGGGCAGGGATGCAGAAAGAGAGTTTGCCAAATTCTGCCTTTGATCCGAGAGAGCTCAACGGATCTATTATTGAGGAGAGTATACCAGTGCAGAAGCCACCACCTATAGAAGATGGCTCATCGTGGACTCCTAATGGAATCAACCCTAATATCACACACGACGTTAATGGCAGCAAATGCGATGGTGATCTAGTGACAACAGATTACTCAGATGTCATGTGCACTCCTCAGCCGAATGCCTTTCATCCGTGTTCAGATGTCATGGGGTATGTGTTCCTTCGGGTCATGGTGTGGTTTGTTTCTGGAACGGCACTCGTGGGCAACTTCATTGTTCTTGTGGTACTTGCTTCTCAACGTCACAAGATGACCGTCCCAAAGTTCCTTATGTGCAACTTATCTCTTGCTGATCTGTGCATGGGCCTGTACCTTCTGATGGTAGCCTCCGTCGATATCCACACCCGAGGTGCATACTTTAATTATTCCTTCCAATGGCAGTACGGTGCTGGGTGCAGTGTGGCAGGGTTTATATCAATGTTTTCCAGTGAACTCTCTGTATTCTCTCTCACAGTCATCACGATTGAGCGATGGTACACTATTATCTACGCGATCGACCTCAACAAACGAATTCGACTCCGATTAGCAGCACGCATTATGATAGTTGGATGGGTGTTTTCAATACTGGTAGCTGTTTTACCTCTCTTCAATGTTGGAAACTATGGCATTACTAGTATGTGCTTGCCATTTTACATTGAAAACAGGAAAGACACTGTCACTATCTCTTATGTTATTGTCATTCTCTTTGTCAACACCATAGCCTTTGCGGTTATTTGCGCTTGCTACATAAAGATGTACCTCACAGTAAGGAATCCACATACAGTCATGCAGCGCAAAGACTCGAAGGTAGCTAAACGCATGGCAGTGTTAGTCTTCACAGACTTTGCTTGTTGGGCACCCATGGCACTTTTTGGTCTGTCCGGTGCGTTGGGTCACCACCTCCTTTCAACAAACCAATCAAAAATCTTCATCGTCCTCTTCTACCCTATAAACTCCTGTGCAAATCCTTTCCTGTATGCTATATTCACAAAAGCATTTAGACGTGATCTGTACCTTCTTCTGGCTAAACATGGAATGTGCGAGAAACAAGCAATGAAGTATCACCCAACGGCAACAAGCGGCCAGCGCTCTGTTTCCCAGATCAACTCGACTGCTCATGACAACAAGGTCAAACAATATCACCGGGATTCTTCTGGGTCAGTCCTCACCGGCATTACCAGCTATAGCCAGTCGTCTGTAGGCTATGAAAAGGATTTTGCATCGAATTCCAACGGAAGTCCGCAGCACCCAGTAAAACCAAACTCGAACTCGATTCCAATGGTTCCATTTCGTGACGAGCGATCAAAGGATGGCGACAACCAACGGCACCAAAGAAATGACATTCAACCGAACAGTCATCCGTCTACCGCTTCCGATAAGCATCAGTCTTTTGTCGATCGTGTCAACATTACGTTAGAAGTTTCCATTGAAGGCCTGGAAACGGTTCCCGAAGAGGTCGACCAGAATGATAACTACGATGGCCAGTACGAGCCGACCGTCTCGTTCTACAAGCGGGAAGGGGAAAGTTACAAAGAGAAGCATTTTCTCTTACCTCAGGTGGTACAGAGTTACCACAGTGATGATGAAGATGTGCATTCTGCCGAAACTGGTGAGAGGAATCGTAACAATTGTGGCCTGACCCTCACACCTCACCAGGATTACAATCACTCCGTGGACAATGATGATACCTTCCGTAAGAACAGTCGGGCTGATAGTGGTATCCAATCGAACAACACTACACCCACCGACAAGGAAGGAACACAGAAGCAACTTGATGTTCACTTGCTCCCATGCTCTACAGACCATGAAACAGTTCTTTAAAGACTCCTCATATAATTCATATATTTTTCTGCAGGAATTGTATATAACACAAACTGTAAAAATCGATGAACGCGATGGGACCCTTGATGTAAATAATTGTAAAATAGTGCACATATTTATTTGCTTGTATTTTGTATCTTTTAAATGTACATATCTGTAAGGATTCTGAAGTGCAATGTGTAGTAAATTGTTTCACCTTTAATATCAATTACAAAAAGTTCTTATACATCTCTTTATGGGTACATGCTGAATTGTATCGACCACATCATCCAAAATTGTTTTATGAACGCAAAAAGCAACATGATGCAGAACAACCAATCTTTCTAAGAATAAAGGGATCACAGACAATTATTATATCAAGGGTTATATGACGCCATATGCCCAGGGATGACTGCACTCTTGTAAGACTTTAAATCGGCAAATCTTCAAAGATATTTCACAATGACGACACTCTAGATCTATTCAACTGAAAGTCCAGTCTTCTTACGGATGGTCCAAAACGACATTGACATTTTTACTTTGGACATTATCGGATGATACAATTATTGTGATAAACTGTGATATTTGGCTCGAATGCACGCATGGAAATATTAAATTTCATCTCTTTGATTTTTTTGCAATTTGCAAACTGGACTTGATAGTTGACTCATGAAATTTTAACGATGTTTAAGCATATTTTCGACAGTGTGGCTGTGTTTAATCAAGATGCCCCATTAAATTTTGGTTCTTGAATTTGATGTCAGTGTAAATATAAATTGTATAGTGTATGAATTTTGTGTATGCAGATATATTGATGACTTTGTTTCTGTGTCAATTATTTTTTACTTATATAGCATCCCAATTGGTATAGTATGTTAAATATTTTGAATATTGTTTTGTGATGTGCTGTCGTATTGGATTTTGTATTTTGTTCGTAATGAATGTATCATATGAAATATTCTATGCTGCATTTGAAAAAACAAGAGGCTTTATTTATAAGTAAAAATTTTCTTTAGGGAGAACAGCCTTGGTCTCAAGTCATTTTATTTGTTCTTTATATTTTATACAGCGTGTCCAAAAAATATCCCTTTTACATAGGGCTGAATTAATTCCAACAGCTAGTAGTATTTATGTACAATAATAGAAAGCTCATTTTATGTTCTAACTTTTATGTTCTGAAAATTTAATTTGCTTCAGCGGTTTTGAATACACATTCTGTTACATACCAGTGGTACATTTCAGCCCATCCCAAGTTTGCAGCACTGCTGTATTTCTGCAAATTCATGTTAACTCGCATTTTACCATCCAGTATCTGAGCAGTGGACATTTCCCTGATCTATCAGGGTTCATCAATAAGTTTACCTGGGCATGCTCAGAAGGGTAAGAGATATAGAAATGATTTTTTTTGTGGTATGATTAATGGGAAATCAGTGCACCAACTTAAAGAAAATATAGATGATGGAGTACAATAAGCGAAACAATGAAGAACAAACCACAAGTGTATCACACTTTATGAAAGCGAATATTACCAGTGAAAAGTGAATTAATTTCAAAAGTATGAATTGTAAACATGAATGCAAGTTTGATGGCCATTTGGCATAAAACATGATATGTTGTCTCCATCATTGTGCATCTCTTATTATCAAACTTGAAATGAACTGTCAAGTACTTTTGTTGCCATTCTCAACATGCTTAAGGTTGTGATTTAGATAATGAAGATTTCCCTGGTCGTATCAGAGAATTCCCTTGTCAGTTTCTGAATGATCTAAGGGGGCTGACATGCCAGACAGTGCAGAACATACAACAGTGATAGCAGTGCTGCATGTATGGAAACTTGAAATGGTCTGAAATGCAGCACTCCGGGCAGCATCGTTACATAATAGACTGTGTACTCAAAACCGTTGAAGCTAGACCAATTATTATTGTTATTATTTATAGAAGTTAGGACATGAGATGAGCTTCTTAGATCCATGCATTTAATTGATAACGATTTTCAATTTTTTAATCAATTCAGCCGAATATCAGCTGAGGGACATTTTTTTTTTTGGGGGGGGGGGCGCGCTGTATACCCATGCGTCTCGTTTGGCATGCTCGCAGTCAGTTATTTCAGCATATTGGCTGATGTCCCATCATCATGCGTTTAGGGTGTATAGTATATTAGTATTCCAAACGTGAAATATGATATATATCACCAACAATCTATTATTGTAGATATGATTACATGTGTAAAATCTGAATTTGTGTAGTCATGTGGCTTTTATATTACACTGAGGTCAAGGATGTAAGTTATGGTACCACTTCAAGATGTGTGATATTAACACACAACATGTTTTGTATACATGCAAAGAATTTACCGTTTTCTGGTGGAGAAGAATATCCAGCTATGGGGGCGAGGGTGGAGTAAAGGGGGTCCGATTCATCAACATTTTTTTAAATAATACTCAAGGCACTGGTATTTTATTTATGAATTCATATGGTCCTACTTTTTTGAATGGTTGGTAACACTGGTGATAGATTTTTTTTAAATGAGACGGATTTGTCGATGTTTTTTAGATATTGTTTTTGATTTACTAATCAACTAATTACATAATACTTTTCCGGATGTCCATTCTCCGTCCCCATCTTCATGGAAATTATGGAGGTTTAAATCATGTATATCCCTTAGAAAAAAAAAACATCAGATGACGTGATCTTATATCTGTTCGTGGCGACATTCTATGGTATACATGTAGACACGACGAGATAATTATCTGAACATCTGGGGCCCGTTGCATAAAACTTTTTACCTGAGAAAACTCTGTTTTAACGAGAGTTTTTGCCCTGTGTTAAAATCAATGGCAGAAATCAGACTAACCTTAGTTTTCAGTTTTTATCAAAGTTTTCTCAGGTAAAAAGTTTTATGCATTAGGCCCCTGGGTGCAGACTTCCACAGAAAATAGCCCATAAAGGCATCAACTTCAAACCTGGATCATAAATTGTATCCAATTACTTTGGTGTATCAAGGTCAAACGCCGAGACGCCTTATCTCGCCAAGTCGACATAATGAAAAGTTGTATATGGATATGAGGATATGAAATTAAATCTCGCCATTTACATTTTTGGTCGACTTGGCGAGATAACGTATTTTGCCAAGTTGACATACAAAAAGTTGTATGTCAACATTGCGAGATCTCGCCAAGCCGACATACAAAAGTCGTATGTCAGCATTGCGAGATCTAAGTCAGCATAAAAAAATAAATGACGATATTAAATTTCATATCATCAGCATATTAATCTGTAGCAGCCACGGCAGGGCCTGTCTTCGTTTCGAACTGGATGTGGTGCATGCACGCTGTGGATATAAAAATAAATCTTACCGTTTTACTTTTTTATATAAACATATCAAGATCTCGTTAAGTTGACATTCAACTTTCATAAGTCGACTTCGCGAGATGATGTATCTAGCCATGTTATTATGTCAACTTGGTGACATCACTTATATCTACAATTCGATGGCACTTTAAAGCTGTTCTTAAGAACTGTTTGAGGTAAATAATAACTTGGTTCAAAAACTTTATTTATAGTGCAGACTTGGCATAGACGAATGGAAATGATGGTCTGAGTAAATTTTCACGCCAAGAGGTCAAGAATCAAATGTCATAGGGGTTTGTAATAATGCCTATATGGATCAATTTAACTTGAATCATGGATGTAAGTGGGAATGACAGTGATCTATGGGGCGTTTCATCAACATTTTCATCCGACAAGATGTCGGGTCTGTTAACTTTTCTTGATTATTATTGGCTGAGAGGCAATGTAACCATAATAAATGTCATGTTAGAACAGTACTTGTCGGATAAAACATCTGACAAGTCCTTTCATAAACGATCCCCTGATCAGTTTGGGGGTTTATTTGGTCGAAGGTCACATAGGTCATTAGGCCTGATGTGCGCAAGGACAATGTTCTTGTGATGAGCTAAGGAACCGTTCTTGTTTCAATTATACTGTCACAGGGCCAAAAGGTCATAGAGTTCAAGGTTCATTATCACAATAAAGTATATATATCCAATAAAGAATGGTTTGTAAATGCATAAGAGAGAGACAATATCATTAGTTTATGAAATTTTCAAAAGATTTTGAGAAGAATAACAGTGTGCAATGCATGTATTTCAGATCTGGCAATATGACGGGGAAGTAAAAATTCGACTGCGGGCGGTCAAGAATTCGTCAAGTTTGTTTTGGTCTCATTAGTGAGTTGTTATTATCATAATCCAGCTATGTATCCAGTATACATTTATATCGCCGAAGAAGTAGAACAAAGGTCCAGTACCTGAAACTGGAAGATGGTTGTTTTCCTTCATATTCTACATGAAAATGAATTTACTGAAAGAAAATGTCAAAATTTCTGTAGTACGCACAATTTCAGCTTCAACAAAAATATTTATATTTGTGTTATTTGCAGTTGACAGTGCATGGTGAACTGTATGTATTTACGCTTGTCTTAATTAAGTTGAATTCAGGACCCATTTTACCTTGATTATTGAAAACTGCTGTTTTCTTGATTGAACGTGACCAAAATTTTCCGAATTCTTGAGTTTTGTTTCGTTCATGTAAAATGTCGTTGGTGCAAATAATCAACATTTTATTGAAATACATTATAACATGGGATTGTTGTGTTATTATTATGAATGAATATTCATGCTCATAGGCCTACATATTGGAACGAACGAGCTAGAGGAAGAGTTTATCAGACTTTCTATTTATGGTAGGCCTGCTCGTGGTGATATGGTGCCTGTATTTGGTTATTTTGTCCAACCGGGGTCTTGGCGACTTGTAAAGGGTTTTTCATTACATTGTAAACACTTCAATTTTTTTTTACAAAGAAACATTCACACTCTGTGATATTTTTTTTGTTAATTAATCCAGTGGGACACTTAAACACTGCCGCGCCATACCTTACCATGGTGGCGAGGTATTTTCGAGGTAGGTCAAGTCCAACCCAGAAAAATGTTGATTGGAATCAATGGGAAAAAAAATCTTACAAGCAATAACGCTGAAAAATTCATCAAAATCGGATGTAAAATAAGTATGGCATTTTAAAGTTTGGATTTTTTTCACAAACAGTTATACGCACAACTCAGTGGTATGCAAATGAGAGATTTGATGATGTCCCTCGCTCAGTTTTTTGTAATCGTTTGAATTATACAATATTTCATTTTTACAGATTTGACAATAATGATCAACTTGTCTGAACCACAAAACAAACTGTCAAACCATTTTAACTTCCACAGGTTCAGTATAATGTTTCTTTCACATAATAGTGAGGAGAAAATTAAAATGTTTCATATTTTATATAATTATGTATAATAGAATACAAAAGTTTAGCGAATAAAATACAAATGTTCCTGTCAAGTGAATGGAGTTTATTATTATGAATTCATATTCAAATTTGAAAGAAATAGTGAGTCGGTGATTCCCAAATCAATCAAATATGATTTAGAAACATGGACAATCAAGAAATCAAATTGATTGACTTTTAATGAGGGTACAAAATATTAATTGGAGAGACGAAAACAAAAGCTGAAATTCATAAATTTCCCACCTGTCTCCACCACCGTAATTAAAGGTTCAATAGTATTTGGGGGTCACTGTTTCCGAATTGAAGTTATTTCATATATTTATTTTGATGTACTTTTGTTGCGCCTCTCATAAAACAAGAGAACGGTGACCTTTAAACTTTGTTGATCGAATATATAGGCATAAATATAATTTGTTATGATTTACCCGGTAATTACCAACTCTTTGTGTCAGATCGCAAAGCTTGCCGTAGCATTTTTAATTCATTATCGATTCCTTCTTGGATGCGTCTGATTACTCATCAGTATTCTCATTTGCATACCAACCAGGATGTGCACATACATGTAACTGTTTTGTGAAATTAAACGAAAGTTTTGAAATGCCATTACTCCCACATTTGAAATCCGATTTTGTTATTTCAGTATTATGCTTGTTGGATCTTTGTCTTTTCATTTAAATCACTTTTTTGTTGGGATTTACTTGACCTTTTAGGTAGTTCAAGGTAAGGTAACGCAATGAGATCCTAAGAAAATTTACTGTATTTTGTTAATCCATTTGAAGACAATTTGTTCTGACTTTTTATTAATATTTTATAGCACTAACTGGACTTCTTTAATGCTGCTTTTGCAAATTGGGATCAAGGGAATATCGATGGGCCTGTCAGGCAATCACTAATTGTGAATATACCGATCAGGTTAATTCAACCCTGCTGCAGTTTGAGTTTTGTTGATTATTTTGTTGTTCATAGCTACAACTAGTAAAACGTCATTGACATGCAGATGAAAGATTACTTACTTCATGATTTAGACATTTTTGGATGTAATAAGATATATTGTTTGTGACTTTTCGCGTCTAATCATACTTTGTGTGCATGTTGTGTTTGTCTTCTATTGATATAAGATGGCAAAATAAAAATAAATTGAAAATACATTATCATTGGAACCGCATTGTTAATTTATCATAGTTATGACAAGATTGTTTGCCATGAAGAAGAAGAAGAGGAGGAAGGAGAGAAGAAGAAAAATAAGAGAAAGGAGGTGGAGAAGAAGAAGGGGAAAGGAGAAGAATGAGGACACTTGTTACAATACATACAACTAAAAGACTGTAGATCAGTAGAACATTTCAAGGCCAGTTTAAAAACTTATCTAATGGCCAAATTTTAAGTTGTACCAGTAGTGAGTTAAGTTTATTGTAAGCGCCTTGAGCACCCCTAATAGGGTGGATATGTTTGCGCATTATGTCTTATTATTATTATTATATACTAACCAATAATGACTTTAAAAAGGCAAGTAGAACACCTTGAAATAAATAAACACATGAATATATCTTTATTTTTATGACATGAAATTGCTATTTACACAGTAGTTTAAAACAAAATTGTGTACAGACATATACATCCATTGCAACAAAAAGTAACCTTTAACAAACACTTTCAACAAAAATTATGACCCATACAAGGTGACTTTGTCACATTCTCTGCATAACGCACATTACTTAAGGAAAAATATTTGCCATCATCAAGTAAATCAATAAATTTCTATATCACTCCATATTACATAAATTTCACGCACAAATCACGTCCATGTGACCATTTTCTGAAACATTCACAATATTCTAATTTGTATTCATTGAGGTCAGTGATGATTGTGTGTTTGAATAATCTTGCTAATTAAAAGTTTATCTTACTATCACTGTAACCTTTCTCTCAAATCTCAGGGTTTTTTTCTTCAATTAAATATCAAAATAGACTGCAAGGTTAAAAGATCAGTTGTGATCATGTGATTTTCTGAACTGTTTTGAGGCAATTAAACCTTTGGACATAAACACAGGTGTTAAGTGTAAGAGTTGGGAATGAAAAGATTGATGAGAAAAGGTTGAAATTTGAAAAAAAAATTGAAATGGAGTGAAGAACAAGACTATGGGACCATACTCCAGTCATAATGTTTGAAATGATCCTTTTCTAAACAATACAAAGTATTCTTGTGTTTCCAATACAAGGACATGTGAAGACCAACCTTCAGTGGTTTTCTGTGATGATATTCTGTAAATAAAGATGAAAATATGAAAGCTCTCAAATTATGTTCACCTCTCTCTGCTTCAAACTTTACTATTAATAGCACATCAGATTTGCCCTTTAACATGTGCAAGCATGATCCCATCATTCTTAAGTACAAATTGCCCTACCTTTCAAGGACTTATGATTGATGTAATAAATGTCAATGATGGAAAGCCAATGTCATAATTCTTTATCTATGAGCACATATGCACTCTCTCCTCTTTTTAAACAAAAAGGAGCAGAATGATTGGTACAACACTGATGCAAGCACAAGCATTTGCCATATTTAGAAAACCACTCTAAGCACAGGCTCTGTATGTCAGAGCTCGTCCGTGTCGTTTCGGATTTGTGATTGATTGGATCATGACAAATCTCTGAAGACAAGAGACTCTGAATGGTTCTCAATTGACCAGAAAGAATGCAAACTATCATCATGTTATTCTGAAATGAATAAACTTATTCCCCCTTTCCTCATCTGCTCCATGGTGAGGATGACATAAGGTCAATAAAAAAAATGAATGCTTAACAGCCAGTAATAAATGACAAGTTGCCAAACAAACTTTGTGAAACAAACTATGAAAGGAATGTAGAACTAATTATAAAAGACATTACTCAGGGATGTGATAACAAAATAAAGAGCTGATAAAAAAGCTGAATTGAAAGAGCTCCCATAGTTTGTGTAGAGATGAAAGCTAAAATATGTTGACATTAAGCAAAAGCAAATTTAGCTGAGTTCAGCTAAAGAGCTTAACTTTCACACCCCTGATTACTAAAGACAAAAATTAGATGTCCACACATGATATTTTTTTTGTTTCATAAAGATATGTGTGACTTAATATCAGACTGTGCAGTATAATAACAAATAACTACATTGGTCAGATCAAGCACAGGGGATGCACGCTTCCACTTATCCATTCATGAGCTTATAACTTAGATAACATTTGCGTAGGTGCTAATGCAAGATTTCAAGTCATACTTTTTGAAATGCCTCCCTTGACTCTGGACCCCTGGCAATCGGTACAGGTTTCTTGATCATTTTCAATCGCATTTACTACGTTTGAAGGATGCAGATGATATTTGGCATTCGTCATATGAACACATATTGTGAGTGCACTGTACATTGTTTACCAGACTCGAATTCTAATTTTCTAAAATCTACGCACAGAAAAAAACTTCCTACATTAGATTTTGGCACTTTATTTGCTAGTGATTCTAGACTGCATTAACCAAGAAGTTGGTGTACATGCAAATCAAGAAATCAAGATTCATGCTTAATAAATCAACTCCACAGGCTGCACTTTCAAAATGAAAATCAAATTTTACACCTGTAAAACAACAAGGAGTTGAATGGATCAAATTTGGCAGTGATTATCCAAGCACACATTCAACTATGCTAAGTCAATGAATGAATGCTGAAGATCACTATAACAGCTGCAATAAAACGAGTCACCATTGTCACAAATCAATTGCTTCCATGCACAAATTACCTGTACTATACCCCTTCTTTCAGTACACATTCATTATTAAATTTTCATTTCACATAATGTGAAAGAAAGCAAATGTAGCAGTAAACTTCTTGTAAATAAATGTAATTTTCAGCCAAATATTCATGAATATTGAAAAACTGCCAAAGCATATACTGAGAACAGAAGGGATGGTTCATGCAAAAAATAAAATGTTACATGGGCTCTCTATTCTCTATCATGCATGGAAATAGATTGGTTCATTGAGACAATAGGGAATTCATGATTAATGTCCTGGAGCTCGTTTGATGGCAGGTACGAGAAAAACAAAAACCGAATCAGATTTACAAAACATGATTTTTTTTATCTGAATATTATGAAAATTCAAATAGTGTGTGGCAGCATTCAAATACCTTGTCAAGAGTTAGGACCCTGTCTTAAAAGGCAGGATTCCCGCAAGCTTCCCCTCGTTATCAATTCTCACACTTCATCGGAGTCAAAACACTGGGGAATGCAGAATAGATGATATGAAAAGACAAAAAAGGCCCTTATTCTGAAGTCGGGTTTAACTTAGACCATGGCCTAACTTTGTGCTAAATCATGGGAAGGCAAAAGTGTCAAAATTTTTATTAAGTTGTATGTTTCTTGTCCTTGCTGTGCTCTTTCCTGATTCATTGATGGTAAAGACAATCATCCATTTATACTTCCTAAAAAATTATGAATGATTCGAGAGCTAAATAAGCTGAAATATGATATCTCTTCATGATTTATGTAACTATTGGCTATCCATACTTAGACCACAACTTTAAACCTAAGTGTAAGTTAAACCGGTCTTCAGAATACGGGCCATAGTGCCTGCTCAAAGACGAGGCACAGATTTTTGACAAGGTACCT
The DNA here is from genome assembly GCF_018143015.1 of Lytechinus variegatus. Classification (NCBI taxonomy): domain Eukaryota; kingdom Metazoa; phylum Echinodermata; class Echinoidea; order Temnopleuroida; family Toxopneustidae; genus Lytechinus; species Lytechinus variegatus. The sequence continues at coordinate 24,465,768 of NC_054746.1, read as the reverse complement.
AAAGCTTGCAGTTCAGATTCAATCCTTGCATTGTAGAATCAAGCACACACCTGCTAGGTGTTGTACTTGGGTTTTCCAAGGAGTAAACCATAGTCCACTGAATAATTTCATAAAAATCAAAAAGGACTATGGTAGCATTCCCCATGCACAAAAGGAAAGGTCCTGTGGATTGGCATTGCTCTAGAATCATCATCTGATTTCCTTTTGTAAATCTCAAATTCCCAATTCCAACGATTTGTGATCAACACAACTACTTGTACATGAATCACAGTTTGAAAAATGATAGTAGCTTCATGGGCAACAACAATCCAATTCAAAGCTCAATTGTCCCTGGGGCTTGTTTCATGAATGTTTCCATGGTAATTACCATGATGGTTAAGTTACCATAATAGTAGCTTCCTATGAAACTATTCCCAAGATTTGTAAATCCATTTTCCTTATCTATATTGATTAAAAAGTTCCTATTATAAGCGAATGAAATTATGGCTACCGGTACTCGTAATCTGAGAGGAGACTTCTCATACAATACTTTGTTATTGGCAACAAGTTAGTGAAATATACTTTTTTTTTTAAATTGTGAACATGGTCTCTTGCCATCAATGAAGCTGTTAAAATGTTATAAGGAGGCATAGACACATAAATAATCAAGAATTGAGGTGGAAATTCCAAGAATCAAGAACTCCCCTCCCCCCCTCCTCAAAAAAAAATATATAACTGTATATAATTTCCTAATTATCTTTGGTTTGCAAAGGAGAAAAAAAAAAGATCCTGTTTAAAAATTAAATTGATTAAAGGATTGTTCAGTTGGATATAAAATATTAACAGAATGTTTCAATAGTACACTTTTGAAAAGTAGAATTATATTTTAACCCACAAAAATGGCCAAATAATTCAATTAGAAATAAATCAATGGAAGATTTTCAAAAAGAAAAAAATATCATAAGTTGTTGTTTTAGTACATATATATATCTCTATACATTCCAGGGCTCTTAATTTAAGGGGTTTTCCTGAAAATCAGCATCCCTACTTAACAGCAGACCTCACTGCTGTTAAAAAAACATTACCCTAATTGCTAATAACTTATCAAAACCATCATGGTTTGTCTTACTGTTAAACAAACAGAGACCCCATTGATGTAGCACCATCTTAGAAATATTGATATCTCTAAAAACTGAGAATCATAATCTCAATGATACAGCATCATTATAGAGTAATGACGTGATGACGTCAGTTGCCATGGTGTCAAGGCGGCCTGGTTCTCAACAAATGAACCTGCCGAATGAAAGCGTGTGTTTCTCATAGAAGAAAATGGCTGCTATCGGAATTTGATCGCTTGCAACCTATTTTTCAGATGAGCCAATGTGTACAGATAATCGTCAGCTGCGACTCTGTTTAGAACCAGCCCGCCATAACACCATGGCAACTAACTTCACACTTCGGTACTCTATGAAAGTGTCCCAGTGATATAGAAGAATAAGGGTAGAAGGATGTAAGCAGTACAGCATGACACCAAATAATATTTGACCGACATAAGCACACTAAGAAAAAAAAAATCACCCTCCTTTCTTGTTTGAAGTATATTTACATAGGACAGGGGTAAATATGTAGCACCCTATTCCTCACCTAAAATGACTGCCATAATGTCCTGTCCCAAGATAAAAAGTAAATTCCTATCGTACTCAAACAGGTGTTAAGGTTGATACTAGATGTAGACCAGTGTACGATCATCAAGATTTTACACACATGTCACAGCACAAATGAGCCAGTTCTGATAACCTTGACAAAACAAGTGGAGCAAAGAGAAACATTGTCTCTCTGGTTTCAAAGTACTCATGAAAATTCTGTAAAGCAATACCTCACCCAAAAGTACTAAAATCAACTCCTTTACCGGCTTATAGAAGCTGTCCAATAACAGGAGATACTCTGACAGAACAAGAAACAAGTAAATACACTGAAACCTGTATGTAAAGACCACCCAAAAGAGACAAGGAAAGTAATGGTCTTTATGGACAGGTTCCTGAATTACATGTTAGAAAGGTGGTCCTTATATAGGAGTGGGCGATAAAGCCAATTTGACTTGTATGACCACAACCTAAAATTGTGTGCCCCAAAAATACCTCCATGTTGGTGCAAATTCAACAAGGTGGTTTTGAATCTGCACTTTTAACCAATGGTTAATGCAGACTTTCTACCTTAAAGCGATACTCGAGGCTGAAGATATTTATATGTGAGAGCAAAATGCTGAAAACTTTATCAAAATTGGATAGTGGGGATATGACATCATCAGATGCTCATTGAATATTCATGAAGACATGCCTAGAACTATTTCTCAAGAATAATGCATATCTTTAGAATTCAATAACTTTGTTATTTGTTATCCGATTTAATAATAATAGTCAGTTCTTGTTTAGCGCATAACACATTATAAATGACGGATGCGCTTCCAAAGGACTTGGATATTATTACCCTGGCTTTAGCTCCGCAGCCTTTTACAGTGCTGTGGCATTCCAAGAAATAAATTCCTGCCAGGTACCCATTCACCTCACCTGGGTTGAGTGCAGCACAATATGGATAAATTTCTTGAAGGAAACTACGCCATCGCTGGAATTTGAACCCATGACCCTCTGTTTCAAAGTCCAGAGACTTATCCACTGGGCCAACGCTCCACAAATTTGATCAAATATTCAGCTTTTTGCTCTGTGAATTGTACTCTATTTATTGAGATATGAATATCTTCAGCCTGGAGTATCCTTTAATACTTAATTTAGTTTATATTGAATAAGGGTCTAAAAATGAATGCACAATTTTAATGCAGGGTGCTAGATTGATGCTTTTTTCTATGGGTTCCAGGCCAGTGTTTACGTAAATTGATTTACATCAACACATCATACACTGAAAAGCGTATGCACATAAAGCTGAAACCCATCATCCCTCTAAGTCAAGAGATAGGGACAAGCCTCATTTTCTTCGCATTACAGTTATTACATTTTTATCTTTTGAATCAGGCAAAGTAGATGAAGCTAGAAAAGGTGATTAAGGCAAGTGAAATAAATCTGAAGCACCTATTCACGGGCACAAATCCATATTTGTAACATTTATTTACTGCTCCTAATACAACTTACGCAAACTGAGCCAGTGGACAAAAAAAATGCTCTCAACAATAGAGATTATCCACATGACGGGGCAGCTGGCAGGTATGTGTACGTAACAGCAGAAATCAAGAAGAGTTGATGACTACAGTTCTACAAAACATCTTTGCAAGACTGGGCACTGTTCACATAGATACTACCAATCAGCATCCCCCGTTGATTTGTTGAAGACATAGTCCTTTCCCTTCAGATTCATGATGCCATGTTTTAAGGTAAATTTCCATTTATTCCTATTCCGATTGATCTGGTAACAATTGTAACAGAGGAAAAAAAGCATTAAAGGTAAATGAAAGATGTGATATAATGGGATAATTTTCAAGAACACTGTGGTTGGTATACTTTGCAAATAGCAAAGATATTAATATACATAACATGGGCAGATTTATAATCCATTTCCAAGTATTATTTGTTGCAACAAAGAGTCAAGGATGACTAAACTTTCACTATTTATCAATATAAACAAAAATATAAGCATTTTGCTGCTTTTTATATCAGTAAAGTGAACGAAGTACAAATAGATATCATTCTGAAAAGGTTTGATAACAATCAATTTACCTGAGGGCAGGAGGGGGGGGTAGACAATAAAAAATTGAATGACTTTATTTCATAGAATACCAGGCATATTCCACTAAATATTGACCCAAACTCTCGGAATATATCTGGTATCCCATATAAATTCAATATGTTTTGCATTCATATGAGTAGAATTTAGGGAGAATTATCACATATTTACCTTGTCATACTGGCATACTACAACATTTTCTGATTCAAATAAATCAGCTGGATCTTCATCACTAACGTCATCAGCAGAGTTCAGTGGGTCCTGGGTAAAAACAAAATTAATGAACACAAATTTTTTAAAATACAGATTACATAAGATCATCTTTGGTCATGAAATGGAAATGAAACATAGAAACTCTCTTAGAGTAGTTCGGAATCGGTGAATGCTTAATTACTATGAACCATTCAAAGAGGGTTTGAGAGGACAGAAAAATTAACTAGCTCATTGCACATTACATTTACTGCACACAGAAAAGCATACATGGGACTACATACAAATGTATGACCTAAATATTTAATGTTTATCATGCTTTTAATGCTAAGGCATCTGAAGAGCAACTCTTTTCAGTGAAACTTTTTAACTTTCTTCTGACATGAAAAGAAAAGAACATCAGGTCCCCTACCTTCAACATGACACTTAAAACAAACAAGTGGAATGCCTCTGGCCGTCTCACCTGCATCACGCGGTTCAATATAGCAGCAGTGCTGACTTTGAATACTACTCTAACTCGTGCAAGATGTTCAGTGATACATGGTTACTCTTATGTCCACTTTTTATGAACTAGACAAATAAACTTACAGAGATATGATGGTTATTCAATAAAAACCCCAACATGGTCAAAGTTCATTGACCTTAAATGACCTTTGACCTTGATCATGTGACCTGAAACTCGAAGAGGATGTTCAGTGATACTTGATTACTCTTATGTACAAGTTTCATGAATCAGATCCATAAACTTTCAAAGTTATGATGGTAATTCAACAGATACCCCCAACATGGTCAAAGTTCATTGACCCTAAATGACCTTTGACCTTGGTCATGTGACGTGAAACTCATGCAGGATGTTCAGTGATACCTGATTAACCTTATGTCCAAGTTTCATGAATCAGATCCATAAACTTTCAAAGTTATGATGGTAATTCATCAGATACACCCAATTCGGCCAAAGTTCATTGACCTTTGACCTTAATCATGAGACCTGAAACTTGCACAAAATGTTCAGTGATGCTTGATTACTATTATGTCCAAGTTTCATGAATCAGATCCATAAACTTTCACAGTTATGATTGGAATTCAACAGATATCCCCAATTCGGCCAAAGTTCATTGACCCTAAATGACCTTTGACCTTGGTCATGTGATGTGAAACTCATGCAGAATGTTCAGTGATACCTGATTAACCTTATGTCCAAGTTTCATGAACTAGGTCCATATATTTTTTAAGTTATGATGACATTTCAAAAACTTAACCTCAGGTTAAGATTTCGATGTTGATTCCTCCAACATGGTCTAAGTTCATTGACCCTAAATGACCTTTGACCTAGGTCATGTGACATGAAACTCTAATAGGATGTTCAGTAATACTTGATTAACCTTATGGCCAAGTTTTATTGACTAGGTCCATATACTTTCTAAGTTATGACGTCATTTCAAAAACTTAACCTCAGGTTAAGATTTGATGTTGACACCGCCGCCGCCGCCGTCGCCGTCGGAAAAGCGGCGCCTATAGTCACACTCTGCTTCGCAGGTGAGACAAAAATTACTGGTTAATCTGCTGTAGTTGAAATCCTTGGGATCACAGAAATCTCTGCATTAAATAGGCCAAATCCTACTTATTGGCACATCTTTTGCCTATTCTCCTATTCTGGTATAGAGTAGGGTGATTATTCGACTTATGGACGGTCAACTGATGCAGATTCAATTGTAAATATATTTTTTTTAAAGGCCAATGATGTGATGCTTGAAAGACCTCTGATTACAGAATCAATTCAAGGACATTCTACAGCTAAGTCTAAGTCATTTTTTTCACCCAAACTTTGCACACAGTTATTTCAAATAGTGCCTATCAGTGCAGGTCAAATAAAGCAAAAAAAAAACGGCCACTAATCCCAGCCGATTATTTTACCTCCTCATCTTCACCACCACCATCGTCATTTTCTTTGTCATCATCGTCATCGTCGTCATCCTTATCATCATCGTCATCATCATCGAAGTCATCCTCTTCATCATCAGATGAATCATTAGCACCGTCAACTTGCACTATTGAAGGCTGTATCAAAAGAAATATAAATACACAAAAAATATATCAAATTGCTCTCCATATCACAGTCATGAATTCGCATACAGGTTGCCAATTTCACCACAATGGTACCAAGGGAGCATATCATGAATATGTCAGTGATTTTCGCAAGCGAATATCATAAGAAACTAAAATCCTTGCAACTATTTGGCAGAAAGCAAATATGTCATGGAAAATCAATCACTGTCAAGACACTTCATGAAAGCCTCTAATGGTGAAGTTGGGTCTAAGATGTACAGCAGGGCGCTGATTTTGTCCTAAATCAAATAGTATCACTCTTGTTGGTCATTCCTGACATGTATATATATATCTATATCAATTCTTACAATCTATTCTCAAACATTACATTTTTACATTAATTTCTTAAACTTTGAGGGTTCGGGCTGTATTCTAACTGTCATTTCACTGTTCTTTTGTTACAAACCTGAGTCAACCCACACATAAGACGATCGACTCTCAAAATGCAAGTAATCACAGAAATCCCTTTTAATCTCAATCTATTGCATCTTCCTGTTGTATTTTGTAAATTCTGATAGAGGGTTCCATTGAAAAGACTCTTATTCTCAGCCCAGGCAAAAGGACAAGGGGTGTTTCATGATAATGCTTTTCAGTTGAGAAAAAAATGAGTGTATGAATCACTGGCATATAACAAGTCAAATGGGTTTCACCATCCTTTATTAAGTGATTGAATTTGAAACATTGACATTTGCAAGCCTAAATTTAAATGTGTCTCATAGTATGATGGTACTGATGTCCCCCCCCCCCCCAGTAATAAATCTATCCACATTGTGCTCAACTCAACCCATGGGCGGAAATCCCAGGGGGGGATGCGTCCCCCTACCCAAAATTGTAGGGGGGACACGATATCAAATGTCCCGATACTATTTTTGGTCTCTTTTGATAGAAAGAAATACATAATTTTTTCAAAAGAAAAATAAAAAAAGTATTTTGGACAAGATAACCTTACATTTGGGGGGGTTATAACTTTTTTTTTGGGGGGGGGCTTTTCAAATTTTCCAGCACCTGATCCCCTTACCTTTGGGGAGAGATTTCCGCCCTTGACTCAACCCAAGTGAGGTAAATGGATGCCTGCCAGGATTGATTCCATGAATGCAATATACCACACTGTACAATGCACAATTGCTTGAGCCAAGACAAGGGTAATTGCTTTGTATCCTATGGAAATATCGCTATATAAATCTAAATATTAACATTGCCATCATTTAATCAAATTAAAAACAGCCATACTTTATATCAAAATGTAGGAAAACTTTGGCCCAAGGATTTGGAACTGCATCATAAATTTGTTTGTGAAGCAGGGTGATCCCTTCCCCCAACCCACCCACCCCCAATAGATAATTTTTAAAATATAACTACTGACCTGGTCTCCACTGGATTGCACTCTTAATGAACCTGGGGGCAGCACAACACCTTGGGGTGTGATGATACGTGATTGTTGGGCATTGGACTGAGCACCTGGCTGGAGGATGATTGGTGGGTACCCAACCACACCACCTTGCTGCTGTTGGGTCTGAATTTGGTATGCTGGGAATGTTTGGGTTGCACCACCAGCTATAAACAAGATTTGAAATGAAAACATTTTCTTTTTAGAGATGGAAGTAAAAAGGGATTAATCTTACTCAAATATACTCAAATATTATCCTTCATCAAAAGTAATTATAAAGTAAAACAAATGTTTTGACATCAATCTAACTTCATAATTCATTGATTGACTAATTAACAATTATAAGATTGTTAATTGTAAATGTTTATGAAGGATGGCACTAAAATGCTAAAATTTAAATGTTAATCAATTGTCGTGGTTATTTCATTATGAATGTTTTCTCTTTGATTTTATCAATCTTGAGAAAAAAAATGTATTGATTGTTTACCTTGAAACAAAGATGTAATGGTGGATTTTAGATTCTTAGAAGCTCAAAGACTCAGAGTTTTTTTCCTTATACTTCTAATGTTTGGAAGCTTGCAAGGTAATTATTGCTCTGTTTCAATATTTTAATTACCTTTTCTCTCAATTTGGCAAACCTAGGAAATCTTTCATAAAGTTGTGCATTACACATGATCCAAATGACTTGAAAATGAAATTCCAAATAAAGTGGATACCCCAACAGGGTGCCCTTAAAATCATTTCTAACATAATACAAAGCCTGACCTTGTGTGGTCAAAAAATGTCATTTACTAATAATTATTGATAATACCGGAAATCTCGAACTACATATTTAAGCATAAGCGTTTGTATTTGATGCTGATATTGAGAATTCACGTTGGCTCTTCATACAATTTGTTTGAAAAACTATGCTTAGCTATATATAACCCTTGACAAACATTAAAAAAACACCCCATCCTTTGAGTGTGGAACAACCTGGGGAAACAGGTAATCCATTCTCTCAGTTATATGTTAAAACCCACTGAAACATAATAGACTCACTAGCTCCTTGTTGGATGGTATATGATGGTACATTCTGGATCTGTTGCTGTTGTGATTGTAGTTGAAGCATGTTCTGCTGAAGTGCTGCGGATGCTGCAACCGCTGATGAACTCTGTATAAGAAATCGATGAACAGAGTCGCGTTACACAAAATATCTTTTGTCAATGAAATTGGCACAACCACTTCTTACCCCCAAAACAGTGACCATCAACACTTAGTTTATCACCATTGGCTTCAGTGGACAAAAACAATTCATGAGATAAGCACTTTTATTAAAGTTTAGCTTGTGGTATGTGGCTGTAATAAATATGTGATTGAATTTTATTTGATTTCTTTTTTTTCTTCTGCATTCATGTCATTCATATTTTATGATACATTTGTCGATACATAACAAACATAGTATAATGATTATTGTTTTTGGCATGAATCATAGCAAAAAAATACTTCCAAATTACTATATAAAATTTACGATTTGCAGAAGGATTGTTATCATAAGTATATTGCTTGAGAAAAATGACAACCCCAGATTAAAACTTGTTAATTTGAATTTCATTTGGAATACCATGGTCTGAGTTAAAGGTAAATGCTAGTTTTGGTAACGATATCAAAATGAGTTCGTACAGAATCCAATGAAATGACCACCAAAGTGTCTGTTTGTATAAATAAAACGCATGTGCCACAGGATTCTGGAAGAAATTGTGTAATTGCTGAGAAATCAGCAAATAAGCACGGGATTCGGGTAGAGCGTCGGGCCCGACGCCCTAAGCAATAATTATACATTGTGCGCTTATCTGTGTTGGGGATCTTCGGTGTGAACATTTTTCAGCGTAGATTTCAAGATTTCACAAAGTCCAGTTAATGTAACTGTACCAGATCTAGATCCTCGATGATATACTGACAATTAAGCCTTGTTTTACAGACTTTCTCATGAAATCAGTGTTAACTGCAACTACTGGAATTTCTCTTTAAACCCGACTTCAGAATATGGGCCAATATGTCTTACCAAGTTGTTAGATACAGATGACTGTGATGAAGTAGCCCCCTGAAGAACCATTTGCTGCTGGGTTCCTGATAAAAAGATGAAAGAAAAAGAAATAATAATCAAATATACTACAAGGGAAAGATCGGACAGTACATAAAGCGCGCAATGAAACACCTGGGAAGAGCATTAAGTAAGTAACAACCTTTTTTAATTTTGCATATCCCAATATGGATGTGTACAAAACATATGAGAGAAATGGTGAAGGGGTGAATAGCCAATTTTTAAATTTCAGAATTTTTCCATATAATTTTTTTTGTTTGTATATCAAAGACGAATATATTTAAGAGGTTTCTGGGTAATAAAAGATGGAATTATTCCCCAGCGCCGCCCTTGTGTCCTCCCCAAAATCCCCTCTCTCATTTCCCCCGATATGTTTTATACACAGTAGAATGCTGGTATGTGATGGTTTACTTACTCAACGCTAGTGGGCACCCTACCCCATAAGCATTAATCGAGCGTTTCAAAAAATCGCCGAAGTGTCCGATCTTTCCTTGTAGTATCTTTGTAATAATAAACAGATTTCATTTATTTTATTTTGACAAAGTACACGTACATCAGCCAAAGGCTGTTCTTCAGAATATCTGTGTACAGATGAATACTTGATGTGAATGGTTCATTAAATAAAAAAGATAAAATAATTCAAAAAGTCATGCATAAACTCAGTACAACTCACTTTGCTGGTCGATATGTTGCCTGTCTGTTGAAGATTGGGCAATCTGATATTGTCTTGAAGCATCTTGTTGACCTTTGAACTTGCCAGCTACATGTTGAGGTTGTGGTTGGGTGAGATCTATGGCTTTTGATTGGATGAGCTTGCCCTCCCATATCTGTTCAATCATTGCAAAGCAAAATAGACATCTCAAGATTGACCAAAATGAAACAGGAAAGTTTTTTTCATAATGAACTTATGATGATGATAAAATTAATAATAATCATTATAAAATAGTTTATTGATTAGAACAAAACTATTTTAGTATTGATACAATAATATTGTAAAATGATTACATCAACAAAACAAAAATATTTGTTAAGTCAGGAAACCTTCATTAGCTTCAAGATTTTTCCACTTTTGAACTATGCCTATATGAAGTACTTGGCAACTAATTCCCAGATACATGTACATATACGTTACCTATTTTAGATCTTGTAAGCTGGAATTAGTTTTTCCCTGTACGAAGATGTAAATAACAAAATCTGAATATTCTGGTCTGAAAAATAAATATTTGGCTCCGGCAATTATTCAACTTAAGGACAAATCATGTAGATTACGCTAGTGTATTATGACAAATCCCCTTACTAAAAAAAAATCAAAACTAATTTCATAAAAATCACAGATTATTCATCATTTAAAAATTAAAATTGGAAGTAAAAACAAGGAGATGACTCAAAATTCGGGGGGGGGGGGTATTATAGTTGGACAGGGATGTGCAAGTGAGACCCCTGAACTGATACCCACATCCATGGGTTCTTTTGCTGTAAATAGGCACCCATCTCTAAAGATTTTCTACGAAAAGACGACGCATGTTTGAATTTGAATTTTAATGTTAACACATTTTCAGGTGTAATATAATATAATTTAATAAGAAAAAAATTCTGAAAGTGTTTCGCGATTTTCAAACCCACACAAACTGAAGGATATATTAAACAGCACCAATTATCTGATTGCACCATACCAGACAAACTGATCATTCATTGGGACATAAATTACTGTATGTACTATTCGTTTTCTGTGGATATGAATATTTTTGAGGTGTACTTGACTCGGCCCTGCATATTTCAGCATTTGGGAGCAAACACAGTTCTAAATCTCAAACAAATAACGTGGGAAAGAAACAAATCAGTGACCCCATGTCTTCAGATTATTTTTGTGGAAATTGGAATGACATGTCTTCTTTTTAATTATTATTATTATTTGTTTGGCGTCACCTGTGCCTGGGAGGCGAAAAAGCGAACTGAATCACTATGACCCGCAGGTCTCTCCTCCCGATATAACTGATTGGGGGAAAAAGAAAAAATGAAAACGGGACCAACATCTAAGGATTTTTCTTGAAAAATTCACCCTTCCCAGCGGCACATCTCATATACCCAATAGGTCTATAATATCTGCGAGATCCCCCCCCTGCCTATTTTAGATTTTTTTTTTTGCTTTCGCCAAATTTCAATAAATATGGACTTATTTCAAGCTACATGTAATTGAGAGGAAGCATCAAGGAGCCCCCCCCCCTGCCCAAACCTAGCTGCAGACCAAGAACTTTCTAAAAGTTAAAGGTCAAGTCCACGGCACCCCTGAAAAATGTTGATTTAAATGAATAGAGAAAAATCAAAGTAGCATAATGCTGAAAATTTCATCAAAATCGGATGTAAATAAGAAAGTTATGGCATTTCAAATTTTTGCTTATTTTTCACAAAACAGTGATGCACAATTCAGTGTCATGCAAGTGAGTCAGTTGATGATGTCCATCACTCACTATTTCTTTTGTTTTTTGTTTGAATTATACAATATTTCATTTTTTACAGATTTGACAAGGACGAAGTTGACTACATCATATAGTATTGAACAATGCTAATTCCACATGTTCAGGGAGAAATAATCGCTTTTTCACTTGACAATGAGCAGAAAATTAGAATATTTCATATAATAAAATGCAAAAGAAATAGTGAGTGGATGACGTCATCAGTCTCCTCATTTGCATACCGACTAGGATGTGCATATAACTGTTTTGTGAAATTAAGTGAAACTTTGAAATGTCATAACTTTCTTATTTTACATCCGATTTTAATAAAATTTTCAATGTTATGCTTGTTGGATTTTTCTCTTTTTATGTAAATCAACTTTTTGCTTCGGTGGATTTGTCCTTTAATGAAGGGGGGGGGGGATGAAGGGAGCAGTATCTCTATTCTGACTAGAGATTTGATTAAAGACATAAGTAATAACACCTGGCAATTCTTTTTAAATTTTTTTTCATTGAGTTCTAAAAAAAAAACCAGGTCATTTTTAAGTTTCCACCCATCCAGCAAAAAAAAAAAAAAGAAAAGCAAATCTACAAGGCAATAACAGTCAAACAATCTGACTAGTTTGCCTATTCAAAATAACAACTACAACGCATGAATGACATCAAATTGTAGTTTATTCAAAGAGACTCTATTTTTAACTTGCCTATCTTTACACAGTCATGCATACATTGTAATTTCCAAAGTTTTTAAAATGTTTTTTAAAATAAATATTCGAATAGTGATTAATGATTGCATAGTATAAGAACTAGGTTTCAAATAAAATCAAATGATATGCTTGAAAACAAAATAGCAATTCTCCGATTGTTTGCTTCATTATCATCCACCCTCAACCGTATTTCAAAGGGTCTGGAAAGTGAATGGACACAAAGACTACCAAGACATATGATCAATAAGCTTCTTTATGCACGAGTCAGGGCACCGGCGGATATTCATTGGTTCACTAAATACCACTTCATGAATATGTATAAAAACCTAAGGTCACTCAACCAAATACACGAATTTCATTGGCTGCAATGCGATCTGTAGTCAAATGAGGCTCCAGTATAAATACATGGGCATATGCAAATCGAACCCTAACTAGAGGTCGCGGCGCTCCTGGAAAGATGGCAGTCCACGCCGAGACCGCTGCAGTGATACATCGCACGATTGGGCGCGAATGGTTCCCAATACTTAGGATTTATCGGGAAGTGAGAAAACATAATTTGGAGTCGAAGAGAGAGGAAATTTTGTTCTAAGAGTAGGGGATCTTCTGAACAATCTAAACATCGTGCTTGAGTTGGCAAAAACGAAATAGAAGCATCCGAAAAAGCCTCTCTTGCGAGAACACCAGTCCTCTCAATCGAAATGTATAACATGCAATGCCATTGCAAATATTTTCTGCGCGATTGACAGTACCGGTAACTACATGTACAGAAGAACGAGAGCAGCTTTGCGTATATTCTGCCACTGGCAGGCAGCGTATTCTTACCTGTTTCAGATCTTGCAAAACATTTTCCTCCACTCCTTCGTCCAAGAATGCATCTCGAACGTTGTTAATCACATCATCGATTACACTTTTGTACAATTTGTGCTGTAAAATGCGAAAGAGAATTTTAACGTAAGGGAAGGCTGAAAATATATGACGAGGTCAATACATTATCACGAAATAATTAAAAAAAGACAAACCCCCGGCCCTGCAAACCATGATCAACGATTACCAATTCATTCAATAATATGTCGTTAATTTTGTTTATTATATTATTTGACGTCAAAATTTCGTCAAGAAGGATGCGTTCTTTGACCCATCTCTCTAAATATTCGCTGAAAATTTTATTTAAATAATTTATCAAAATCAGACTCACAGTCATTTAAAAAAAAGACAATTCTTTAATTAAACACATTCTATTTTCCCCGTGAATTTTATTATTAATCTTATAAAGGCTCACCACAGTCTGAGAATTAGAAGCCATTTTCAAATTTCAAAAGAAAAGGTCCAGATTTGATGAAACGAGAGTTGAAAAAAAGAGTAGAGGTACGCTTCTCTCCTAACGTCTCGGCTCCACCGAAGCCACTGCGACTCTGTCGCTCGTGGCTTTTATACTCGTCAACAAGTTCTCCTTTTCACCTATAGGGGAGCGGCATATTGAAGGAATTGTCATACCCCCTATTAAAACTCCTCGTTCAGAACTATTCAAGTAAAGGAAAATATAATGTATCATTACATGTAAACAATAACAAAATTGGTTACTTGTAATAAATATTTATATATTTAATAATAATATACAATCAAAAAATAGATATTGTTTACATAATAGAGAGTTTCTTTTCATAATTTGCTAATAGCCTTGTATGGATAATCGTCTGCTTCCGTTTTCTAGTTTGTCGTCTGCTACATGACAATTGATCTTAGCAGGTAGTTTTGATTTTGAAAATATACAAATCATTCATCCGCAATGCAGTAAAATCCTTGGCAACACCTCGTTTCTAATTACTGTTCATGTAGGTGAATAAATAAATGTCTATCCTTTACAGGGCAACGGTCTACCATCACAAAAAGTTGATTTGAAAAGGGCGAAATCAAACCAGAGGTATTTGTACATCCCGGTCAGTATGTAAATGAGGGTTCTTGGAGATTTTTGTTTTTATCCGACAGTAACCATACAATATTGCTTCTCAGCCAATCAGTGGCGTTCCGTGGGTCATGGCATTGGGGGGCACCAGCAAAAATTTTGAGTCACTTAGAGAGCGCGCGAAGCGCGTTCAGTTGCCAGGTATTTACTGACCTAATAGAGACATTTTAAGGACATGCAGTGCCATTAAACGGATATGTATCTTACTGATTAAATAATGCGAGCGCCAAGCACGAGCTGAAAATTTTTGATATTCAGACCTAAAAAGGGACATTGTAAGCAATTTGTTTGTAATCATGATAAGTACCTCTCACTAAACAAACAATGCGAGCGCGAAGCGCGAGCTGAAATTTTTGTATATATTGACCTCAAACAGGGAAATTTTAAGGACTTTATCTTAGGAATCCATTAAGAGTATACATATCTCATCATAGTCATCTAATGCTATAATGCCATCCTTTGCTGATTTTGTTAGAATTACATCTAAACACATGAAGCACATTTTGTTGTCATAGTCATACGCATCTCAATAATAAAAACTGCGAGCTGAAAATTTAGGAAATTCAGACCTGAAGAGGCTTGTTTGCAGGGATTCACTAAGACCGTACGTATTTCACTTACCAAATGATGCGTGAGCTGAAAATTTTAATATAGAGATCAGAAAAGTTGACATTTTAAAGACTGATTTCAGTAGGAATTTATGAAGACCAGACATCTCACCAATCAACTAATGTGAACGTTAGCACGGACAGGAAATGTTTTATATCAAGACCTTAAAATAGGCCAATCACATTAAGTAGTCATGAAAAGAAGCAAATGTCACTACATAAAACAATAACTCGAATAGCGAGGAAATATATTTGGCGTACTCGCGTACAGTATATTGATATGAAAACGGGAGGTTATAGTACAACAGGATTATAGATCTCGTTAAACAGTCTATGCGAGCACCACGAACGATGAAGACATAGGCCCTGAGCAAATAATGTTTCATAAAGTGATGAAAAACTTGTTTTTTGTGATATAACATAACATAATGTAATATAACATATTATAATGAACAATAATTTCTTCTTTCCCCACTACGTTTCTCTTCCTTTCTCCTTCTTTTCTACTTTTCCCCGTTTTTTTTTGTCCAGCCGATGGGGGGGGGGGGCACGTGCCCGCCCATTCCCCCCCGTAGTTACGCCACTGCAATCAATCAAAAATCAAGGTAAGTTGTCAGATCTGACAACTTGTCGGATGAAAATGCTAATGAAACGTTCCCCTGATCGTGTAACCCGCTCACTATTTGTTATTTTATGAAATATGAATGTTTTCACTTTGTCCTCATGATTTTGTGAAACAAAGTTTGATTCTTCCCTGAAAATGTGGAATTAACGCTGGTGTTCGATGTAGGATTCCTTTATTGTAAAAATTTGCAGGTGTTATTTAACTTTATTCATTTGTTTAACTTTTACAGATTTGTTGGTTCAAAATCCAGTTTTATTGCGCTTATCACATCGATGATCGAGTGTCTTCCGAAGCGCATTACAGATTATTACCATGGTCAGTATGGCTTACAGTGTATGCATATTCACTGGCTGGAGGATCGAATATCCTATGATCAACGAGAAACTAGCCAATACATTGGCGTTCTCTTCCTTCCGGAAAACAAGGTGCATCTAAGGCCATTTTACCACTACTGACCCGGTGGCAATCGAACAGAACAACTAGGCGCTCATTGTGAACAGACACTTCGTTTCCTAATAGACCTTTGTCTTATATTTTGCTGCTGTGTCAAATAGTGTTTTACTTTATATTTTATGACAGCTTCATGATAGATGCAAAATTTGGAAGAGATAGGTTGGAAAATCTAC
The DNA here is from genome assembly GCF_018143015.1 of Lytechinus variegatus. Taxonomy (NCBI): domain Eukaryota; kingdom Metazoa; phylum Echinodermata; class Echinoidea; order Temnopleuroida; family Toxopneustidae; genus Lytechinus; species Lytechinus variegatus. The sequence continues at coordinate 24,449,289 of NC_054746.1, read as the reverse complement.
ATTAAACCTACATTTCTATACACTGCACTTATACCTAATGTAAACTCACTTTTTTGAGATTGTAATTTGGCTCTAAGTTCAGCTCTGCTCGTGGCTAATTAATATTTATATGTTTACACAAATGAATGAATAATAATAATAACAAAGGTTCTTTATACGAGTTAATACATTTTACAGAAATATTGTTTACCCTAATGAAAATATGGTAGATTTAAGTTATGAATTGCATTAAATCGAATTAATTTTCTAAGTATCAACTGGTAAAGCAGTTCGAGATGTCAAATACATTATAAACAAAAGCACGTGTCCGTGCACGTGTCACTTTTAGTACTTTAGCCCCACCCACCATGAAAACACGCCCATTTTCCGCGCCCATTTTTCCGCGTCACATACGCGCGCCGTTATCATATCACGGCGACTCGATCGACTGGGTCGAATCTCGCGAGTACGACGAGTCTGATCTGATTCTGAGGCCCGAGGCTGATTCCAAGTTCTAACGTTATTCGATTTCGGGAAATGTTACTGAGCATGATGCATAAATCTACTGCAAACAAGATTTTGACTGGCATCTGTAAGTTAAGTTAATCTAACGTCAGGCCTAGAACCTACAATAAATTCAACGATAGGGCCAAACAAACAAATTAACGTATGGCAGCTAGTGTATCCTATTGCCGGACACTTTCATTTCAGTGCTTCAAAAAAGACAACTAGAGGAAATACAATCAAGAAAAATTATCACTTGCTATTCCAAATATTCTGAAAATCATGAATATGATGAAATTATATTATATTTTCCAACCATTTTCTTTGCACCGCACTTGCCGCATACCCCTCCGCGAAAAACAAAAAACAATTATTTTCGTGCGTGCGTGACAAATTATATTGTAATTCCGGACGCGCGCCGGACGGGTAAAAATATTCTTGATTATAATGATGTAAGAAAGAATTGGTGTGATTTTTTTCGAGATTAATCATCTCATGAGTAAATTCTAAGTTTTTGTTTGCTTTCTTATAACGATTCTGATCAGATCTTTGTTATAAATTTGCGTTTGCTAACTAATTTCCTTTTTTTTAATTGCGCGTTCGATATTGCACTTCCAAGTGTTAATGATGCTCGTTCATATCGTAAGACTCAGTCATCAAGTTAAGTTCTATCGATGCGCTGTCGATCATTGATGGCTCTCCAACACGGTAAACCTCGCGCACGGCCGGGGTATACCGGGACATTGAGAACTAGCCGTCGACGATTTAATCGATGGAGCGTACGAGATTGAAATTCGGCAAATCAGGTCCGTATTTCAATCAGAAAATAGATCAATTGGGATCAATTTTTAATGCCAAAACTGTGTTATATGTTATTTCAAGCATTTTCTGTCATTTTTAGAGAAAAATAAGGTAAAAGTTATATTTTCGCCTTGTTTTTGCAATCTCGTTCTTTGAATTGATCTGTGATATTGAACTGCGGAAGTCTTACGGTACGAAATTGATTTCCTACGCAGTTATATGCGCGTCCGGAAATATGATAGTGTCCGGTAATACAATACGTCACTATACTTTTGTCTTAGCCTAGGCCCTAGATCTTTGTCGTTATTAGTCTTGACTTGACTTTAGTTAGACTAAGCCTAACTGTCTTCCTTAGGCACTACTAGTACTAAGTACTATACTACCTTAGGCCTACGACCGTCTGTGTTTGATCTAGGCTAGCCCTATAGCCCCTAGGCTATAGTATAACAGTACCGGTAACAGTAAGTTAGTGTTAGATTCTACACTAGGCCTAGATCTACAGTTAGATCTAGCCCTTGTCTAGATTAGACCATGGGAGACGGTCTAGATAGATCTAGGCCTACGGTAGAGTCTATCACGTTACTAGGCCTAAGTCAAAATCGCCTTTTCAGGAGAATCCAACTTTGAGATTGATTTTGACATATATGGTATCCAGAAAATAACGTTTCCTTCCTTTCTTTTAATTTCCTTTCCTAATATCCTTTCGTTTTTGTTCTCGGTTGTAACATTTTAGAATCTTTGCAGTTTTGGGGGGCAGTGCTAACGTTTTGCGGATCGGGTCGGGGCAATGGCGGCACCAGGAATTTTAACCTAGGGTAGGGGGATGCAAAATAGTCATGGGGGGCGACCGGCACAGATACTTTGCCGATTTCACAAAATCGAGCGAGAAGCGCGAGCTATTTTTTTTCAATGTAGGCTAGAGTACGGTACTACTGACTTGAATTTGAAAAAGTACCTGTTTAGTGTAGGCTACTGTTAGACTAGCTGTTTGCATATCTGATAAATGATATGATTGGGTCATGAAGATAATATCTCACCAAATGAATAATTTGAGCCCGACGAAGCGCGAACTGAAAATTGTTGATATCCTTAGATGATAACTGGACGTTGAAGCACTTTTTTGTAATCATGAACTGGATGGCTATCTAATTAAACAAAATTAGAGCTCGCGTAGCGCGAGCTGAAAATTTTTATTTATGAAAATTATGTTAAGAGGGAGGGGGGTCCTGCGCAGGATGTGCATCTCGCTAAAATGAATAATGAAAATTATAATTGCGAGAAGCATATTGACATTGGATTTTTAAGCCCCATGTGAACAGATAATATACCTGTATAGACTCGGTCAATAGTTATTACGAGCGCGAAGCGCAAGCTGAAAGATTTATGTCAGTGACAAAAAATGTTGAGAACTAACAGTGAGTGAATGAGAAAGTTTTCAAAATTTAAAGAACAAAAAAGCTGTTTTGAAGCACTTTGCAGCATTTTGAGGCAGCACAACAGAGCCAATGTGAAAAAAATTTATGAAAAATCGCCAGCGAGCGAAGCTGGCCAGAAAAATGTGTCAGGATATTTTGTACTTCCTCACATGTTCTTCTTTCCTTCCTTTTTCCGCTTTCCTTCCATTTACCCTATTTATGTTCTTTTTTCCCTTTCCCTTTTTCTTTCTTTCTCTTTCCCTCACTCTCTTTCTCCTTTTTCTCTTTTCCCGGGGATTTTTTATTTTCCCGTTGAAATCCGCCAAGGATTTCAACTATTTTGTAGATCTAGGCTAAATCTAACTTTTTCTACATAAAATTCTATTAACTAGATCTATAATCTAGATAGATCTACATCTAATACAGGCAATTGTGGTCATCTTTATTAGTGAACGCATTTAGGCCTACATGTAGATCTAGATGTAGACTTAGATAGATCTAAATATTTACAGAAGAAATAATGTTAACGTTAGACCTATAGACAAAAACGTAAGACTCTATAGGCCTACATAAATTATGTTTCAGGCAGTAGATCTAGAATCTAGGGTCTAGTCTACAATCAATATATTTTGAAACAGCATTGTTGTTGGCAATGCACCATGCTGTTATAGGCTCCTATTATTTAGATTGGACCCTAATTGAGACTAGATCTAGGCCTAATTTCTGTTTAATCAATATGATGTTCATCTCAATTAAAAATATGAATTAAAATTGAGTCATCCACACAATGACGGAGTTTGAAATAATTCAATGAGTTTGCTAGATATTTTATATAGAACAAAATAAAGTTGGACCCTGCTAAAGCTGATCCTTGTGAAATACCACGTGAAATCGATCTGTATTAGGATTGAACAGTAATTCCATCATAATTAGCAAATTGTCTTCTGTTTCGTAAATAATCATTAAACCATTCTCCTGTCATACAATGTTCTCGTTTCTTAAACTCGTATCAAAACTAAGCAAAATCAATGAATATAACTCCTACTGTGACATTTCCTTTATCAATATATGTTGTTTGTTATTTGGTAATCAGATTTATTAGTGGAAGTTTCTTATATATACCTACTGTATTAATTTTTAAACCATATTGGTGTAGTTCTTCACACAATATCTCACTCTTTTCTATGCATTTCATCAAAAACGTGCATTCACTGGTTTTTCGAATATTTTACTAACCACGGGTAAAATCGATAGTAGGTCTATAAATAATTCACAGGCAAGTCTTTATCTCCCTTTTTGAAAGCTGGTATAACTCTAGCGACTTTTAATTTATCTGGAAATTGCCCGATGGTAAATGATAAATTGAACTTATGAGAAAGAGGTTCGAAAATATGATCCATATCATAACAGTCGAACTGATAAATCCTAACTCCTAACTACTTGTTTTAGATTGACGAAGATTGTATTTTCTTTATTTCTGAACTTTGAATGACTAATGTTATATGGATGGACCCATGACATTTGACTCTTCAAGATGCTATCTGGTATCTATAAATTAGCCCAAATATGATACACCCTGAATGAACATTTTAAGCCATATAATTCAGAATTGTGTAAGGACGAATCAGGCTTTCATTTTTAATTAAGTCCTGAGTGAATACAAGCTCCAACTACTCCCCATCTTGTACTATTTCAACATAGTGGCATTGAAAAACTGATTTTTATCTTTACCATTCCAAACTGCTCATAATGCGATTATATAAAAGAGAATGATTTAAATACCTCTTCATATATACATCGTTTAGTATTTCAAAATTACGATTCGAAGATGTGCGAAATGAGTCGATCTTGATTCAACGACACGTTAGATGGTATTAAACTGAAACTATAAAAAAAGGCTTCAGTTTCTCTAGACTCATGGATGTCGATCTGCTTGCTCTTTCTATTCATTTTGGGGGATGGCGCTTTGCATTATTACGTGATATCCCCCCCCCCTATAACGATGAATAGATCGACATCATTGATGTAGATCTAGGCCTAAATCGAGGCCTACAACTGGTTGTTCCGCCATAGTCTGCAGAGAAAAAGGGAGAAGATAAGAGAGAAGAGGAAACATGAAAGAAGACGATCAATGAACTTTAGAAAAAAGAGAGAGAGACAAAGGAAAGATGAAAATTAGGGATAATCCCTTTCCTGTCCTGTTTCTTTTCTTTTCACCTCGCTCTTGTTTATTGATTTAAACTCTGGTATAAAGTATTCGTTTCACTATGGATAACCAATCGTGACAGGTGTCTCTAATATCATGAATATGTTTTAAATCATTTGACACTCAAATCATTCATAATTGACTCGAAATAATTACTAAGATAGTTCTCTTCATCATTAAAATACGAGGAAAGAGCCAAGCACGCATAAACTAAACCTGGATGTTGGTAGGGTGGCTGAGTCAAACGTGGGGATCGGGAGAAGGAGCTGAACATGCATAAAAATTACAATCATAATTTGATTGTAATTTTCATGTCTTTGTATATGGTTTCGGGGGAGGGGGTCTCCAGTCCTCGGTTTCGCGGTCCCTGCCATGAAGAGTCTCCAATAGAGTTTAAAAACCACGGATTGCCCCCCCCCCCCACACCAACACCACCTGACCACCATGCATACAGTGTCCCAGGTTAGTACAAATAGTTGAAAATGATCAATATACCCTACCATCGAGCTTTCAATTCAACATGAAAAAGATAATATACATTTACAACGTAGGCCTACACTTATCATTGAAAGCGGACAAAATAATGCGATTATATAAGTTCTAAACTAACCTGGCATGATGGTAAAACGTCCGCTTCATGAATTTGAGGTCGTGGGTTCGATCCCGGTTCGATCCCCGGAGGATTCATACCAAAGACTTTACAAAAGTCAAAACAGGACATCCTACCTGTTCTATCTAGCAGGCTCTTGGTATATTAATAGGAATGGATAATGGTAATGTTATGCAAGGCCCATAAGCATGATTGGAAGAGTTTATTTTCAGTCGGTCTATAGTGCCAATTCATCAATTACCAACTCGTCTACTATCATTTTGCATCAGTTCGTCCACTGTCCACATGGTCTAACTGCCATTTCGACGAATCACCATTTCGTCTAATAACCAGTTGGTCCAATAACCATTTAGTCCATATACCGTTTGATCTAATTGGACAAAGTGTTAATTTATGTGAAATGAATGAAAATTGAATTAAATGGATGTTATACCAACTGGTTATGAAACGGTCATACACGATCTGGCGTTTAGAAGAAGTGATGATTGGATCAATTGGCTATTGGACCGAATGGTTGTTGGTTGAAATGTTGATTGATGGAATGGCATTATGTTAAATGAAGGTAGACCATGTGATGTGTGGACGAGTTGGTGAATTGGCAATTTACCGATTGGAAGACCAGCTGATAAAGTTGAAGTTGCTACCAAGGGTGACTAAATGTTAAGATTAATACATGTATCTGTTAGACGGACATAAGAGTTCTAGGACCATCTACAGTTTTCTCACTTTTACTCTGTGCTTTCCCTCTTAGATGGCGCAGATGTGAAAGGTCGGGAAGATGAGTCACAAAGATGTCTCCCCCTTAAGAAAAGGCATCCAACCTGCGCTCGATGCCGAAACCACGGACTCGTCGTGGACCTCAAAGGCCACAAGCATTTATGCGAGTACCGTGACTGCCTCTGCACTCGATGTAACCTTGTGATTCAACGACGGGTAGTGATGGCGAAGCAGGTAGCCCTAAGTCGAGAGCAGTTGAAGCAACAGAGACAAGATCACTGTACATCTCAACAGCTACAGGTCAGTCAAGGTTCCTCACAGGGTATACCATCGTCTCCAACAGTTATTGATCTCATATCTGAAGGTACAAGGTCAGAGGAGAGGGCGAATTCCGTCGTTCAACTTTCACCGGATTCGACAAATGTCGGTATGTATCTTGCGAGGAATGAAAAATTCATGATTCTTCTTTTAACATTAACATTGATCTAAATCAGAATATACATCAGGCCTTTCCATCTCGACTAAAATAAATGTAAGCTTTTGTGTATTAATACATTTTCCTATTGATTCTCATAATCCATGTCAGCTTCATCGCACCCGACGGTGGAGACCAAATACTCCTTAAATTTTTGCCATACAAAATTGGTAACTTGCAATTTTTTTTGGGTCTTAGTTGTGATTCTTTGGTTAAAAAAAACCATTCAGAATAATTGGAATTTAATAAACTTCAAATGTCTGCAAAATTTTACCCTAAGATCAAGCAAAAAAAATTACCATTTTCTCGATTGAAACTCACTATTTTAATTTCCTCGACAGAATACAATGGTCCATATTCTTCTTGGGACTCGCCTCCGATGAATTTGTCACAGCCGACACAAATGACGTTGACTCCTCAGAATGTTTCAAGCCAAGCTTCGCGGTCATCTCCCACATCTTTCCAAGCAGTTCAGGAAAGCGAAACGTTTAGACCAGGAATGGTCTTCTTCACAAGCCCTTCGAATAGATCGTTACACCCCGTGGTACCTTACCAATCTAGTGCCCCGAGAATTGTCTCTAACAACGACAATATCCCCGGAGCTTCGGCCTTTATCAACTATGCGTCGTCTCAAGGCAATTTTGACCACGCGCTAGAGTACTCTCCCACGTCATATCACACGCCTCAATTAAATGAAATGTATCGACCCCAGCCTTTAGTCGGTGCCAACCAAATGCCAAGACCATTCGTACCAAGTCCCGCCATACAGATGGCATCTAACGAATCTATCAACCAACATATTGGATATATTCCCAGTCAAACGGCAACCTATTCCGCCAACCTTTCGTCAGCTCATGGTGTTACAGGACAAACGTCAGAGTATCCCGCCAACCATTTGTTCGCTCATGGTGTTACAGGACAAATAGCAGCCTCGTCCGCCAACCATTTGTTAGCTGAGGGTGTTTCAGGACAAGCATCAGAGTATTCCGCCAACCATATGTTAGCTCATAGTGTTACAGGACAAACGACAGCCTATACCGCCAACCATTTGTTAGCTCATGGTGTTACAGGACAAACGGCAGCCTATTCCGCCAACCATTTGGCTCAGGGTGTTACAGGACAAGCATCTGAGTATTTCGCCAACCATTCGTCAGCTCATGGTGTTTCAAGAGAAATAGAGTTTCATCCAAGATCAACATTCCATTCATCACTGGTAGATGAGACGTACCGGTGCCAAGTATCGATAACTTCAAATTATCCAACTGGACCAGCTTTCCATTGTCCCGTGGTGCCACATCAACCATTTGACGCAGTCTCTGCATATCGCGATAGTTACATGTTGGCAAACTCACGGGTGGCTTCTAGCTCCGCCATGCATATCGATTCAATGTCGGAGACCCAACCGCCTTCAGAGGAAGCAACAGACCTGTCTAATATTCCGTACTGTCAAGTTAAAGAGCATGCGGACCTGCTGCATCAGACACCGCTTTCAAGTTCGTTACGGGTATCATCATTCGTAAACCAATCAGCACAAAACTTCATGCCTGCCCAAGAATATTACAGCAATCCAGATAGATATCCATCATGCTCTTTGCCAGCAGATTCGGCAACAGCAGCGTATTTATTTCAAACAGGAGGTAGAGCTATGTTATCTTCTGAGAGTGATAACTCATTCCAGGGTGCCGACTTTACGAGACGGCCCCAAATCGATACAACACCACTGCAACCAGAAGACACCCCTCTGAATCACGCTGACTTTTCTTCTAGGTCAGTACCTTTAACTACAACACAGCAAGAAATCGCGGTTAATATTTCAAAAGAACCAACCTACAAATCTCGTCGACCTTTTCCTCTTCGGATCACCATCCCATCCCTGAATCTATCAGATAGATTCAACGACAGTCTGTCTCCAAGTCCCATGGACCCATCGCCAACTTTCACACCATCAAACTTAAGCATTCTCACTAACACCTCTCTGCCGACAAGTGATATTCCGTCTCCTGGATTCTTTACTGCGTCTCTCCCTTCATTCAACTACCCATCTCCGACGATGCCCACTCAGAGCTCTCCCGTCTTTAGTTACCCATCTCCTTACACCAACCCCTCTAAGCATGCAGGATTGCCGTCTTTCCAAAGTCTGACGGAATCGATTTTACCTGTGACGCAAAGCAGCCTGTTGCCTTCAAATTTCGCGGAGAAGGTTCGGATCCCGCCGAAATATGACGAAGACTTTGAAAATGATTACGAGAGTGACGAAATTGACGTTTGCTCCTTGAACCATTATGCTCAGTGAAAAAGTCGAATTTTTGAAGGCTTTCATATCCATTATAGTCTGCCTGTCAACCAATGAATTTGTCGAATTTTGTAAGATATTTGTATCTTCACATAGCTGAGAGAGAGAGAGTAAGGTACATAGAATAAGATGAAGATTCTCCGCTTTAAAAGTCTTATATTATGCTTTTTGCTTGCCATCCAATGAATTTGACGAATTTCATTTACATAATTGAGAGAGTATGACATGCATAATGTAAGAGGAATACAAAGAATAATTTGAGTTTGTCATGCTAAAAGCAGCACGTTTATCGCCGGCATGTAAAATCATCCTTAAATAATAAAAAAAATGTTTCTTGTATTTTGAAAGTCGAAAATGGGCTTCTGGCCAAATTCAAATCCGTGATATAAAAATATACAATTTAAAGTTAAAAATAAACTTTAACCTTTTTTTTCAAAATTCATCTGTTTGTGGGGATTGTAGGAAGTGCTGTCGAATTTAGTGGAAGTTTTTACTATACCACAAATGATAACAACAGTTTCCATGTCAAATAATAACTATGCTACATCGGTAACCTTTGTGGCCTTTTCGACCCCTTTAAGGCCTACCTCCCGCTGATCTTATCATAACCCAGTGTTTTAAATAATGATATTCTTCAATATTTACCACCTCGATATTTCGTGTATAAAAGATTTTTCTTTAAGGCATATTGACCGTATCTATCAGTCAGTACAATGATTAGAGCTGTCTGTGTGATATCTTAAATACAGTAAAAAAAAAACAAATTAAGCATTCTCAATCATGTTCCTTTCTATTTTTAATTCAGCATTTGCTATTGAGTTGAAAAGTTGAATCATAGTGTTCATATCCTTTAGAAGTCCAAGCTGTCGATTCGGGATATAACAGCAAAAACATTACTGACAGCATTCTTACGTGAAAATTCTTCACAGAAACAGGAATAATCAATTCACAAGTTCTTTATTCGTCCATAGTTACACTGAAATTCGGCGTGGTTACCCATTTGACATTAATATAATAAAACATGCTTATACAAAAAAAAAATACAAAGGCGCTGCTCATTTATTTACACTTTTATAATTGGCTGCGTTGATATTAAACTATATAAATGAAAAAAAAATCAAAGTTGAAAGGAATGCGATTCTTAAATTTTAATTATTAATGAATTCAATCCTATAGCGATTAATAATCCCAAAATTGCTGCGTTGATAAATATAGAAACAATTTTACTGATAAGGAGGAAATTTGACATAAAATGCCAATATTTATTCGTTGCACTGTTTGCAATTTACACTATTTTTTAAAGAAATCGGAAGAAAAAAAAAGTGGGGGAGAACATGTATTGTGATGGCAATTTATAAATTCAAATCATAATTATAATTGTACTATAGTCCATGTACATATTGCCGACGCATTAATAAATACAGAAACAATCAGTGAAAAAGAAAGTGGACAAAGATGAGTATTCCAATGATGCACTATAATGATAAGAGGAAGATGGGGGATATGTCATGTAATGCCAAATCGAGCCATTTTCTTTCTTTCTTTTTTTTTAGATAAAGATAGCAGGGTTGTGTGATAGCGGGTGTAAAACAGGACTACGCCCAATTGACGTTCAATTTATATTTTTTTATTTATAAATTTTTATTGGACACTCAAAACTGATTCACAAATTACAAATACAGGTTTATACAAGTTAAATGACAAAAACAAACTTTTGACAATGCTACGTAATCATCTCATGTTTCGCAGCAATAAGATATTCAGATTTATGCTTCACCTTAATGAGGGAAAGAAGGGAATGAAAGTTAGGCTTTTCTTTACTAAACTTACATCGATAAATATAAAAACGAGTACAAAGAATGAAGAAATTCTACATAAATAATTGTGATATTCTTTGCTATATCCAAACGTACTTTGGAAAAATAATTGATAATTACACTCCGCCCTGTTAAAGTTTCGAGCTCAAGTACTTCACTAAACATTTCCATAGAGGGATAACGATCGTACACTCAACCATGAAAGTGTTGATATTTGATCTCAAACGTTTCCGATTTGGTTTTGAGACCGAATAGAAAACGGGACGTTTGAGTCCTAATATCGAATTGTTTGACACTTTATTCGATTAATTAAATTTTTTTTCTCGATAATAAAACTGAAACTAAATACATTTAAGCAGAAAATTATCATTCAAAAGTACAACATTGATGTTTAAAGGAGAATGAAAACTTTGGAATAAGTAGGCTTGTGTCGAAACAGAAAAAAAATAAAATAAGAACAAAGAAAGTTGGAGAAAATCGGACTAATAATGAGAAAGTTACGAGCATTTGAATATTGCAATCACTAATGCTATGAAGATCCTCCTATTGGCAATGCGACAAGAATGTGTGATGTCACATGTGAACAACTTTCCCTTTGATGGACTATAAAATACCCTCAAAATGTCTCTTTTTTTTGCTTTTTCTTACGGTGATACAATTTCTTTATCCATGATGTATTTTTTTAATCTGTATTACATGCCCTCCTATAGAAAGAACACATGATCTTCTGATATAGATGTGATAAAAGAAACAATTTAAGTGAAATATATACTAAAGTAACAGGGAGAGTTGTTCACAAGTGACATCAAACATCTCTGTCGCATTGCCAATTTGAGGATCTCCATAGCAAGCATAGTGATCGCAATATTCAAATGCTCATAACTTTCTCATTATTTGTCCGATTTTTCTCAAACTTTCGTTTATCTGTTTCTTTGATTTGTCTGTTTTCACACAAGCTATCTTGTTTCAAAGGTTTTATTCTCCTTGAAATATATGAAAAGACGTGCTTCTAGGAATTTTTAAACAATTATTTTCAATAACAATGATGCCTACATTTAAGTGCAAAGTCAGACTGTTTCAATATTCGGTGCAATATGAAATTAAGGCGGTGTTTTTTTTCTTTATTGAAGAATACTTTCACGGCTGAATCCCCTCTTTTCGAAATTCTCTTCCCCTACTCCTGGAAGGCACTATTGTAGTATATACCATGGCAATTTATTGTAAATAATGTGATTCTTGATGATTTATGGTAAAAACATTAATATAAAAAATGAAATTGTAATTCAATGTAAAATACAGAAATTCCATATGATGAGACAAACACCTAATTAAAATAATATAAACAATTTTCCACTACAAACGGTATTTTGAAGACAAAAATCATTGTTTATATTGATTTCTTAGTATATACTTTGCCGTAATCATGTAAATAATCTTGATCATTTTCCTAATTATACTGTTTACTAAAGTTTTTTTCTTACAAGAATCATTTCAACAAGTTTTTTAATGCTTTCCATGATTGCACTTGATAATGCTTTGATTGATTGTACATAATTATGACATGTTAAAACGAAAACAGGAGGGGATTCAGGACGAATTGATATATTGATCACTGTTCTGTTAAACACATGACAATGAGTCAATGAGTTCAATGTTGCTTAGTGCTTACAAAACATTGTGTCATTTTCTTTCTTTCTGCTCGTGATATCACAATGTGCATTCTCTGAATTGGTTTGTTTTATGAAAATGTGTATTTTCAAGGTCTTCGTAAAGAAGAATCATTTTGATCTGGAAGTATGTTTTTATCACTTTATTATCTTTTATAATTCGTTTTGTGGAGATTTAAGCAGGTTTTTCCCCGATGAACGTCCTGTGTTCCCAATAAAATTAATTTATTCGTTATACAGTAGCGGATTCGGGATTTTTTAAATATAGGGGGTGCACAAATTTGAAAATGCAGATTCTTGGATTTATCTATGTTAACACGTATGTTCAATTGGCAATTGGCTTGGATCCGAAATTACTAGAATTTTAAAGTCGTTGGGTTCACAATAATTAAGTTGGTTAAAGTATAGTGGTTGTTAGAAAAGTTTTTGTTTCGTTTTTTTCTCACCATGTTTTGATCTTCGACTCTGTTCAATATTACATTGTGTGTTGTCTGAATTTATTTTATGATGGAATGTGAACATTTTGAAGAATGGTGAATTTAAACTTTCTCGATATGTCTCCTGCTTTCATTTTTCACATCTTCGTATTGTTGTCTTTCTTCAAATATCCTTTCTGTATGTTAGTCATAGTTTTGTTATTGTAGACGATATTTCAACATCAGCAAAATTAGATAACGTCATATGGGTGGGGGTCATTCATCTCCGTGTCAATCAAGTCGTATACATTACCTCGTGATATTTCAGATTATGATTGTATAATGCATTCAGTGAAGAAAATTGGAAAATAAAGTTCATGATTTCGAAATTTCATATCGCTTCTTTATCACTTTGTTGTTGTTGTTTATATGATGAAATGGGAAGACGCAGATGTTTTCAAAATAAATGGTAATTGTGCTCGACAAATAATTTTATCTCGATGTTTCAGTTTGGATACTAATTGTTTGCTGCCATCTCTTGACTATTAATAGAGAAGGATATATCAAGCCTCGCCTACCGTAGTCTGTGTACTGTGGACATTTCAATCAGCGATTGGGTCTTAAAAATATAAAATCATCAATGTCTTTATGGTCTAGCTGCAGAATATCTAAGTAATATCTCGACGCTCTTCAAGCTCTCTCTCAGACCACTTTGCAGCTGACCCTAGGACCCCGAACAAATACCAGTTATGGTGAACGAATCTTTTTTCTGTTATTGTCCCAAATCCAATTGATACCAACATACATTCACAATGCCACCCCCCGATCAATTTAAAACCTTATTAAAGGCCCATCCTCTGAATATTTAGATATTTCCACTCTGTATATCAGTTGTGGGTTGGTCTATACAGAGGTGCATATCTTTGTTTCATTTTGTTTCTTTTTTAGTATTGTAATTTTGTTGATTAAAAGACTGAAAATTAAGTGCTTATTAACATCTGTATTAAGGGCCATACCATTTTCGTAATCATTAGGGTTATTGAATAGGCACAGGTGCTTTGGCAAAGTGGGTAAAGTTACAGGTCAAGTCCACCCCAGAAAATTGTTGAATTGAATCCATTAAAATCGGAAGTAAAAGAAAAGTTATGACATTTTTAAGTTCCACTATTTCCACAAAACAGTTATGTGCACAACTATGTGATATGCAAATGAGAGAGTTGATGATGTCCCTCATTACTTCTTTTGTTTTTTATTTTTTGAATTATACAAATTTCATTACTTACAGATTTGACAGTAAGGACCTACTTGACTTAACCATAAACTGTTAAAATAATGGTAATTCTACATGTTAGGGGAGGAATTAAATTTTGTTTCACTTGGCAATGAGAAAATTAGGTTTTACATTTCATATAACAAAATACAAAAAAGTAGTGAGTGGGTGACGTCATCAGTCTGCTCATTTGCATACCAACCAGGATGTACGTGTAATTGTTGGGCGAAATAAAGCAAAATTCTAAAATGTCATAATTTTCTTAGTTTACATCCGATTTTGATGAAATTTTCTTTGTTATGCTTGTTGGATTTTTCTCTTTTCATTAACATCAAACTTTTTTGTGGTAGACTTGTCCTTTAAGAACACAATTCCATTCTGCAGTGAATGATGGGCAAGCTGGGGCTCCAAAATTTGCTTACTTTGATTTTGCATAGTAAACCAGTCTTGCGACTATTAAAAACTGATGGTTTTGCATTTATTATATTCTTACTCATGCAGGACTAGATCGACCAATCTTGTTTTTGGACAAGTTAGTTGATAGTAGGAAAATTTCTGCCAAATCAATCTAAAAAATAACTAGTCCAAAAATTTAAAAGAGGAGGTAGTTGATTTGTTTTAGGTGTTAACATGGAGAATGCATAAACATCACTGTCGTCCCCATCTCCCAAATTAAATAAATGAAAAATAAGTTTGAACTGGTATCATAAGACATTTTCCGAAATTCCTTCATTTTTTTTAAAGAGGAGGGGGGGTAGAAGTGCTCAAAATCATTGATACATTTGCCATTATCAATTTACTTATCTGCTATAATGTAATACAATAATCCACCTACCCATAACTCCAACGACTTTTTCTTTGGCAATGTTATTAATATTTTGAGCACTTCTATAATTTGCAAAGCTCTCAATTTCATACTAAACTGTTTAATGATAAATTATGTTTACCGCTGAAAAAGAAAAATGAATGAGGTTTTATAATTAGATACATTTTGATTTAATAGCAATATAATTTAATCACATAACTGTGTAGGATATCTGGAATAGATTTATATATGGAAATGATGAGTTCCCCAGCACCAAAAATAGTATACATATTTCAAAGCAATTATATATTCCACATCATTTCACTAACTACTTCTAACTTGTACTAAAAAGTGCAAAATAGAAATTATTTCAATGAATACAATAAAAAAGACACAGATATGAAATTTGGGAACTCTTTGAGTACATGCGAACTAGCAGTACTGAGTGAAAAATGATCCTCACTCTTGTTTCTAAGGCAAATATTGCTTTAACAATATTACAAAAATAATTCTGAGCAAAGCTTCATAGATCTCTAAAGAGGCATGAACATTCCTTTAATTCTCATTTTCAATTCATCTGTAGAAAAAGTCACGATTTATATTATCTCTAAAGCTGTTGAAATAATGTACTAATGAGTCAATAATACTGTACACATATTATACTAGAATATCAATTATCTATCACTCGCCACTTAATGATGTACTAAGTTTAGAGCTGCATAAAGTACCGTTATGATTGAAAATTCAATGAAATCAAGAAATGACCATCATCATGCAATTGCTGATTAAGACATTTTTTTGTAGCAAAACTATTATTTGTCTGATATACATTTCTTGAAGTTAGTTTCTCTCTTGATAAATGTTTCACACAGATATACTATAGCTCTCTTAGGAAATGAAAATAAAAAGTCTGAGTAAGGCATCTAGCATTAATTCACTATAATATATAGCATTTTGGCCACTTGTAATAACAATATTTTGTAAGATATTGAGTCAAAAATGCATACTTTTTAAACCGACTCCTCCACCTCTTTTCATAAAAGGTTTCAAAGGCACAAACAGCACAAGAATGCCTTCATTAACCATTGTCATACAAATATAATATGATCATTATGCATCATCTCAATATTCATCATGCATTGTTGGCTGATAAAAGTAATATGCAACAACAATACATGGTTCTAAATTTCGAATACCTATTTTATGTCCGAAACTGTTGGCTGAACTGAACAAAAGGCACTTTCAACCAATTGGCAAACAATAAAATACATTTTTCATTGATCCTTCACAGCTAAAAAAGTAATGCTTTAAAGGACAAGTCCACCTCAACAAAAAGTTGATTTAAATAAAAAGAGAAAAATCTAACATGCATAACACTGAAAATTTCATCTAAATCAGATAAATTAAGAAAGTTATGACAATTTAAATTGTCACTAAATTTCACAAAACAGTTATATTCACATCCTTGTAGGTATGCAAATAAGGAGACTAATGACACCACTCACTATTTCTTTTGTGTTTTATTACATGAAATAAGAAATATTCCCATTTTCTCCCGTTGTCGTGTGAAACAACGATTAATTGCTCCCGGAACACGTGTAATTAGCATTGTTTAATACTATATGTTTCAATCAAGTTGGTCCTTATTGTCAAATCTGTAAAAAAATGAAATATTGTATAATTCAAACAATAAAAAACAAAATAAATAATGAGTGAAGGACATCATCGACTGTGTTATTTGCATGTCACTGAGTTGTGCATATCACTGTTTTGTGAAAAATAAGCGAAACTTTAAAATATCATAACTTTCTTATTCTACATCCGATTTTTATGAAATTTTCAGCATAATGATCGTTTGATTTTTCTCTATTTATTCAAATCAACATTTTTTCTGGGGTGGACTTGACCTTAAATAACTGCGCATCAAGGACAAGAAATAATATACTGGAGATATACTACATATTCTGTATACAAATAGACAGCAAAATCCATTAGAATGACATCATCTTGACATTCAATCATCCATTCTGGAAATTAAAGGTCTATTCATTCACAAATATCAATGTCCCTTTTTTATTTCAAACATCAGACACTATATTTAATTGGTATTTTGTAATAGATATAATTATTACTGCTTTCATCGATAGTCTTGCATGTTTTCTTATACTGCTCATTGTGTAATACAGCAGATTAGAAACAATATCATTCATAGATAAACCAAATTAACTTCATTCTGTACAGTATGACCTTTGACCTCTACATCTGACCTTTCACCAGTGTTTCACTACAGGATGAAAATGGATCTGTCTGAGCTGCACAGTGTGAATACAAACTATATTCATCACAATCCTCATTCATTATATCTACAATGAAAAAATGGTATATTTATATTTAAAAGAGATAAGAAACATGTAACAGCACCATATACTAGAATATTCAGAAGCCAAATGGCATACTAAAAATAAAAGACTGTCACTTTATAATTGTGCTATGATATGCAAGCAATATGACTCAGGTAGTAATTTTTACATTGAAGTAGTATATGAACTCATCAAGTTCAATTCTACTTTAAAGATTTCTACATATGTATATTTGCCATTATAGTGTAATGAATAATAATGTAATGTATGACAGTTTCAGACACAAGAAATGTAGCTACCAATCCTACCATTAATACAATCAAGCAAAAATCCCTTGAAATGGAATGAAAGGCAATAACAAATGATAAATTCAATTAATTTGATTTTCTTTTTCCTCACCCTCACATAGCCCCCTTCCCAATGAATTCCCCCATCCCCTCCTTTCCCTCTGTCTCCTTCTTCTTCTTACCATTATCATAATTAGAGTTGTACTGTGTATAATGGGCATAAACAACAATCGCTTTTATAACATACTCGAGCAACCAGCTGCAGTTAAAAATGAGAACAATTTCAATTAACCATTGTCAAATATATCTTGACCATATAAAGATATATATCAAACCATAGTGCATTTCATGCAAACTATGAAAAACTAACAAACAAATACATGTAAACAGCTATAACCACATTCATTAAAATGAACAAAGCACTGAAATTATACAATTGTAAACCTTCAAATATAGATTATTAGTAGTAC
Organism: Lytechinus variegatus; assembly: GCF_018143015.1. Taxonomy (NCBI): domain Eukaryota; kingdom Metazoa; phylum Echinodermata; class Echinoidea; order Temnopleuroida; family Toxopneustidae; genus Lytechinus; species Lytechinus variegatus. The sequence continues at coordinate 24,431,197 of NC_054746.1, read as the reverse complement.
TTTAAGATGTAAAATTTGATGATTCAGTAAGTCAGCATAAATATCTTCATTATTAAAGATCAGGCTATACAAGGCAATGTCAGTAATAAGATAAACTGTACAGATACAGAAATTGAATGTAAATCTACATGTATGTGCAATTTATGTTAAACAAAAAAGTTATGATATAATAGTTTCATAGTCATATGTTCAAATTTCAATGTGTGTACAATATGAGTATTTGGAAAGGTCATATACACATTCGAAAAAAATCAATATGCCTATAAAATAAATATAAGATGAATTTTGCATCATCACAATGCCAGTGATTGTCAAGGCATTTCAAATTCTGTAGCTATGTAAATTCAATCTTTACATCATTTCATTTCTCCTTTTTTTCTTCAATCATTTGCAGAAAAGTGAATTTAGTTTTCCTCGTATAGAGAACCATTCAAATTAATCTTAGAATCCTTCCAAAAATGAGTAGACAGCTCAGAATGAACTTGGGCCCTGAGTCATTAAAAATTATTATCAATATTCAGGGTTTCATTTCATCAAGCTACTCATAAGTAACCTGTGTATACAATCTTATGCATGACTTGTGACCATTTTCCTGTGCTAATTGAGATACCCCCCCCCCCCAATTTTCCCTGTTTAACATAATGGGAGCGAATTTTCTATAAAAGTTCTGATCATACCTTGACAAATAGCCGACTGCATTATTGAAATGCTTGTAAATGAAGAGAATTGTTCTCTGAAAAGATCAGATTTCGACTGAAGCTGATGGGAATATAATGATTGAGAATCTGATCTAAATGGCATAATGGTCACCAGTTGTGCAAAATTAACAAACAGCTTCTATGAAACACAACCTTGATATACAAATTATGATAGGCACAGTTACATCATGTATTCTTTAACATTCTGCAATGGAATGATCAACTGGAATTCTTCTCTTCTAAAAAATCTAAATATGTCATTGAGCATGATAGAACCTGAACCCATGGGTGGTATTCTTAAAATCAAACCTGTGTTCAACTCAAAAGTATACAAGAATTGGAGTCTACACATTTACGGAATGCTTGATTTCATCTTCTTTCATATTCATGTCAAAGAAAATGTACCAAATAATTCATTAGATTCACTGGATGCTCATACAATTTTTCACATTTCATTCATGATACCATTAATCTTTTTTCAACAGCTTTTTGCCACAGAATTAGAATATATACTACATGTAGGCAAATGGTTTTGCAATTAACACTCCATTAAGCATGTGAAGTAAATCAACCCCCAAGGCTATGAGAGTACCAACCAGTGTAGTTACTTTCAATATGCATTCTGGTTAATTCAAAAACTGCATTGATTTCAAGGCAAATTTCTGCGAAGTGGAGAAAGGGTCTTGGAATGGTAGCAAGCTTGTTGTCATCAGAGCTACAGACATCCACAGTCCATCACCAGGCACAGTTCTGCAGAAATCCTGGGAAGTGTTTCATGATAAGACTTGTTTGTTGTTTTATCTAGCAAAGTCTTTTTTTATCTGACAATTTTCGAAGTCATAGCCAGACCTACATGTATGTGCTTCTCAGCCAGAAGATGTATGAAATGCTCTCCTGATGTACTCGTCTTCAGCCTAAACCTCATACTTCTTGGTGCCATGTAGAAAATCTTTCTGTCACTGAGAACATCTTCCAAGGAAGAAGACACATGGGAGAACACACCGGTCCTGGACAGGTGGTGAGAAGACTACAGACCTCACTGCTGCAAACATCGGCCCGGTGCATCATCATCATCGACAGGGGAATGCCTGATGTAGTTGTCTTTGATCTGCACCTGATACTCGTACCTTGCCATGTAGCTTATCCTCTTCTCTGGAGATTTCTCACTGGAGACGGCCAAGGATCGTACAGTGGTCTTGGAGGCCGTGGTGTGAGGGGTGTGGTACTCCACCTCTACGTTGCGGGAGAAGCTCTTGCTGACCTCTTTAATAGAACTCAGGTTCAGGTGGCACTTGAATATGTAGGTGGATGGATGACCTATTTACAGAGAAAGGTGTATTATTCAATTAAAAGAGGGATATTGATAATAATTTATGCATTCAATACCCTGATAAAAAAAAAACCTGAGACATAAAATATTTGCCATGAGCACTCATCTGTAGTGCAGGAAATTTCATTGTCATCACAAGTCATTCAGGTACTAAATCAATGGGAAGTTCTATCTAAATGTACATGTAGTTTCAATACAGGAGATTATGAAAGATGAATAGCAAATCACTGCCTAATTGAATTAAATTCAACTTGCCCCATATATCACAAGTGGAATACAAAACATTGTTAGAGCAGAATGAAACATTAAATCACAAAGAAGTAATTCCAAAGGCATCATATTATGGTCTTTCGGGTGTCTACATGTCCTTTTTGCTAAAGGCATCTGAACAGGAGACTTACTTGTGTTGAAGTTTCAGTATCAGTGAAATAACACTTAGCAGACTAAAAATATGTTGTATTTGCATTGCTATTATTATCCAAGGAGGCTTCAACTAAACAATTACAGTCATTAGTTTGATCAACTCTCTTCTAAGATCTTCTTGATCACTGTTCATTACATGATTTATCAAACTTGGAGAGTCCAATAGTGATCTTGATGCTCATGTGATTAAATAGCCATCGCAAAGGACTGAGTCAAAGCTAATCAGATTCATGACTCTCACATCAGTATCACGGGAGCATTTCATGAAACAAACAATCAGTTATTTTCACTGAATACTGTTATAAGCTACTAGAATCATTGCATCTGATTGGCTGAGAGCAAACTCATCAGTAGGAATCACTGACTAAGTCTTCGTGAAGTGCTCTCACACACTGGGAAACATAATAAGCCATCAGGGAATCCATCCTCCACACCCATCAAATGCTGGAAATCCTCTAGATTTCCTGTATCCCAGAGGTATATTGCTTATAATGGTTTCTTCTGCTTCTGTTAATCTTCAATGAGCCTATGCACCCTAGTACGAATATGTGAAGACAGATTACGAGATTGCAGAGACATTGATGACCGTTATAGAGAGCATACATGTACCATGATCTAACCTCTATAAACTGATATATGAGTGCAATGTATCATGTATCATCAACATGAAAAATACATTATACACCTTTATTCCCCTTGGAGTTCTTGTACATCACAGCTACATGTAGCTTGGTTTAATAATGTATGAAGGCCAGGTTCAACCACATCTCTGAATATATCATTAACCGAACTCCAAGGGATTCCTACCACTGTGTTTAATGATACATTAAATGATGATAAAATATGGGCCTGTTCGGATTTGAGAATCATGTAACTTTCTTCTCTGTGAACATTAAGGATATGTGCATGTATCTCTCGAATGACAAGTTCACACCAACATCTAATTCTCCTGACAAGATACTGGATTTATCTTCTTTTTCTCACATGCAGTATTCATAAAACCTTTTTAGTATTAGAGGACATAATCTGTACACCATTTTTAAACAATATCATATATTATGATTTTTTAAATATATGCTTGCAGCCATTTTTCATGAATAAATTTTCTAATCACCTTACTTTTCAATCACATGGCACCATATTGGATCAATAGATTACCCCTAATATCTCTTATCACCAGGCCACATACAGTTCTTTCAGCATTTTTTTATATTCCTGTTAATCTGCATGAACATGGATTTGTAATGCAGAATACACCATTCCCTACCAAGTCTGGAAGATACAAGAAGAAAAAAAAAATCAACTTTGATTACCATCTTTCTGATTTTCTCTGTTTTCCTTACAACCTATTACGAAAAAAAAAACCTACAATCATTCTGTAATTGCTCAATAGTTTAGCTTCTCATTTTCTTTTCTTTACTATTTTTATTATGTTTTTGTTCATTCTTCTGAGCATGTTCACACCAGTGGAGTGTTTCATGAAATGTTTTGTGGGTAATTTTTCCCTGATATATTTGCTCTCTGCCAATCAGATGCAAGGATCTATCTGTGAAAATCACTGACAGACCTCTTTGTGAAACACTCCCCTGGTATTAGGACTCTGTATATTATTTACCTGAGGATTTCTCTGGCAGTCTGTCTATCCTCCACATCACCGCTCTGTAGGCATGTTCATACTTGGCCGTTCCTACAGAGATCTCCAGTAGCTTTGGATGAAGACAACCTGGAATGACAAAGAGTATGAACACAAATTATTATGACTGAGGTTTTGTCACAAAGTAGGATTCATACCAATATCATCCCTGCTCCACACAGCATCATACACGCATGCTTGTAATATTCTAGTTTGTCAGCAGTCTTGATGAATTTGCTTTTGGTTTCTCATCACATTTTAAAAGACTCTGTATTGGGTGGTATTGAATAAAAACATGAGAGATTACAAAGAGTTAGGATGTGCTAAAAGTATGATTTCCAGGGAAACTAGAAGATAGGCTCTCATGAATATGAATTAAGACCAGCTTTCACTTTTTTAAGTTAGAGCCAATGTTTTAATGTTTTTTTTTTAACCATTTATAACCCTTCCTGTTCAAGTTCAATACATCTCTGAAATCATCAATTCAAACAAGCTCTCTGCTGGATAGACTAGAATTGAAATCCGAATTGCATATTTTTTCCAAACAGAAGGAAGTTTTTAATGAAATTGATAACTTCATTCTGTTGTAAAATATGATTCTGGTACTTCCTATCCATAAATTACATACTACCGGTAATGAAAAGGATGATAAGTATTGATAGTGTGTCTCTCTGAATGGTTAGATACCGTACTTCATATTGAGATGGATCAGAGGGATATACCAGTCGAGGGATGAGACTAAGGCATCAAACTCTGCAGGTATTACACTTGCAAATCCAGTGGAAATGTCAAAGTTGACACCATTACACAGAGAACCATACATGCAGATAGCAGTGAAAAATTTTCAACATTTTTTTAAGAAAATGTACAAGTATAATAGTACTTTTCACAAGACATAACTGATTGTTACCTACATGTACAAGGTACTATAGAAAGGACTACATGAGTACACAGGGAGCCTAAAAGTGGACACATGTATTAAGTATGATTGGTGGAGTAATGAGACAAAAACTGTTAAGAGGCCAAGTTTTTATTTTTTGATATCAATTATATATTTTATATAATTTTTAATCAAATAATCATAAATCTTTCATGCACAGTTATCATATTGAAAAATACTATGATTTAACCCCCCCCCCAAAAAAGGGTAAAGTTTCTAGATTTTAGCTGTAATAAAGTGATCTTATAATCTTGGGGTATGCCTATGAACTCAAGAATTTACCATTCCTTGTGAATTTTGTATCATTTCTATATACAACATACGGAGTGGGGTAGACAACATAATATGCATCTCCTCCTACAGACTTTTTTTTTTCATTTCAATACTTTTTTTCTTCATTTCTGCAGACCCATTCTAAGGGATACATTATCCCGATTTATGCCAAGAGTAAAATAATAATTTATAACCAGAATTGGAGCTAATGAAACTCTCAGAATTATACATACAGTTTGCTTTACTGCAAGCTTCATTGCACAATGATCAATATATATCACCCTTTTAATTTCAAGAAGGGTTTATAAAATTAAATATAAACATTGTACCTGCTATTTATAATATCATTTATTAAAGTTGTTGCAGTTGACATCTCACTCTGCATGAGGATCAGTGGGAGGTTTGCAAGTGTATACAGTGTAGGGCCTACTGCAATATTTCATATCATTCTGCATCGTGTTTGTAACTTAATAGCACTCTGGTGACAATCATTCGTCTAAAAAGACTAATATTGATCGCAGTATGATTGCTGTACGTTCATACAATATCACCTCTTTTCTTTCTTTCCCTTTGTCACTCCACTGTTTGACACATATAGCTTTCAATAGGAGCCGTTCTGTTCCATTAATCTTCAATTTGAAAATGAAGTCAAAAGAATGTCAATCAAATGTCCCAAGCACACGAATGAACATGATGATAAAGTGGCCCAACTTAATCAAAAGCTTGTGTTTTTTAATAAAAATGTCATGCCATCTACAAAACATGTATGGAGTTTAATGTTAAAACCATAAAAGAGAAATGGATCGGGTGGTGTCAGTTCACAATATCCTAGACATTATCTTTGTTTTCATTTTAGGGGCCATTTTTCCCAACCTATTGGCCAAATAGGGAACATTGGGAAAGTTTAACATTGCAGTGAACAGGCATTTCCTAGTTGTCCAGGACTCTCATGAGTAATTTGGGGGCGAATCGATCCTCCCGAGCCCCCGTGCAATTTTTTCAATTTTTTCCAGCAATATCCACATACATGTACAGTGTATTTTCTCCAGTCTTTAGAACATGGTTACATAGTATTTCATAAATTTTCTAGCATCTTTCCATCTCCATCACATCCAGTTCACACAACTCTAAAGAAATTATGGCCAAATATTTTCTTTTCTTTTTACAGGACAAAAGACCTCAGTTATGATTATGCTCTCGAAACAGTGGAAATATAACTTACTACCTTTTATAGGAATCTGTGTTTAGCACTTTATATCACATTTCACTGTTATCCTATCTTCAGTGCATATAATTTAAAGATATAGAATAACAAAATATGAAAAGTTGCAGGCAGACTGGATTTACTTGCTTGTGAAGATTAAATACATGTAACATCATTGATATGATATACAGTGAATTCCAAGCCATGTACATGTACACAGAAGGGACCATTAGATCACTGCTTATTATGTAAATGTTAACCTGTGAAAACGCTTCTGTGATTCATTCTACTTTGCTTCAAAGGAGATCTATTACATGAACATTTTGTAAAACCTCACGCAAGACAGAAGCATGTAATATGCTGTGTACACTTTAGATCCACAACAATTGAGCCTTTCAATTAAAATGACTGAGAGAAATTTAGTAGAATTTAAGGAATATGATGGAAGTTAATACCAAACGTTTCTCCAACAAAGTGAGATTCATCACGTAATGCACTCATAAAATTTCTACTTCAATTTTTTTCTTTTTGCAACCTCCTCCCCCCCCCAAAAAAAGGATACATACTTAATATTCAAATAAACCCAAGATAAGTGTAGGGGAGACCGGGGTTAGTTGGAACATGGGGTAAGTTGAAACATTGTAATTTTCTTTAACGCCTGTAAAATAAATTTATGTGATATTGCCCTCAATAATACAACAGTTGTATTATTAAAAGCAATAATATTGAGGGCAATATTGCATAAATTTATTTTACAGGCATTAAAGAAAATTACAATGTTTCAACTTACCGCATGTTCCAACTAACCCCGCTCTCCCTTAGTGCACATCGAATGGATAATCTCAAAATATAATAAGATTACCTTTCATATCGATACATGTAGGTATACTACATTTGTAGCTGTGCACACAATTTAAAAATGCTGCTTAAAGAGAAATGAAAAGTACTATTTTTTCCCATGATGATCACATTTTATTCAAGATGATGATGAGAGATACTTAACTTCTGGTCAAGTTCTAAATATACTTTTCATCAACTTTCCATTTGATAATTAACAGTAAAAGAATCATTATTGTTTCTATATGTTTCCCATTTTATAAAAAAAATGAGAAACAAAAATTCACCAATATTTCTTACTCCTAGCTCACTTGGCCCTTGCCCTGCCAACTCTGGAAGTTGTAGAATAAACCCTTTTAAATGTTATTTCTTTTTGGCCTTTTAATCATTCTAATACATGTACATGTATTGTATTTGTATAACACACATTTACCATGCCCTGTCTTCACTTATATCATAATTGCAAAAATGCAATCTTTAAAAATCTCTACAGGCTAAATTTAAGAATCAGATATCAATGTCTATCAGGAAGGCAGCTGAAAAAAAAAAATATTATGGAGTGGTCTTAACATACAAAATGTATCATGTAGATTTTCGTTCATTGCTCACTTTTTACATGATATGTACTTGATTTATAATCATCATGTAATCTACCAATTCAATTCACCACATGAGAATCTATCTACATTTATGTAACCTTATATTCCTTATCTTTCAATAAACCTCATCCCCATGTGACTTCATGGTTGAAAATCATGAACAGATGTCACCATCATTAAATCAGTGATCTGAAGAAAATGATGGCCACCACATCTAAGGGAGTCCTGGGCAAAAACTGCCACCTCAAAATATGGAAATGAAGTGAAATAAAATGAATAAAGATGAAGAGAGGAAAAAATATATTAAAGAAATCATTTCAAATAAAAAAGGCAGACAGACCGAGAGAAAAAAGAACAAAAACAAGTAGAAATGAAAGAAGAAGAGGTGCAACAAAAAGAAGTAGAAGAACAACAACAAGAAGAAGAGGCATAAAAAACATACTTTATAAAAACAAGAACAAGAAAAGGAGAACATCATACATGAGAAAAGTAAAGGTGATGATGATAGTGACAAATACGGAAGAGAAACTTATTTTTAAAAGATAAAATTAATGCAAAAAAATCTAATCTACCATAATCTGACGCTGCACAGTGGCTACCGGGCCCAAAATCAAGTGGGAAAATTATTTTTTTTAGTGTGATCACTGTTTTACCTTTATATTTCATTCAAACAATAGATAAAATTGATATGGATTTATGGAAGAGAAATCTGGATATTTACAAGTTAAAAGCAAAAGAAGAGATGTAGTTCCCTATTTCCCATGTTCATCTATCAATAGAATAAATTCAGGTCTATAAGAAATTAAGACCATAAATTTCTCAAATTGTAAATATTTACATTTCATCTAATTGACAATGAACTTTCACCCATTTTTTTATTCCTTCCATCTCATTTACCTCATTATATGAACTGTCCCATAATCAACCATACTAAAAACAACCTTGGCAGTATCCCTCTAACCCTGTTCACATAGACCAAAACAAGATTTCAATGAAAACATCATTTTTGAAAGTCCATATTTGCACTTATTACACTACTTGTCTTAAATTATTGACACATGTATCTCTATTAATAATGACATTAAAAAAAAACTTATTGCTATTCTGGGTACATGAAGGCAGATGTGCAATAATTGAATTTCTACAAGACTTCATGTACATGTATATTTGATTGAACACTTTGGTACATTTTAGATTCAAATATTAAAGTACACCAAAACAAAAGAAAAAAGAAAACTTATATATATTATTTTCTGTCCTGCCAAAGAATTGACACCCGAGAGCAACAAAGAAGCCAGTAGCCAAGAAACCAAAGACTTCGAACCCCAAGAAATGCAGCAATGGTCAATCTGATAATTTTGTTGGGAATTGGGCTGTTTTCTTTGACTTGACTTTACACAAGATAATAACAGGAAAAGGTACTATGATCTAGTTCCTTGGTAACAAATCAATCAATTTCCCTTATCTTTAGAATCATTAACAATCAAGTGAACATTGTACTTGCTTGAACTGAAAAATATGAAATACTGTAGGTGCAGGTGAAACTATGCATCAGTTGATGAAAAGAAATGTATATCATCATCATATTGTTTTTACCATTGTCAATATTTGGAAAATACAGAAGGCATACATGTAAAAAGACGCAACACAAAAGTCAATTCGAAATATCCACATTATCTGCATTAAATTGAAATTTTGTGAATGGAGGTAAGAGGAATTATACTGATGTTAGATCTCTTTATACACTGTAGAGCTTTCAAAAATGACAGTAAAATTTGAAGAAAAAAGCTGGATAAAACATTAATCATATCGAGCTGAACATGTCAACAGACTGTAGTTATCCTAAGCTGAATTATGGCACTTCATAATGCATTATTTCCTGAATATTAAACTTTCATACAAAACACTATAATGTGTCAGTATAGCAGAAAGCAAGGCTGAAAAAAAAGTCGAACAATGAATAAAATCAAAGTACATTGTATAATCTGACACGTTCGACATTGGAATATATGTCATAATAAAATGATGTGCGCACTTCATGAAATCTAATATATGTTTATAAAAGAAGAAAGCTGATAAAGGGTGTGAGGAGCAGATGACATATAATCATGGCAAGACAGATGTCCATGAAACAAATGACACGTTTCCTTGGATACGAACAAAAAAATAAAAAGGAAATGAATCTGTGATTCCATTCAATGCCACTTCGACAATTGGGAATGCCCTTGGGATTTGTCTTTTTAATGAGAATTCAATTTCATATATACTGAATATGGAGTACTTAGACTAAGAATGAAAAACTTAGAAGCCTGGCAAATGCTTGCAAATGATTATCCCACAGGCACATCATTTCTTTTCACCATAAAGACTACATGTACCTGGGAATATACATGTAGGATGGTCAATGCTTTGATTTGGATGTTCTACATGTTATTAAACAATTTGCATTTGACTCAATAGGTGGTTTCAGACCACCTCGAAGTTCGTCAGTTCCAGGTATTTACTGATCGGGAAATTTCCCCCGATCAGAAAATAACAGGTACATGTAATATTGTCAATGTGAAAGCAAATTACGCGTAATCTCCCTGAAAGAAAATACCCACTACATACATGTAGTAGGTACATGTACTTGTCAAAATTAGTGATTTTGAATCTCGAACCTCACTTGCTTCTCAGACCATACTGCGCATGCTCGTAACTTCGGGAACTTATCCCGAAGTGTATATTTAGGGTCGGTGTGAATGCAGGAATAATTTATGGGTATTTTTTCAGCTTAAAAAGTTCTCGTAATTTACATGTAACAGGGATTCTTATGATCAAGGCGGTTTTAAACCACCTAATGGTACATGAATACTGTGGCTCATTGCTTTATAAAGTACAGTATCTATGGCTCTCAATTTAACTAAACAGTGTATAAACACAGTTTAAACAGAGACCAAAGATACTAAAGGAAGTTGAAATTAATCCAACAACCACTAAAACAATAGAAACTTCCTGTTTTTGAGAATCATGTTTTCCCCTGGTCAGAATATCATAGTGGCTATCAAGATTTTACATGTAAATGATAGATTCCATAATTTGCACAGGATTGGCAGAGGTTCCACCCGTGACACCTGATAGAAAGTACTTGGTGGAATATTATTAAAGGAATGGAATACTGAAAGGAATGACCAGATTCTAAACCTACTTTGAACCTTGAATATTCAAATAAAGATGGTTTAAGAAACCAGCAATAAATATATTTACCTCTCTTGATAATATCTGCCCTCTTGATGACTGCATGGATTGAGGATTGTCCAACCCTCTTTGGTTTCCTGAAATAAGAGATCCAATGCTCTGGGATGGGAATGTGGACAAGGATGTTTTCACACAGGAAGTGGTTGGGGTTTCTCTTTCCAGAGCAGGCTGGGTTATATTGCAAAAGATGAAAAGATAAAAGAGTATTTTGAGATAATTCTGATCAATGAATTTGATTTTGAACATCTATTTTTGAAACCTTACTGAAAGAATAAGAATGTGCAATATTAAGTTTGAAAAGACCCCAATGACAATTTATATGTGAAAATGAAGTTTGTCAGCTAATTACAAAGAAAGCAAGTAAATATTTAAGAACCTCAGATATTTGCTTCAGGGCTTTTAAGGACAGCAGCGTTTGGCTCACTGATAGAACTACCTGTCTAAAAATAAACAAATTTAATACTGTTCATGTATACATATCAATTTACTTGTAATAATGGGGGATTAGCCATGAAAGATGCATGTATGTCCATTGCCATGTGAATAAAAGTATCAGTAAAATGACAGTACCTGGTACCAGCAGATCCACTCTAAGTTCCATATGTGTGCCTTCACCAGAAAAAGCAGCCTTGACCTGTAGGGGGAGGTCCTCATCTTCTGAAGGCTGTATATGAAATTGCATGAGTCTAAAGCAACAGGCATTCAATGGCTGAAACTCAATCATGCGGGAGTCCACAAACACATTCTTATTTGCACACTTGTGTAGTTCTACATCATGCATCTTGATCCAATCCGAGGTTTTATTTGGGATGATATGTTGTCTGGCAACAACATCCATGCCTTTGATCTGGACGTCGTTAAGACCTATTGCACAGTCAGGACTCCCGGAGAGAAAGGACAGGATATTGAGGCTAACAGATATGGATTGCCGCAAAGTATCTCCATTGTCATTCACAAAGCAACGGCATTCATCAGAAACATCAACTTTTATCATGTCCTGTTGGTAGTGAGCACCTCTATCCTGGTAAAGGGTCAATTTCATCAAGGCATCATTGATAGTAAACACAAAGCTCTGGAACACCTTAAAGTCAAGAGAACCGAGCTTCATAAGTTCTTCAAGGTGGGATTCTTTTTCGTACATGGATTTGGCACTCACTCTCCGTTTTTCTTTGTAGGAGATGTACAGAAGTTTAATTGTGTGAATTTTACCCTTGTAATCAAACTGCTGAAGATTTGGATGGCTTATCTCATAGTTGCTCTGCAAGGGCAGTTCACGGAATGGTTCCTTTCTAGTCCTGTCATGATATAACTGAAGGATGTTTCCTTCAGCTAGTTTTACATGGATAGGCTGCCAGGAACGTGAGCCTGCAATGCGTTTTTTATCAGGAACTCTGAGTTTTAGAGGCCATCCTTTTGATAGATCCTCTTGCTCACGAGGGTACTGATCCTGGAATAGCTTGTCACTATAAGGAGATGATAAATTTGACTTTATGCTTGTCTGGGTGTTGAAAGCAAGTTTACCACTGTCAGGCATATCACTCCCCTTTATAATTGATGTGGTTGTTGGCAAAACAACAGCTGATTGTGTCTGATTGCCTAGAGAAATGTTCTGATGTGTTGAAGAATAGCCACTCTGAGGAGATGATGTTGGAAAGAACTGTTGCTGCTGCCACTGATTAGGCTTCATACCAATTGGACTTACTGGCTGAGATGCATATGACCGGGGAGAGAGGATGGCTGTAGTTCGTTGATCATCATGTTGCACAGCACTGGACTGCATCAATGGTTGTACTGCCATGACTTGCCTCATAGGTTGTGCAGCTGATACATTTTGTTGGGCAGCTGCTGCACTCTGTTGTGCAGCTGCAGCAGCAGCAAAAATAACTTGTCCCTGTACTTGCTGCTGTGGTGTGAATGATGCAGACACATTAGATCTGTTGGGAACATTAGAAGCTACTGCTATATCTGCAAATGGATTACCTGGGCTGCTTGGCACTATCTGATTATTTGCTGAAGCACCATCTGTATCATCAAAGGTTGTCCATGTGGAAGGTGCATTTGATTTAACAGGTGTGGTTACTAATTCTGACCCACTCAAGTTGAGGAAGGGGTTGTATGGTGAAACAGTCCTCCGAACCTGTTCCTCCATGACTTTTTGTTTCTCTAACTGCTTCAGAGTCAACATATCTGCTTTAAAAGGGTTTCCAGGAGAAGCTGTTTCATACTTTGAATCAGAAGCAGAAGCTACTTCAGATAACATGGATACTTCTAAATCATGCGCATGGTCAGTCATGTGTACAGGGGTTGAAGTGGCTGTAACTGTCCTTGAGGAATTTATGTGAATCCCAAAACTCATATCTTCTTGTTTTAGTTTCTCAACTTGAATATGACTAGGAGTAGCATGTTCCTTTTCTGTAGTCTCAAGAGGTCTGCTGTCCCTCCTTGCACTGACATTTAGTTCCTCTAAAGGACATTCTTGAGTGATAGAGTTGTCACAAGATGATAAAACAGGTGATGGTCTGGAGGATGTTGAAGATATTGTCACATCCTTGTCATCATCAAACTGCACCCACTGCACAGGAGCAGGACTGGACACTCTAGATGTGTCCAGACTACCATTTTCTTTTATCCCCTTTACTGGGACCACACTCTTCAATGGGGTTGAACTCACAACTTTCTTAGAGTCTCCAAACCTGATCCATTGTTCAGGGTTAGGGGTAACATTTCCTGGCTTGGGTGATGACGACAATGATTCTAAAGGCATGTACTCTCTGGAACTGGAGATGTTATCATGGGATCCTGAAAAACTACCTCTTGAAGATATCACTGATGATGCTACAGCTGAATGATGATCATCAGATGCTTGGGATGTGACATCAGCACCACTCTGAACTGACCCACCTGCATACAAAGGGAGATAGATATAAAACAAGCGCTGATCAAATATGGATGTTGGCTAATACAGACTACAAACATTCTTCCATGTGATTTCCAAATATAAATCAATTTTTTTAAAGATTTTTAAAAACATTAACCATTTTTAAAGAAACAGAGAATTGAGTGTTTGTTCCTCAATAAATTTTGATTTAAAATTTTGTGCTACAATGTATATATTTCTAAGTCTTGATATTCTACAAAACACATCCCCATCAGCCAATAAGGGATTCTCGCATAGGCGTGGAATATGACCTTGACCTGCAGACTTTCTTGGGCTTCAATGTCTGAATAATGTATGTGGTGCCATAAATTGCCCTAAGCTAAAACTGAAGTATATCCACTTGAAACCTAAAAATTAGCTGGATAATTTCAAAATAGACTATTAAAGTTGTCAAATTATTCTTGTTACCCCCACTATTTCTGATCCAGCAAGTTGTTCATAATCTCAAGATCATTTTCAATGGAAATGCAATCAGTAGCACATTTCGTTTAGCTCTAAATTTTGCAAATTATACTATACATGTACATTGACTTGGGACTGAAAGCTTGAGATTAAAGATAAAAGAAAGTAATTTCAGCAAACAATTGTTTCATGAGAAAGTCTTATAAATCAAGGTTTAATTGTCAAAATATTACCATACATCTAGATCTGGTACATTCACGTAAATTTATCTTTGCAAAATCACGAAAACTAAGCTCAAAATCATTGAAAAAAAGCATACATGTATGTGGGACAGTATACTACACGTATATTAATATTGCTTCAAAAAATACCTGACATTTGATAATTCTGTGATTATTCTGCTAATTTCTCAGCAAATTACGCATTTTCCTCCAGAGTTATTTGGCACAATATTTTTATTCACACATACAAACACTTTGGTGGTAATTTCATTGGATTCTCTTCAAACTCATTTTGAGATCGTAACCACAACTGGTATAATTTATCTTTAAGACAATCTAATTGCATCAGATATCCATTGCAAATAATGATCTTCAGTTGACCACAGTAACTTGCTGGATTAGAAATATTGGGGATATCAGCAATAGATTGAAAAATCAGGTAGATGGGCCTTATAACATCCTTCACAAAATGTTTGTCTGCTTGCTTTTGAGCAAGTTAAAGATCATCTTTGTCCACTGATGTGCCTTGCTTGACACTAGGTGAAACAGCTGTGTAAATGTCATGATTTCTCCACCCAAAAAAGCTTTCAAGTGAACATTAAGATAGTACAAGAACAGTACATCAGCCATTCAGACCGATTTAAACAAAGACATACTGTAATATACATAAAAACTAGATTGCATTATATCATAATATCATTATATGTATTATAACTCATACAAAGATTCCTGTAATTTGATTGGTTGAAAGCCATTCAATATTTGATCCATTTTGCGCTGCATGCAAATTTTATTTTCTCCCTTAGATTGTACCACTGATCATACTGTGTGTACGTACATTTTGTGTTTGCACACATCAAAGTAAGCGCATCAACAAGGTTGTCTTTGCGCACTCAGATTCATGAATCAAAGTGCGTCACAAAAGAACGAAAACAATTAACTGCTTTCATACACAGGGAAAATAATCATCAGAGAATATGAATTATCAGACAAAGGCAAATATATTTTAGTTCCATCTTCTTTTGTTTGTTTTTTCCTTCTACTTTGTCAAATAAGAGTCGTTGTATAAACCAAATGATGCATGTCTTCATTCGTTCATTATGCGACCTATCCACTCTCGTTGAGGCTGTGTTCACTGACAGTCTGTTCAACCCATTGTACTCAGCTTAAGAGCAGTGGATTGAGCAGAGCCTCAATGTAAAAAGTTTTCCTGTTTTGAGAAACTTAGCAAAATTTAAAAATTTCATAACTTTTGGTATTTCACATTTTAATGAACCTTGAACATTTCACAGTAATATACCTGTTTTATTGTTTGTCTATAGTTCATTCATATCAGCTAGTTTGGTAGGGGTTTACCCTTGCACAAAGGAATGAAATGAGTTGTTGCATTGATATGTTTTAAACAAATCATACCACTCCCTCCTCCATTTTTTTTTGGAAAATACCTGAACCTTGGGTGTGTACATACATGTACTGTATACTGTTATCAATACTGGTAAGCTTGCTTGTACACTACCAAACAATTCCGATGAGAGTGCTTCTCTAAATTAAGTTTCCACTCCAATAAGCTGATTTTTTTCATTCATAATGTTACAACAAATTAAACATTTAAAACTCAGAACTAAGTCAATTTAGCATACAAACATGTACATATTCCTAATTACAATTAGAGGAGGCAGGAAAGCTCAGTTGATAGCTCAATGGTCTTGTATTCCATCAACAAAGGTTCTACACACTAGTGCCCCAGAGAAGACCATTGCTCCTCTGGTTGTCTTAAAAATACAAGCATTCCTGCTTGTACCACATCCACTTACCAAAACATGTAATGCCTACTCCTCATACCAAAATCAATAGACAAGGGAGCAATGAGTGACACGCCCCTTTCCAGCAGCTTTTCATCCCACAGGGTTTATCATACCAAACATTGAAACACAAACACAACCCTCTCAAGAAAACACTATCACAGCAGGGCATGTCAAAAATAGGGTTCCCATCGAGCCACTTAGTATCCGACCACTACACTTGTCATCACTATACATCCAGCAGTTGTACATGAACTCTGAGGTCAAAATTATTATCCCACCAGGGAGCAAAACTTTCTGACCTCAGTCTATAAAATTGTTGATAGTCTGTACAGCATACTGGAAACCCAAATGTGTAGCACTCAGTAAAATATGACTTTTAAATAAACATATACAACAAAGGCAAAACAAAATTAGACTCAAGAATAATAAAGACAGCTACAGTACATGTACACTTACCATTAGTACACTAATTGTTTTCTAGACAAGAGCTCATCATGCTCCCCCTTCGAATTTTAACACTTCTATACATGTATTTCACAATATTTTGCCCAGTACTATTTATCCCACCCAAATTTGTGTGACGTATTTCAATGTTAACAACCACAGTCAAGGTAAACAAAACGTGAAAATACATCTAGATATGCAAACATTGTCTTTGCAGTTAGGACAATTTTAATGTAAACAAAAATAGTTTTTATGAATAAATATTACACAGTTTCACTCACCACATACATGTCTGTATCCAACCCATATCCGGTACCCACTGATTTTTTTGTTTTATTTTAATTGTCCTTCAGTCTGAGTAATTTCAAATTAGATGTAGAAAGTAAATATTTTTAAATTATGTTAATAAGTGGCCAATTACCATCAGTAAACAACATGAATACAAGACAAATGTATAATTCTGAAGAATTCATTACAATTTGGGCACATCAATTCCTATGATCTGATTGAAAACAAATTGCACAAATGGTCAGTTATGGGTTTCTGATCTGGGATTAGGAATTTGACATGGACAGAACAGAAGTAGAGGTCAATCATGGAACATGCAAAACCATAAGTTGTCTCTTAATCTTCCTCCCCTCTTCTTCAGCTACATGCACTTTTATTTCAATACCCCTTCTCTTTTTCCTTTGTCTCCTCACAATTTCAACTCTCTTAGGATACATGTACTCAACCTAAGATTGTGTTTATTTTACACATGAAAAATAACTTTAAATAATCAAGCAAATCAAAGAAAATTCCATCTGAATCAGATTAAAACTATGAAAGCTATCAAGTTTTGTCTTGATGTATCTTTATCTTGTGCATATTTTCATGAATAACACAGGTATCCTGAAACTAATATTTGTAATCATTATACAATTTTAAAGCACAGTTAGCAAAGCTGATATTTTACATGTATATCTGTTTCATGTACTCTTCTAAATGGAAAAAATTGCTGTTTCCTTGCCATTTTTTCAAAAGAGCTACAAAAGAATTTTAATAGTGGCCAATGACATAAATATAGTAGGATCAGCTGTCTATGAAGGGGAGGCAATCCTGGGGGGCCAAGTGCCCCTCCCACTTTTTGAAGCACTGAAAAGTGGCCTTTTTACACAAGAACATTGCCCTTTTTATGCAAGAAAAATCCCCCCACATGAATGTCTACTGTACCCCTTTCACCTGAGGAGTACCCATTTTAGGTGTTACCAAGTGCCCTTTCTTGTATTTATAGTGCCAATATTTACCAAAAAATTCCCCCCTTACAAACGTATTCTGTGCCCCTTTCACCTGATAATGACCCGTTTTATGTGTTAGCAAGTGCCATTTCTCAAAGGAGTGCCAATCTTTACCCCAAAATCCCCCCTTACGAACGTGTTCTGTGCCCCTTTCACCTGAGAAGGACCCATTTTATGTGTGAGCAAGAGCCTCCTTGCCTTCTATTAGGTGCCCTTTTCTCGAACCATTGCCCCTTTTTATCAAAGAAAAGTGCCCATCACGACTGTTTTCTGTGTTAACAAGTGCCCCTTTGAAACAAGAAAACAATATTCTCACTTTTATATGTTACTGTAGTTGTGAAAGAAAACAAGTGGAATGCCTCTGGCCGTCTCACCTGCATCACGCGGTTCAATATAGCAGCAGTGCTGACTATAAATACTACTCTAACTCGCACAAGATGTTCAGTGATACATGGTTACTCTTATGTCCAAGTTTAATGAACTAGACCACTTTTTATGAACTAGACCAATAAACTTACAGAGATATGATGGTGGTTATTCAACGAAAAACCCCAACATGGCCAAAGTTCATTGACCTTACATGACCTTTGACCTTGATCATGTGACCTGAAACTCGCACAGGATGTTCAGTGATACTTGATTACTCTTATGTACAAGTTTCATGAATCAGATCCATAAACTTTCAAAGTTTTGATGGTAATTCAACTGATACACCCACTTCGGCCAAAGTTCATTGACCTTTGACCTTGGTCATGTGACCTGAAACGCGCACAGGATGTTCAGTGATATTTGATTACTCATATGTCCAAGTTTAATGAACTAGACTAATAAACTTTCAAAGTTATGATGGTAATTCAACAGATACCCCCGATTTGGCCAAAGTTCATTGACCCTAAATGACCTTTGACCTTAATCATGAGACCTGAAACTTGCACAAAATATTCAGTGATGCTTGATTACTATTATGTCCAAGTTTCATGAATCAGGGGTGGTATTCTGAGATCCATTTTATCTCAGATAAAATAAAATATTTTATCTCCGTTAAAATCAGTGAGATAAAATACCCTTAAAATCTCTCCGAATTGGTATTCTGAGAACCATTTTATCTTCATTTTATCTCTGTAAGACACACCTATTTTTTAATCAATATCCAATTAGAAACGCGCTTTCATAGCTCTCTCATATCACTCAACCAATTAAAATCCATTCCGCCAGGAGGTGTGGCAAAGGGGTGAGATTGCGTCAATTTATTGACTTCAAATACGCTTGCACTATACGCTTGCGCGTCTTTACGGAGATTTCTTTTTAACTAAAAGGACAATACTCTCATCTTTCTTCGAAGTCTATATCGCATCTTTTCAAGCATCATTTCAAAGACAATATTAGTCAAGAAAAGTCTTATGAAATACTCTCTGATTGTACAGGAACAACGTTAAGGTGTTATTCTCAATAAATATATAATTTTTCGTCATTTTCATGTCACCATTTGGGGTTAATTCACCTAGAAATACTGGTGAAATCAACGTCGCAGAGATAAAATAGCCTCTACCCTCTTTTAAGTTTATTTTATTTTTTCTTCAAAGTAACTTGGGCGCAAGCACATAATCTGCGTTGCAATGGCCAGATACGCTATGGGTATGTGTACGCAGGCATTGTTCTGTTGCGTATCATCTGTAGATACGCAAGATAAAATTTATACGCAAGATAAAATCTAAAATTTTATCTGCGAGATAAAATCTCATCTCAGAATACCAATTTCATTTTAAGAGATAAAATAAAATATTTTAAAGATAAAATGACCTCAGAATACCACCCCTGATCCATAAACTTTCAAAGTTATGATGGGAATTCAACAGATATCCCCAATTCGGCCAAAGTTCATTGACCCTAAATGACCTTTGACCTTGGTCATGTGACGTGAAACTCATGCAGGATATTCAGTGATACTTGATTAACCTTATGTCCAAGTTTCATGAACTAGGTCCATATATTTTCTAAGTTATGATGACATTTCAAAAACTTAACCTCAGGTTAAGATTTCAATGTTGATTCCTCCAACATGGTCTAAGTTCATTGACCCTAAATGACCTTTGACCTTGGTCATGTGACATGAAACTTTAATAGGATGTTCAGTAATACTTGATTAACCTTATGGCCAAGTTTCATGAACTAGGTCCATATACTTTCTAAGTTATGATGTCATTTCAAAAACTTAACCTCAGGTTAAGATTTGATGTTGACGCCGCCGCCGCCGTCGGAAAAGCGGCGCCTATAGTCTCACTCTGCTTCGCAGGTGAGACAAAAACTAACTTTGTAAGAATAATTCTACGTGCCTTTTAAGTTTCTGGAGTCATGTGAGTGGGGGGAAATAAGCAGTGGCGTACAATCAAGACCAAGAAAAAAAGAAAACGAAATCACTAGAGAATGTGGGTGAAATATATTTTCTCAATATTATGTCAAAATCTATCACAAAATTGGATTTTCCTTATAAATATGTCAAAATTTTCGCTCGCTCGCAATTTCTGTATAAATTTAATGTGATACAACAAATCTAGCCCCCTCTAAATTTTTGCCTCATTACACCACTGTAGATCAGTCTTTTTTTTCTTCGTCTTTATAGTGGGCACTGTGCTCTTTTTCCCTGTCCCCCATTCTCTCCACCGCCCCTGTGTCTGCACTACCATAAGTTTGGATTCTCCTTGAAAAGTTTCCCCATTGAAACATGCATGCAATAAAACCGTCTTTCATGTCTGCTGTATTCTTTAATTTATTTAATAATACACTCAAATATTGAAGAAAACAAATTATTTTTAAAATTTAAACTTTATCTTTAATTTATCAAATCTGAATACAGTCTACATGTGCATGTAGGACTATAAACTTTACATGTATATATCGTGTTGTTCATCTTGGGACAGTGATTTTCTGTTTAAAAAAAAGTTAAAAACCAATTTTTTCTGTTTCTGCTTAACCTGTAATTCCATTCCAAACTTGGTCTAAACTCCCGAATGGAAATTCTGTTTTGTCATAGAAAATGTACAACTGCAAAAATATGAATTCCCATTTTGCAAAGGTAATTCAATGAATTTTTACATGAAAATCACTGTCCCTATTCGCCATTTGATTTGTACATGTACTCTTATAATTATTAACTCATGAAGTGTATTTTGTACTAAGGAGGAATAACTTGTATGAATCCTCCACATTTGTACTGGTATAAACATGGATTCATACCAAGTGGTCCAACAATATACAAGTCTAAGCTATTGTTTGTACCTTGTCTATTGTGCCCACCAAATGGAGCATTTAAAGGTATTCACATCATGTATTTTGTACTGAATGCACCCCAGGTATAATCCTGACTTGGACCAAAGTTCACATCTTTGTGAAATGCAAACAAAATGTCTCCACATGCAGGTAAAGATACAAGACATTCACATTCCACATTAGTCTGTGACTGATGTTTTAATTGTCAATCTTAAAGCATGCCACTCCCAGTTCCAAGTACACTGTACATGTAAAAATGTACAACTACATGTAGGGGAAGGCGGGGTAAGTTGAGCATAGGGGCAAGTTGAGCCACCAGCCCCAGGCCAATAATGAATGAGTCAGACATTGTGGTGGTGTCATGTATTGATGACCCATAGCATAACCCCTAACACCACCACACTGTTTTCAACTTTGAAACAAAAAGTAGTTTTTTAGAGGGAAAAATATGAATTTCAGCCAAAAAAGTAAAAAAGAGTGTGAAATAGATAAGTGCTTTATAAACACACACGTCTTTAAATATAATTAAAACATGATAACAACATTATTAGTCCAGGTATAGATCTTCATTCTTGTCATAGTCTTTTATATGATGGATGCATAATAAATGTGTGGATACAAAATTATCGCACTAAGTTCGGACTGGGGTAAGTTGAGCCAAATAGCATGGGGCAAGTTGAGCCATGGTAATTCCTATGGTAATGTATCTTAAAAAAACAAACCATAAAAATCGATTGAAATGCTGGCTGAAAGGAGCAATTTTACATGACTGCTCTTTTCCGTTTAAAGGATGTTAGTATTTATAGAGAATTAGCAAGTGAAAAGACTATAAACAAAAAATTGACATGCTGGTTCTCCCCTCATACATTTTGTACATAGTTTTTGTGGCTCAACTTACCCCAGAAGGTGGCTCAAACTTACCCCATATATGGGGCAAGTTGAGCCATTTGACATCGTTTTTTTCAAAGGTCACAATGACTTTCAGTGTGGAGATAGAAAGTTATATATAGGTGGAAAATATTTCAGAAGAATTAAATTTCAAGGCAAGGTACTTATTTCGACAAGATTATTAATCATATCAATTCTAACATGCGAAAAGCAAAAACTGTCACAACTTACCCCGCCTTCCCCTACAGTTAAGTTGATGTGAAATTTCATAATGAAAATTCAGGAAAAAAGAAGTAACCTCAAATCACCTCTAAAGAAAATAAAAAAGGGGTGAAAAATCAATTTTGAATTAAAATAAAAGAGGTTTTAAATGCAAAATGCATTGCAATATTGTCAATGATCATTTACAGGTGAGGGAGCATAGCAATTGAATGACAATATTCACGATGTACCGGTATACCACCAGATGTCAGTACACCAACTCCAAAATTTGAATATTTCATTCTAAACCTGTTGTCATACATAATGCTGTATTTAATAGTTTGTTAATATGGGTAGAGGCTAAAATAAAATTACATTTCAGAAATATACTGTGGATACTTAAAAAATGATGGTTACAAAAGTGAATATCTCTCCACTGAAATTTGATCAAATCAAGAACGGGGGGGGGGGGGGGGGGGGGGGCTCGAACAAGGGGGCCTTGGATGGATGGGGCTTATTGTAAAAACGAGGAACCTCGGAACGGGCTTCGGAATTACTGTTTGTGAAAACGGGGGTTCTTGGAACGGGTCGCCTGCGTGTGAATGCGTATGCATCCCTATGGAACGGGCATACGTGCATGCAGCTAGCCAGGTGGGTTTTTATTAAATAATAAAATTTGAATATTGATTATAATTATTAGTACAATAATAAATATTTACAATCAACATATATATTTTTTATCTGATAAAAAAATATTTTTAATCAATGAATTTTTCTTCAAAACGGCACTTGGTAATACAGCTCATTGAAGCTACGTACCTACACGTCATATCGGAGCAGGTTCAAGGGTCAAGCCTATTGACTCGCAGTGTTTACAATATGGACACGACATCGGTCTGGTAAGAAATCTCAATTTTTTCTTATTTTGGGGGGAAAACCATCATACCTTTATACACATTACTGTAGGTGTATAAAGGTATGCAATTTAAAAACTTTTTGGTCTTTGTATGGACCACTAGTTCTAATGTTAAATATGGAAGGGAATTCCCTTCTGGACTACGATCTTCCCACACTGGCATAGCCTGCCTTGTCTAGGCTCAGTGATCAAATGACAATATCAAAATCATAAAAAATATGATCACCGAGTCCTCTAGGCTACACGTGACCCCCACCAAATATATGTAAAAATATTTTAAAACATCATCACGGAGTCAGCTACAGTATGCGCAGTCCGTGTCTAACACTAGGTAACAGCCACTCATTCAATGAACAAGGTTATGGTAACAGCAACAGTTAAGTTTTCAATGCGTTTTTTTTTGTCACGCATGCGTAGTGCACAGCCACAGCAATAAAAAAAATTGGCAATATATTTAAGACCAAAAGCTATCTGTATTTTGGTTGTTCCGCTGAACTATGTTGGCTCCACTCACCAATACATAGACTGAAGAGCTTGGAGGCCCGTACATTGTACGTACAGCCAAAGTGAACTAACATTTTATAGGTCGCAATTTAAAACTGTTTTTAAGCGAAATTTACAGTTTCATGGTTTCCATTATCGGGGAAATGTAAGTAATTGCGTACCTTGGACCAGAGTTATTGATAAAAATCCTCTGGATGATCCAGAAACCTTTCATCTAAGACATTTTCACCTGAGCTGACGGTTTTTCTAGCAAGTTGCCATCTGGAATGACGTCAGAATTGTTAATGTCTCGATATATCGAATGTTGTCTGCTACCCACTCATTCAATGAACAAGGTTATAATATGACCTTGTTCTCAGTTATATCTCCATGTGTGGCAAAATAAGGGTGGCAATGTTTGGCTAAATTTCTCTTTTTGTTTGGAGCAAATGCTTGATTTTTTTACACTGATAGTTTCCATTACACCTATTATTCATACAACTTGGCTCTTATTTAAATTTGATACTTTAAATCATTTTTTTCTTAATTAAAAATAGAGATCAAAAAATGAAAATTTTCTTGCCATATTACTTTCCACCAATAGAGGGCGTACACAAAAATATGCCCAAAATTCAAGTTTTTGAGCGCTCTGGTGAATACAAAAATTATTCTGAAGTTACTAATGAAAAATAAATTGCAACTGTACGGAAATTAGTAATTTTGGTCACAAAAGTGATATTTTAATGACGTTTTAAAGTGTGTGCTCTGGACAACATTGGCATACCATAGTCCTACCTGTAGATTCCCCACAGGCAGGGTGGTAGCTACCTGTGATCCTGGCAGTTTAGCTCGCATGTGGAGCAGATCGCATAATAATTAATATCGAAAGCAATATAGATATCACATTCGTAAATTGTCGATGCTATAGTGTTGTAATTTTGGCTGCTATTTTGGGAGTGTTTGGGGCGTCCAAGTCGCAAGAAAACATCGGTAAAGTACCATTTTCATACCTTTTAATATATATCTTTGACATTTTTTCATTGATTAGAAATTATAAATTGATATCTTGTAGTTGATAAATCCTTAGAGTGTAAATTCGATGTAAAAAAATTACATCAAAAGCTGGATCGACAAAAGGGAGAGCGTGATAACACATGCGAGCTCACACTAACACTCTACCGTCGGTGAATGGGGATGATAGTAAAATGTCAGAAATTGTTGAACAAATCCCCAGAAACGACGGTTATTCCTGTCTATATATTTGACTGATCCACCCCCCCCCCCCCGGTCTCGGATATTATCCAGAAGAGACCAGAATTTGTCTTATTTTAGTTTCAGAGTGAACATAGTTTCTACAACGTACCTGTATGTTGGGTTATCACAGGCCGCTGGGTCTCCACCACGCGATGACCCGCAGTCGTGGGGGTACCTCGGCGCGGTGACTCTTCAAATTTCACCCAACTTCTGTTGGAAACTGCTCCCACCTCTCCAGGCTCAACAACCATAACGCTAGAGTCTTCTCTTGATTTAGCTGCCAAGGGTAGGACTGGTCCTTTCCCAACAACGTCCCTATCTCCATCATCTCCATCGTCAAATGACACCCAGCCAGACATTTTATCTCAGCATTTCGAGTGATTCTTTTGCAGATTTACGTAAACTGTAAAGACTCCACCGTAAACCCTCGCGCTTAGCTTTAGCGATACACATACAGCAGAAGATAGATTACACACGTTCACACGTGTACGGTACGGTGGTGTCGCCCATCCTTAGCGCCCATCATGCACGGGGCGGGGCCACCACCAATATCAACATCCCACCACCCCCAGGCATCCCCACCACCTCAATCATCACCACCACTCACCATCAAAATAAATATGAATAAATAAACGATTTTAATATTACTGGGATTGAAAGGGTGTCTCGTAGGGAGAAGCAGTGATATTGAGGGTCAATGGTATAGACAGTCATATAGTAGAGTGCCAGTGAAATTGGTGATGGGGACAACTGAGACCAACCCGTACTTCCTTATTTTTCACGATGAAAATATTATAGTAGGCCTTTTCGATCCACAGCTATTTGACCCAGAAATCTTTATTGATACTCTTATTTCTATCTTGATTTTTCTTCTACCCCCTCAGCTATTTGAAAACTTGCGGATTTCGCCCCACCCAAAGTCGCGCACTCACTCACACGGCGGCCGTAGGGGAAGGCGGGGTAAGTTGTGACAGTTTTTGCTTTTTGCATGTTAGAATTGATATGATTAATAATCTTGTCGAAATAAGTACCTTGCCTTGAAATTTAATTCTTCTGAAATATTTTCCACCTATATATAACTTTCTATCCCCACACTGAAAGTCATCGTGACCTTTGAAAAAAACGATGTCAAATGGCTCGCTCAACTTGCCCCATATATGGGATAAGTTTGAGCCACCTTCTGGGGTAAGTTGAGCCACAAAAACTATGTAAAAAATGTATGAGGGGAGAACCAGCATGTCATTTTTTTTGTTTAAAGACTTTTCACTTGCTAATTCTCTATAAATACTAACATCCTTTAAAAGGAAAAGAGCAGTCATGTACATTTGCTCCTTTCAGCCAGCATTTCAATCGATTTTTACGGTTTGTTTGTTTTTTAAGATACATTACCATAGGAATTACCATGGCTCAACTTGCCCCATGCTGTTTGGCTCAACTTACCCCAGTCTGAACTTAGTGTGATAATTTTGTATCCATGCACGCATTTATTATGCATCCATCATATAAAAGACTATGACAAGAATGAAGATCCATACCTGGACTAATAATGTTGTTCTCATGTCTTTATTATATTTAAAGACGTGTGTGTTTATAAAGCACTTATCTATTTCACACTCTTTTTTACTTTTTTGGCTGAAATTCATGTTTTTCCCTCTAAAAAACTACTTTTTGTTTCAAAGTTGAAACAATGTGGTGGGGTTAGGGGTTATGCTTTGGGTCATCAATACATGATACCACCACAATGTCTGACTCATTCATTATTGGCCTGGGGCTGGTGGCTGAGTGGCTCAACTTGCCCCTATGCTCAACTTACCCCGCCTTCCCCTATACGGCGAGTCGAAAAGCGTTTTAACATTTTTTTTTGTACCAGCTACACATCGGTGGTTTGAATAAAAATGAATAACACGACTGTTTTTCACTCGGCGCAGTACGGCCGCCGTATAGGAGAAATGTTAGAAATATAAATCGAACTATATTCTCCGACATAAGATACTGGGGAGGGGGGCAAAAATTTCCGTAGGGAAAAAAATCCTTTTTTTAAATGCCCTCTAGTTTCAAAGTGAAGTGTGCTTATTTTCAAACTGAAATACCCTATTGAAGTAAAAGATAATGCATTTTAATCTAGAAAATCATATTTTTTTGGGCTCCCGCTTTGCGCTCGCATCAATAATATTTGTTTAGTAGCTATAGTAAGCCTACTCAGTTCCTGGTTATAAAAATGATTCGAATGTCCCATTTTCAGGTTGGAATGTCTCAAATTTTTTGGCTCGCGTTTTGCGCTCGCATCAATGATTGTTTAGTAAGGTACTCATTCTGTTCCTGGTAAAAAAAAAATACTTAGAATGTCCAGTTCTCAGGTTGAAATATCACAAATGTTTAGCTCGCGCATCAGGCCCGCATGATTCGATTGGTAAGATGTGTATCCTACTAAATGCAGTATTAGCAGGTTCCTTTTCTGGTCAGTAGATTAAAAATTTCAGCTCGCGCTCCGCGCTCACGTTAATTCTTTAGTTAAATACACATCATTTTCATGATTACAAAAACTGCTCGGAATGTTTGATTTTCATGTCTTATTACATGAAAAATTAATGCCCAACAGTGCTCGTGATTCACAAGTTTTACTACCTTAGATTAAAAATTTCTCGCTTGCTCAGTTCTCTCACGGAAAAAAGTAAAAGTAAAATATATCTTGTCAATCAGAAATCACTTCTATAAGGCTTCGTCCAACTTAATTACTACAAAACACTCAACTACTTCACGCAGATAATAATCTCATGGTAAAAATAATATATAAGTGCCCCTTTTGCCTTTGTCCCACCCCATAACGAAAATACGTTCCACCGCCCCTGCCCACAACGCGACGGCAGCCAAAAAATTGCTAGTTGGATGTAAATACAACAAGAAAATAAAGTGAAGAAAGAAAGAATGAAAGAAAGGAAGAAAGAAAGAAAGAAAGAAATGAATGAATGAAGAAAGGAGGAAGAAAGAAAGAAATGAAGAAAGAAAACAGAAGGGAATGAAGGAAAGAAAGGGGAAAGCAGGAAAGAAAGGAGGGATGAGAAGAAGATAGGAAGGGTGAATGAAAGCTAATCAGACTGAAGAGAAAGAAAGGTGAAGAAAAGGCTTGACTCGGGAAACCTCAAGTGATGAAAGAATGAAGAAAAAGAAAGAGCAAAAGCGAAATAAAGAAAGCAAAATGGGATATATAAGAATGAATGCAGGAATGAAGAAAAGGGGAAAGGAGCAAGAAAGAATGAGGGTGGGAAGAAAGAAATGAAGAAAAAAACCGAAAGGAAAATGGAGAGGGGGAAGAAGCAATTAAGCAAGACAGCAAGAAAGAAGGTAGGATGGGAAAGGGGACAAATGTATGAAAGAGACAAAAGGAATGAAGGAAAAATAGAGAAATACAGAAAGAAGAGATTAAAAAAAATTAAAAGCATGATAAAGAAAGAGAAAATAGAAAGGAAGAAAATTTATTTAAAAAGAGTAGGAAGGAAGATAGCAAGAAATGAAGAAAAAAAAATCAAGAAGAAATTTTTCCAAAAGGAAGAATTACATGGCCAATACAGATGTCTTAACCCTTCTCAGTGTTGTAGTCAAGGCTCAAACCTCCAAGGCCAAGGCCAAGGCCAAGGCTTTAATACCCAGGCCAAGGCTTCAATAACCAAGGCTGAGGCCAAGGCATGGAAACTCGAGGCCAAGGCCAAGGCCTGAAAACCTCAAGGCCAAGGCCAAGGCCAAGGCATTTCAATTGTACAATATATGGAAAAAAAATAGACAACAATGCTTAGGCGGCATATACATGACACACAGGACCAAATGTATGAAAGGTGTGAGCGAGCAAAATTTTTGACCCTTGTACATTTAAAACGAAAATAATTTCATGATGTATAGATTTAGACATAAAAACATTGAATTATTGTTCTAGGCGATTCACATTGCAATAATTATTGTTACCAAGGTGATCTGATCCTCGCATGCCCATTCTCAACATATGTCTTTCTCCTCTACCTGGTACAGGGGAGGCAGAATGTGTTTTTTTTTTTTGGGGGGGGGGTCAAAGCCAAAAATGCACTTACAAAGTCAAAATGAGAATTTTGGTGCAGTTCAGCAAAGCTTTTTTAAGTGATTTCTAATTGATAAGACAGATATTTTGATTTAGGCTTTAATTTCCCGCTATAGAAAGCATAGCGAGCAAGTGGTTTTGAAAAAAAAATCAATTTTGAAGTTGTAAAACTCGATTTTGGGTCAATTATGGTGCTAATCACTGTTAAAAGGGCATCCTTGCGAGATGTTGTAATAAGATGTAATAAGAAATGAAATTTAAATATTTCGAGCTGTTTTTGTAATCATGAAAAAGGTGTGCATCTTACTAAACAAATTAACGCGAGCACAAAACACGAGCTGAAATTTTTACTGACCACAAAAGGAAGCTGTTCTGGACTGCATTTGGTGACTCATAAATAGGATACATAACTCACTAATAAAATGCGAGCGCAAAGCGCGAGCTCAAAAATTTGTAATATTCCGACCTAAAAACTAGACATTCTAGGCATTTTTTTTGTGTAAATTGAATGCGAACCTTACTTAACAATAATTTATGCAAGCACAATCCAAAAATTTGTTGATTTTGAAACCTAAAATTTTGCTCTGTATGCCATGCTTGGTCCCTCAAAAACTTTTGGCTCATCATGCCATTGATGCCATAGCCCATTTGGAAATGACGAAATTGAAGTTTGTGTTCAAGTTTACCGAATCTTTTCAGAATATCATTAAGACTTAAAACATTCTTGTTGGTCAAAGAAAATAATACAAGGAAAACCTAATGGAATAGAAATCAACCTTGTTATCATTCTTTAGAGTGAGCTTTTTTTTAAGTATGAAAATTGTTCTCAAAATTGCAGTCAGATCTGTCAGAATTATTCCTGTCATAAAATCACTATAATCAGTGGCGTACCGTGGGTCACGGCATTGGGGGACACCAGCAAAAACTTGGAACTGCCTAGTGAGCTCGCGAAGCGCGCCCAGTTGCCAGGTATACTGACCTAATAGAGATATTTTTATAAGGACAGTGCCAATAAACGGACATGTATCTCACTAGTCAATTAATGCGAGCGCGAAGCGCGAGCTTAAAATTTTTGATATTCAAACCTAAAAAGGGACATTACAATCAATCTTTTGTAATCATGATACGTACCTGTCTCGCTAAATAATGCGAGCGCGAAGCACGAACTGAAATTTTTGTAAATATTGACCCCAAACAGGAAGATTTTAAGGATTATATTTTAGGAATCTTTTATCTATTAAGATTATACATTTAATGGGAGTGCCAATAAACGCTTGCTGATTTTGTTAGAATTACATGCACATAACATGCACATAAAGCACTTGTAATCATGATTAACATACCCATCTCACTAATCAAATCTTGCGAGCGCGAAGCGCAAGCTGAAAATTTAGGAAATTCGGACCTGAAGAGGGGCATTTTAAGGCTTGTTTGTAGGAATTCAAGAAGACCTTACGTAGTTCACTAACCAAATGATGCGAGCGCGAAGCGCGAGCTGAAAATTTTTGATATTTAGATCAGAAAACAGAAAAAGGGACATTTTAAGGACTCATTCTAGGAATTGATGGAGAGCAGACATCTTTCACCAATCCACTACTGCGAATGTAAGCACGGACAGGAAATGTTTTATATTAAGACCTTAAAATGGGACAATCACTTAAAGTATTCATGAAAAAGAAGCATACTATTGTACATGTAAAAGAATAACTTGAAGTGCGAGGAAATATATTTGGTAGTTTGGTGTATATTGACTTGAAAACGGGAGGTTTTAGTATAACAGGATTATATATCTCGGTAAAAAGACAATGGGAGAACCAGGAACAATGAAGACATATATGCCCTGAGCCAATTATGTTTCATTTATATGAAAAAAAATGTTTCTTATGTAATGTAACATAACATAATTATAACATAATGAACATTAATATCTTCTTTCCCACTACGTTTCTCTCCCTTTCTCCCTCTTTTCCTCCTTTTTTTAGTCAGCTGATGGGGGGGGGGGGGCACGTGCCCCCCCTGTAGTTACGCCACTGACTATAATCCTAATCATAATTATTATCATTATTATTGATATTGTCATTATCCTTATTAGTCATGATTACATCATATTACCAATAAAAATATTAATTTTCATCACTTCTCTTTGTTACATAATTATGTGATGATAATTGCAATTGATGGCACTGCTAAGTACACTTACTGCTTCTGCTGACTGGTAGTATTTAGTGTCATTAGATATACAGAACAATTGAAACATTTATAATTACTTTTATAAAACAAATGAAAGTACAAAATACAAAATGCCTTGAAAATGCCTTGAAATTTCAAGGCTCAAAATCCTCAAGGCCAAGGCCAAGGCCCTCTCAAGGCCAAGGCTTGAATGTTCAAGGCCAAGGCTTTGAAAAAATAGGCCTTACGGCGCCTTAAGGCCAAGGCCGAGCATGAAGGCACTACAACACTGCCCTTCATAAATGCTGCCCCTTCTTCAACTTAAAATACAAGATGGACTTGTTGAATCATATTAGCATGAAATGAAAATTTCTTAGCAGGTTTTTTTTTCAGAATACCATACCTTTACAGAAACTACTGGCGATTTCTTTTTGTTTCCCTTGCAGGTGTTGTGAGATCGTTTCACTTTGACAGTAAATTAATGTCATTAATTACATGTATGTTCTCTCTGTGTCTCTTTGCATTCACCCCCCCCCCCCCCTCTCTTTCTCTGATTGTTTTGATAACTTCTTACCAGATTTTCTTTAGATTGTCACTTCTATAAAGTCTCTTCATGTCCCCCAAGTCTAAGATCTCCCATGCCTCATCCACCCTCCTCTTCACTCTCATACACAAAGACTGTGTGTGTGAGACACACCACACACTTTCGCCTCCCTCTGGGGACTAGCCATTCACGGAAACATAGCAATGTCAAAGAATTAATATGTCCTCAAACCCATCTCTGATAGCTTACATTATAAGATGATTTCCTTCAAAGAACAAAAACTTAGTTTGTGATGTCTAATTCTTAAAACTGTGAAAATCCACAACATATTTTACAGCTGTCAATGTACTAGGCAATCATTACTATCATTAATAATTCTTTGAGATAGCTAGTAACATGACTGCTGGAAATTAAACCTAAATAAAAGCAAATCAAACACAAACCATCAATATTAGTCATATTAGTTGAATGGATCATATATAATTTTATTATCAATATATTCATTAAAATATTGCTAATATATGTATTTACAAATTATTCAAAATCCATATTTGAATCAGTAATAAGACTTTCTGAACATCATAGCTCAATAATAATAAAAATCATGAAAGCTGAAATATACATTCCATAAAATACACATCATCACATTGATTATTGTGGCAAGTTAGCATGTATCACTAACATCATGCAGAACACACCCAGGTTTCATGGCACTGATTTCACATAAACAAAATTACATACAGTATATTCACCTGTTTTCTCATTGTGCATTAAAGTGGTGATAAGTTTGTAAAAACAAAAGAAAAGGTTACAGGTCAATAAAGGTTTGTGCAAACTCCTATCAAAATCACAAAAAATTTGATATTCAGAGCTGTTATCGATCAAACACTTAACTGTCACATTGCAAAGGTATTTATCACATTTCTTGTTAATTTGCTCTACAAAGCATTTGAATAATTTTATTTTCTTTCAATAAAACAACATTCAAGCACCTTATATGTACTTCTTGAAAATCTGCTTAGTTAACACACTACAGTGAATAAATTTTCCATCTAAACAACATTGTAGACTTAATTTTTTTATGTTATGGTTGAAGTTAAAAAGTACTGTGAAAATTGGTTTGAATTAGTCAAATTAAAGACTAGAAAGAGAACCTGAAATGCAATTAGATTGTTTGTCAAATATAATGTAAATAACATGTTTTGCTTGAAAATGTACACCTAATGAAATTGATTTAGTACTAAGAGTTATACTCCAAGATGATGTCTTTTGAGATAGCAACAATGCTTCAAATATTTGCAACTGAATAACATTGACTCTGTCACATTGTAGTAGAATGCATTAACAGTTAAATTCAATAATCAACAATGTAATTTTGACTACTTTATATTATCATCAAACAATGAAACTTTGAATTTGAACTGAACACAATTACTTAATTTTGGCCTAACATGAAATGGTGCTGTAATATATGCATGAATATAGTAACAGAGGTAGTAATAACCATTTTTTTCCCTCACAAATGATAGTAGGCTTAAAATGAAAGTGAATACATAATCTACAAAGTTACACATAAGTACATTAATCAAGTAGTGCTGGTTGATATTTGATTTCAATGTTAGTCAATTATCGCCAGCAAAATACTGCTGATAACATGATATATCGCCAAGTCTGTGAGCTACAATTCTGTGAAAACAGGGAAAGGGGGGATGAAAGTAGGTCTTTATCGGTGCTTGTCCTTCAAAAGAAGGCATTTGGGTACCAAGTTAAGAAGTTCTGCGTTAGTTTAAAGCAATACAGAGCAGCATTTTTGTCAATGAATAGTGATTTACTTCCCATAATAAAAATATTGCCAAGCAATATAATCCAGCATTACGGTAATCATCAACATGAGAATGTATTTTATTGAATTACTGGAAAATGGGAATGGGTGAAAATGTACCCAAAATCACTATCGAATGTCAACAATCCAAGTTTAACAAGTAGACGGGAAAGCTGAAAATGTGAAATGTTAAGATATCTGAGGGTGTGTTTATGCTTCCATTGCGAAGACCGAATCAGTATTTTCAAACGCAGTTTCAGAGCGCTGATCACTGATGCGGTTCTGGGAGTGCTATTCATACTTAATTTTTCAGAGCCAAAATCACAATCTGCAGCTGGCTTCGTATCTTAATATTCATTGAGCGAGAAAGCGAGGGCAAATAGGGAGCGTCATTTCTGGATTTATATTTCTGAGTGTTGTTATATTCGACTATTAACTTCAAACAGTGTCCAATCTTTATTTGCATGGAGCAACTTGACATAGCCATAGAATTTCCACCCTGGTGAGGATAATAGTAAGACAAAATAAAGTACATCAGTATACATAATACAATCAGCATTCTTAAACATCATTCAAATGGAAATAAGCATGGACCCAACCGCGACTTGAACCAATCACGTATGACAACAAAGATTCTGGCCTGAAGACTAGAAGCATATTAGAGGAGTGACAAGTAAAGTTGTACATGAAAAGCAATATTGTTTTCCTAGCTGCTCAATCAGTTTATTTCCTGTCATATCCAGTATCTAAAATTAAATTCTTCATTGTTGTTGATCATACCTTGTCTTGGTTCACAAGCTGATACGTTCTCCTTTGACTAGTCTTCCTTTGATGCACCATATGTCCTGAGTTTTGGATAAAATCACAAATATTCTTTATTCTTAATTACACACAAAATCAACAGCATTTAGCAGTAATAAAGCATATTCTGCTCATGGTATTATATTTCTTTTAGGGAAATTTTGTTTCCACCATTTGAAGCAAAACATTACACATTTAAAGTTTATCACAAAACAGAGAAACTGAAAATTTTTGATGATTTAAAAAGGCATAAAAATACTACAGTAAACTTGGGGAAATGGAGAATAAAAAAAAGTACAAGAGTGACATCACACTTACTTTTTTTCATACATACATGTAGGTAATGACAAATTCTGCACAATGGATGTGGAGTCATGTAATGTCTTTCATTCAATATTGAAAGCAAAAAAATCAAGTCAATTTAGTTCTGGTCAATAAACCAGATACAGGCCTACAACAATATGGTGATAATTGTTTTTTTTCTACAAGTCTACGAATTTGGTTTGATTTTGAGATCTTTGTTTTTCAATCTCGAAAGTTGATTGGAAGATGTTGTTTTGTTTTACTATCAGTAATGGATGTAAAAAGGGAGTAGCCTAGATAGGCCAATGGCTTTTTGTTACTCCCTCACATCCCATTCAATACTCTCTTTTTATTTGTTGTTATTTTTGGTCTAAATTTGTTGTTTTTAATATATTGCATTAACTCACTATGTATTGTACCCTGTTATTATGAGATGTGATATAAATGAATTTGAAAATATGAAATATGAAATTAACCTTGGTTTTACAGACTTCATAATTAAATCAGTGTTCCCTGCAACTATATTCCTTAATCTTTAAAAGTGACAGTTACCAACCACTTCAATTTCATTAATAGGCTGAAGAAAATATCATATTAATAATGATGAATATGATATCACATAATAAACATTATTTTTTCATAGGCAAATAATATGCCAATGTATTCAAGCAGGTTAAGGTTCAGATTATTCACTTCACATGAGATTCAATAACTAGAAAAAGTAAAATTTATCAAGTTTTATGAAATATGAGTAGAACTGACCTTGATATCTACTTCTACTTCTTCTCCCAATCTCTTCTTCACAAGCTCATGAACTTCATTTGCCATATTGGCCTGTGTTGTTCCTTCAACATCAATGTAATGGCAGTTTGATGATGCATAATGACAGGATATTGCCTGCAAAAGGAATCATATACATAATTCATACAAGTAAACAATATCAGTTATATTTCAAATGTGTTTTGGTGGAAGTTTGGTATGTTATTGTTTGTGGTCGTCCTTTTTGCCAGTGTCAGCTGTCACTGTGGATTAAGTATAATACATTATTTCTATTACACTGATGTAAAAGTTTTGGTTTTAAACTCATTATCAATATCAATATCATAATCCTAAACATCATCTTCATCTGCATCATCTCCTCTCCTCCCCCTCTTCACGTCACCATCACCCTTATAATAATCATCAGCCATATCCCCCTCCTCACTACAACCAACATCATCTACATCATACTCATTATGATCACATTCATTCTCATCAGGGGCGTCGATCCATTTTTCAGATTGGGGGGGCAAAATCATTAATGTTCCAAAGGCGCTCGATCGTACAAAACACCCACCCACACCACACACACACACGCATATATATATATATATATATATATATATATATATATATATATATACATACATATATATATATATATATATATATATATATATACATATATATGTACTGTATATAATATATATATATATATGACTCATGAGACCCATACACGTATCTCACAAAGAAATTGATGCGAGCGCGAAGCGCGAGCTGATTTTTTTTTAGTATACTGACAGGAAAAGCGTGCCTGTTTAGGACTTTTTGTAGTAACTCATGAGGAGGATACATATCTCACTACACAGATAGTACGAGTGCGAGAGTGAGCTGAAATTTCCTTATATTCTGATCTGAAAACTTGATATTCTAAGCATTTTTGGTACCAATGATAAGATTTGTATTTAAAAGAACAATAGATGCGAGCGCGAAGCGCGAGCTGAAAAATTTTGATATTTCGATCTGAAAAAATAACAGTTTAGTGGACGTTTTTGATGAACAACAAGATATATATCCAAGAAAAGATGATTGCAAATCGAAGCAGGAGGTCTTTTGAGGCTTAGAACTGAAAGTGGGACATTTACATTCACCTATTTAATCATGAAAAGTATGGGTTTTTGCTACAGAAATGATGCGAGCGCGAAGCGCGAGCTGAAAATTTGTATATTTCAATCTGAAAAGCGGACATTTTGAGCACGATTTTAAATAAAGAACGAGTTGTGTATCACCATCTCGCTTGCTGAACATTACAATCTTGTTTTTTTTAATGCATATCCGGAATTATTGGGGGGGCAAAATGATATGTTTGCCCCCCCAATATTTTCATTGGTGGGGCGATCGCCCCCCTGCCCCCCCAGGATCGACGCCTCTGATTCTCATTATCATTACCTTCATGGGCTTCATCATCATCATCATCATCATCATAATCATTATCATAACCATCATCATCTACATCATCATCATCATCATCATCATCAATATAATCACCATCATCACCATCATCATCATCATCATTATCATCAACATCATCATCTTTACCAAGATGACTTCTTCCAAAGTATACCTTCCTGAATCCATTTGTTTTATTAGCTCCAGATCCATGTAGCAAGAGAGGATGGAAGAAGACCGTATCACCTTTCTCCATCTCAAGATGGACCCTAGGAGCAGATTCATCAAAGTCCAATATACCATGGTACATCTTGTTAACACCTCCCTTCACAAAAATAAAACAAATTGTCATTGTTCCCCTTCTCTATTAGCTTGTGAATGTGCATCCATTGTAGATGGGCGAGAGTGACTGAATCGAATGACAGGGGTAATAATAATCTGTACATGCTTTAATATATGATAGCCCCATCCGGCTCCACTCATTCCCTTGCAATTTTCTCCGTCACACAAAATTGTTTGTATTACTGTTAACTTATTTCATTCATTATTTTTCAAATGTATCTGATAACTGCTCAAGTAATTTGAATAATGTAAGTAATCATTTTGACACATATTTTTATTAAGTCTTTAACATTTTATTCAAACTCATCTTTGATTAATACTCTGAGGCAGCCTTAACCCTAACTTACGGGGGGGGGGGGTGGAGCCTTTCCAGTGCCCACTCTACATTTTTTGTGGTATACCCTCTGTGCAAATTTTTTTGACTGCCCCGCTTGCTGACTTTTTACCTTCAAGTCTCCCACAACTTGGAGACAAAATTTGTGATGCCCAGGAAATTATGCATCATTATGTAAGTGCATGTCAGACCGAAATTGCTAAAAAAACGTATATATCATGGAAAAAGTCAATACAAAATCTGTTTCATCTAAAAGTCATAAATGAGTGATAATTCTCACTTTGATTGACAACAATTATTTGATTTGATGCTATTTATGACTGGAATAATGTCCTTGATGAATTTTGTCAAAAAAAAACAATAAAAATAAAGAGATGAAAAAACAAAGAAATACATAATTCATTTTTTAAAAAACAATAAAATACATCAGAAATTGATTTTTTACAGCAGAATTTTTTCATTTGTAGTTGCTAGGAATGACACAAAGAATATTTTCAACAAAAATTAGGTTCTAGGAGCTTTATTTAGTGAATTAGAGCAAAAAGAATGATTTCATGAGTAAATTAATTATAAAAAAAAGAATTCTGTGCAATTTACAATGTACCTATGCAATGGCGTAGATTACATCTTTCTCTACCTTCATGCACATTTTTGTCGCCATTGTGCGATCCGTGGCTGAGATCTTAAAGGGGGAGGGGCCTTTAGCCCCCTCCCTAGGACTTTAAGCTCACAAAATAGCTCAGGTAAATAAGGGTTAAATTGAAACCCAAACCTGCAGCTCTAATTACCGTTTTTATTCAATTTTTCACAATATGCAAAGGTTATTTTTTATAACAATTACACAAAGGTTACAAAATTACTTTAAAAAATAAATACTTTACATATTGACCATGAAGTGTCATTGTGAATTTACACATGGATGTAAGAAACATCCCCTGAAAATTTACTGGTTTGTGCATACCTCCCATTTAGGATAATCATGACTCATTAACTGTCCCTTGTGAGATCCTGGAACAACCACAAGACATCCGTTCTGTCTGTGTACTTTTTCCATGGCTGTCCAGGAACACACAATGCTTTCGGCTGGTCGGAATGGGAAGTAATGTAGATCCTGATGCATGGGATGTCTTGAGGTCTTGCTTCCTATGGGAAAAAAAAGTATATCACACTTGATTTATATATAATGTAAGCAAAAGAATGTCTGAGTCCTCTCCATGGAACTTGGTAATGTTGGCTGATACCATACAGAGAAAACTACAACTAGTGTTTTTAAAATTAACCAAATACATTCCCAATGCTCTAATAATCATCAGGTCCGTTATTAACCCAAGAAGGATCACCCACAAGAATTACTGAACAGAACCACATGTATTACAAACCACCCTTAAAACTCTTGAATTTGCATTTTGTTTATTATTCAATGACATTGATTGGTAAACTTTATATTTCATTCATATTATTCAATGAGATTTCCTTGTACATGTATATTTTTACCTCCTACACAAGTGTAATCACTTTCCAAACGAAGATATTTGAGGTATGACAATAGTCTAGGCCACTATTTTTTTAGGGAGAAGATACATTAAATATGAATAAGCACAAGATCATACATTTTTTCATAATCTTGATTTTTTTTTTACTCCAAAACATACCCAATCTATTACAAATCATTTGAGAAATAGTGTAAAAGCTATTGAAACAATGGGCAAAAGATATGTGAATTCCATTTTAGAATGACCCAAAACAGGTGTGAATTTTTATGTTAATTCATCTTTGCATGAGTTGACATGAATAGAGTGGCAACATTGCGATAAACAGATGTACTGCCTAACTAAATGAATAGAAATTGTGACTGTTTCATCAAAACATACTTATATATCTACAGAGTGAGATCAAGTCTCAACTAGAACTTTTTGTCCTTATCTGACTGCTACATTATTTGTTTACTTTGAAGTTAACCAGGGAAGGCCTTAACCCTAAAAGGACTGGGATATTTGAGATGTGTTGAGGATAGGGGGCAGTCATGGGCCCCCTTCTGATATCCGCCGCCATTCATCATTCATGTGATTGCGCCGAAATTTGGCTTGCACATTCTTTACCACATAAACTACAAGCTAGTATAAAAAATCATTCTTAAAATAATTATGAATAAAATATGCAAATTTATTCATGAAAAACATTTGCATATTTAATACCCAATTTCTCTTAAATTTTCATTTTTCTTCCAGATGTCATCTTTGAAATCTTAGGATTCCACGAAGAAAAATTGCCAAAGTCAAATTTTTCCTTATGTGTTTGTTTTCAGAATTTCTTTGTTTTTTCAACTTTTGTTTTATAGTTTTTTAATGGAAACTATTATAAACCATTTAACAACTAAATTAAACCTTAGATTAATCAAGCAGACCAATCAGAATAATGATCACCCTTTTATGAATTTCATCTCCCATAGACTTTGTACACGAATTCATGTGGTGTCGTGATGCGAATTTGGCCTTAAGAGTTGTGCAAGACTTCAGAGAAAAGAAAAAGTCATAAAATTTTACTGTGCTATCTTTGTGTTCCAGAAATATCACACAAAACATTGAGGGAGGGGGCCATCATGCCCCCAGTCCTTTAAGGGTTAACTTACATTTTCCTCTGACTTCTTCATCTCCCTTTAGATTTTGTATCAAAATGACCTTTGAATTTCATCCCTATTTCCAATCATAACTACTAGTATTAATGTCGTTTAGTACATCATTCCACTAGAATACCAAAGTGTGATGTCATCAATCTTCTAAATTTTGTTTGCATTTCACCATTTTCCTGACCATAATTTAGTAGAGCATGATGAAACAATTATGCAAGTTGTACGGATGGAGTTGTGAAAATAATGATTTCATATGACTTTATAAGCAATGTTGTATGATGTGATGATTTTGGTGGTGTATCTCAGACAATTTTTT
The DNA here is from genome assembly GCF_018143015.1 of Lytechinus variegatus. NCBI lineage: Eukaryota > Metazoa > Echinodermata > Echinoidea > Temnopleuroida > Toxopneustidae > Lytechinus > Lytechinus variegatus. The sequence goes on along the minus strand of NC_054746.1, from coordinate 24,390,393 downwards.
TAAATTGCTAATTCATTAAACAATTTGATCGAGTTGATATACAAGTACAAAAAGCTCTTGCCCCTAGAACATTTGTCGTTGTCTCATTTCCCATTGATTTACGAGACATACGAACACAAAATATTCTTCAGTTTTGTTGCTTAGCCTAGTCATACCCTGACTTAACAAGCCTTTAGCCCTTGGTGTAATTACTCACCCGGATCTGGGGGTTTGTTGATAAGCATTGTATGCATGGCCATGATATCAGGTCCAGTAAAACACTCTACATATTGCAATATCTGAAACAACAAAGTTAAAGTACACTGATTAAAAAAAACATTTTGTCTCCAAGACATTGGTTCAAAATCCACTGTTATTGCTATTTAACCAATCATTGTGCTGTTACTGTTCAGTAATTTATTTTCCTTCGTCTTTTTTTAAGTGCACCAGAAACAAATAACAAGTCAATAGAAATTTAATATTTTGTGGCCTCTCCTTCCTCCTGAAGAGTCTGGAAGAACTATAGAATTATTTCCATTTCCATATGTTGTATCTTTCTATCAAAGTTTTATAGTTTCCATACAGATTATATCTATGTTAGGTCACTGAAGAATCAATTTTTCAAAGGTCCAGTGATTGGAAATAGTTGAAAGTGATATCAGTTCTTGAATTTAAATCGTTTTGATATTCACCTCTGGCAGACAGCAGTATGAGAATAAGACTTCATTGTCTTGAAAGTCTTGGAGTTTATTTATTGCTCTTTCACCACTAGCTGTTCTGAGGGCGACATCCTTCATGATTGTCATAGAACGTAGTCTATTTTGCCCTTCACAGATTTTATCAAACTCCTTCCTGTATAAAAATGAATCATGCATGTATCATAAGTCATGACTTGTCTTACTCATCTACATGTATGTCACAAAATCCAAATGTCACTAAGTCATGAATCTGTCTTACCAGAAAAACATTGAATATTTGACATGATATGGATCAAGAACATGGCACAGACTATTGAGTGTATGCAGATATATACTAGATGCCCTGAAAAATTATTTTAAAAATGCACTCAAAGTATACATCTCCCAAGATCTCATGTACTTTCAATAACCATACAGCATAGTATGTAAATTAGGCCTGGGTCGGAATTGAAGGAATACCGGAATCCGTCCGATATGTGCGGGTTCCCCTTTTGTTTTTTTCTGTTCTGGTATTCCGATAAAACAGTAATACATAACAAATATTTTAACATTTTCTTCTCCTGAATATCTTAACATACATGCAATTATCGAGTATGTTTTATTCAGTCTCACCAATCGAAACCCAGGTTTCTTTGTTATATTATAGGTGACCACCAAGAAAAATACAATGGGAAGACAGGGAAAAAAACTTGCCGATGCTTGTTAGTAGATAAGCTACGAGGCGCATATAGAAGGCGGTAGACTCTATATGCATCTATTTTAAAACAAAATTAACTACCATATTTCATTTTAATAACACTGCAAACCATCTTTGATTAATACACTACAGTGCGTCCCAAAAAACTCTACACTTTTAAGATGGCTGCCAAATAAAAAAATGTAGCATTTTGGGGGAAAAGACTTATAGATATAGAAAGCCAATAAAGTCAACTTTCAAATGACACCAAAAAGTTGGAAAACTAGTCATGCTCGAGCGAGCACTACCCACTTAAACAAAGGGTATGAAAATTAGGGTGGGTCAGAATTAGCCTTCCACTTTCATTCAGGTTTGTTTGTTTGGTACTTGCAAAGTTGAGGGTTATTTGGTGAATTAAATATCAGTTGTGATCAGTTTGTTGTTTGTGAAAATTAAATGCATTATTAAATTGAAATTTAATCATGAGTGATTATGAATTGCAATTTTTAGTGCAGCACTTTGTCTTTATCATGTGGATCTCAAATGTGTTTATGACAGTCAGGAGAAGAGGGGGTAATATGACTTCAGTAGGTGAAGTTGATGGGATAAAGGTCAACAGAACATTTAGCAACCCCATTCTCCATCTCAACCCCCACCCCCCCATCCCCGACTCCCGACTTCTCTTCTCCTTAGAGACTAAGCTCGGCTATGCCGGGCAGGAATTAGCCTTACAGATTTTTTTTTTGAGTGGTTAGTCCTTTGGAACTTGCTAAGCTACATTGTAAATTTATGAGTGAGATAAGTTTTGGTTTTCTAGGAAAATTTAATGAGTTTCTAAATTGAAATTTAATGCATGAGTGAACAGGAGTACAGGACTTGTAATTTTAGTGTAGCATATTCATCTTGCAGACCTCAGAAGTGTGTTTGTGACAGTCAGAGTAATGTGATGGTACCTGTTACAAGCAAGAGGGTGATATATGCTAAGACATGGTTATCATGTTGAAAGGGCATTCCTCTTCTTTTTGTCCTTTTACAAATTAAAAGTCATATGTACCCTCCCATCTCCACCTCCATTTCCCAGCCCCCCCCCCTCCCCCTCTCTCTGTCTCACTTCCTGGATTGTAGCCTATTCAAAACTTATCTGGCTGATGGTCAGTTTTTTTATTGAATGATTACCAAGAAATTTAATGAATATGATGGTTAATGGTTAATCTATTGAAAAAACTGAATGTTTGATTGATCACATTACACATTGAATGAGTTGATTTAATGATAAATTGTTGATTAAATGATAGGAAAACTTGATGCCCCAATTCAGAATTAATCATTAAATCAACATTCTGCTCTGGATTTTGTGTACACGACAATACATGTACATGTAGACATCAGTCTCTTAACAGGAGGGGAAGGCGGGAAAGAGGGAGGGGGTGGGGGCTGAATGTTCTGTTGACACTTACATTTGTAAGTCCTATCTCTCCCCCCTATTCTCCCGACTCCCATGAACACATTGCTGAGATCCACATGATAAAGTTGAAATGTTGCCCCAAAAGAGATCCAAATGACAAAGTTGAAATGCTACCAAAAAAAGTGTAATTTGTGTTCACTCATGCATTAAAGTATAATCTAATAATTTGCTTAAGCAACCAAAACTGGTCACGGTTGATCATTAATTTATCACAACGCCCTTAACTTTGCAAGTTTGAAAGGATTCGCCTCTCAAAAACCGACATAGATTGGAAGGCTAATTCCAGCCCACCCTAATTTTCATACCCTTTGTTGCAGTGGGCAGTGCTCGCTCAAGCATGAATAGTTCCTAACTTTTTGGTGTCATTTGAATGTTGACTCTATTGGCTTTCCATATCTACAAGTCTTTTGCCCCAAAGTGCTACATTTTTTATTTGGCAGCCATTTCAAAAGTGTATAGTTTTTTTTGGATGCACTGTATATTATAAAATCATTCCAATACAAAACATAGTCACACATTTTAATTATTTGTCAGCCAATGTAGCCTACTTATTATTTATAATATAGCAGCTATCTATTGATGAATGTTTAGTAACTTTGGGGCAATTCCATAAAATATGTACGCCCGACTCCCTATACATGTGGGAACTTCATGAAATTGTCTGTTTCTGAATTCTTGTTCTATTGATAGTCAGGACCATGACTTGGTCAGTTTATGAAGTGAAGTAAGACTTAAGAAAAATGGGGGTCGGATGTACAAAAAGATTATTTTATGGCATTGCCCTTTGGTAACATTAATTTGGTTTGAATTACTATTCACAGACTTCAGATGAGCTTTCCACAAAATTATTTATCCTCAAATAAATTGGCAATTTGAGTTGTTTTCTCACAAATTACAATAATAGATATATTCCCCACACTCCAAATTCCAATGCATTCATATCCAACAAAACAAATGTCATTGTTTGTACATACAACCTTACCTGTACATATCAATTTTTTGATGAGGTACAAGCTTGGGAATAACCAAGAAGCCATTATCCTGGTATGATTTCTCCTGTTCTGCTGTCAGAATACTGTTCTTCAGGACATACTGAATTTGATTTGACAGTCCTGCTTGAAGTGATGAGCCAGAAGATGTTTGCTGTTGAGTCTGGAAATAAATTAATAAACAAACTTTTTAGTATGTCACTCAAATGATAAGTATTCAAGAAATTGATTACGTACCATATTTATTACTGACAGAAGTGCAGTGACCGTCATAGATTTATCAGTTTTCATTGAATGGTTCTTTGTTGAAAATTCAAATTCGAATTTTATAAAGGAATCCAACTCAGGCGAAATTTGAATACAAGAAAAGAAAATTAAGAGAAGCAAACATTACACAAGAAATGAAATTTTAAAAGTTGTGCAAAGAAAAGCTAAAGCTGGGGGCTTGAAATTGGCCACATATAAAGACTGATTATTATTATATTTATTTATAATCACGTATTAAATTTTAGTATTTGAATTGTTCTTCAAGACGGCATTTTGTAACATCACTAATCGAATGTACATCATAACGAAGCGTTTTAAGGGTCAGACCTGAGACCTATTGTATTTTCTTTGTTGACAAACAGATTGAGGTATCTACACAAGATCGGTCTGGTAAGAAAAAAAAAATCCTTCTCCTTGTATTCCATGCAATTAACGGCTCTGCTCCACAGTACAATATTAATATAATTAACAAATACACTCCTGTCAGTGTCAGGTCCCACAGCTCATCCAACTCTGGTTCCCTAGTTATTCCTAAATCTGTGAAGACATGGGGGGTTTAGGCTTTTGCTCACGCTAGCCCTGTTCACTGGAATGATCTTCCCCTGGCAATCAATCCGTGAATGCACTTCCGTTGACACATTCAAACGTTACCTTAAGACTCGTCTATTCAATGCTTCCTCTTAATTGTTCCTGAATCTATTACTATTATATTTGTACTTTGCTCTTTCTTTCTTTCACTGCATCTTGAGCACTCTGCAGAGTGGATTTGGCGCATAACAAATCACTATATATCATTAAACCTTAAAATTTTCATCTCTTTATTACCCAATTTTTGGGATCTCCATACTCATATCAATAAAATTCACACTTATAAACCGATTTCACCGGGTGTGGAGGTCTCACTTATGCATGTGCATGTATGGCAGGCGGTTCAAGGCTCCATGATGAGTAAGTACATGTCAAAATATTTTTATAACATCATCATGGAGTCCTCAAAGGCTAACATAACTGTTACATTACAGAGAATGAGAGATCAAGACCAAAGCTGGGGAGTGGAACCTAAATAACGTTACTATAGAACTAGACAGGAATAACCGTTGTTTCTGGAGATTTATTTAATAATTTCCGACATTTTACTATCATATGTATTGGTGAGTGGAGCCCCCCAAAATGACGGTTATTCCTGTCTAGGCCCTCTTGTTCACTGCTACCACCCTGACTGTGGTAGATCTACAGGTAGGGACTACGGTATGCCTACGCTGTACATAGCACACACTTTAAAAAATCATTAAAATATCACTTTTTTTACCAAGATTACTAAAGTAATTTCCATACAATTGCAATTTGGAGAGTTTCCTCAAATATATAGAAATATAGAATTTACCTGAATTTCAGACCCGTCTTATTTCCAAGAGCAAATGCTGGTTATTCTTTTTCCGTTGTTTTTTTCTTCAACCAGTCAACTGTGTGCATGGCCGATCAAATTATACGGCGATGGTTTTGGGCACTAGTATTCAATCCGTCGGCACTAGTATTCAACCTAGCGATGAAAGATGGCCCTGTCTCTCAATCTGCCCATGCCCCATCCGACTATGGACTAGACCATTTGAGATGAGACCAAAGTAATCAAAGCCAGAGACTTACATAGATCTAGATCTAATTCAGCAATCTAAACCATTTTGAGATTTGCTATCTTTCATCACTAGGATGAATACTTGTGCCATTCAGTGCAAAAGGCCTTCGCCGCATAATTCCATCCTCCGCGCATACAGTTGACGTATTGATAAAGAAAATACCGACAACAGATTACCCTGGAAGTAATAAAGGTATGAAATTAAAGGACAAGTCCACCCCAACAAGAACTTGATTTAAATAAAAAGAGAAAAATTCAACAAGCATAACGCTGAAAATTTCATCAAAATCGGATGTAAAATAAGAAAGTTATGGCATTTTAAAGTTTCGCTTATTTTCAACAAAATAATTATATGAACGAGCCAGTTACATCCAAATGAGAGAGTTGATGACATCACTTACTATTTCTTTTGTATTTTATTATATGAAATATGAAATATTTTTATTTTCTTGTCCTTGTCATGTGAAATGAAGTTTCATTCCTCCCTGAACACGTGGAATTCCATTATTTTAACATTTTGTGCTTCAGGCAAGGTCCTAATCGTCAAATTCGTAAAAATTGAAATATTGTATAATTCAAACAATAAATAATAAGAAATAGTGAGTGACATCATCGACTCTCATTTGGATGTAACTGGCTCGTTCATATAACTATTTTGTTGAAAATAAGCGAAACTTTGAAATGTCATAACTTTCTTATTTTACATCCGATTTTGATGAAATTTTCAGCAATGTGCTTGTCTGATTTTTCTCTATTGATTCAAATCAACATTTTTCTGAGGTGGACTTGACCTTTAAGATAAATTCCCTATTTCTAAATATTTTGGGGAATATGTCAAAATCTTTGAATTATGCCGGGTTGAATACTAGTGCCCTTTTACGTAGACAGCTGGCAGCCGTCTGTTTCGAGGAGTTTTTTAACATTTTTTTTTTATTTCTCCTCGTACACAGACGGCTCGCTATCGTGCAGCCACCATTAGGGGACTTGCAATGCAAAATCCCCCCGTCGGGGCTCTTCAATTTTTGTCTTTAATGAATAAAAAATTGACAATTATTGTGACTAAAATGCAAATTAATATTCCCTCATGGCATTAATTGCCAAAAAACGGAGAAAAATCAAGTTAAAAGGAACAAAAACAGTGACTAACCTCGGCTGTCACGCAAATTCACTTCCCCGTTTTGTCTGATCTTAAGTACATAAACATATGGCCACTGAGTCCCCTGTACAGATCGTGCTAGAACTTCAGTCTCTGTATTTGGTGAGTGAAGCCAACGGAGTTCAGCTGAACAACCAACATAACAGAGACCAAAGCTTTTGGTCTACCTTTTACGGTACTGTATTGGAAATAATTTTTATCTACACCAGAGCGCTCAAAAACTTGAATTTTGGGCATATTTTTGTGCAGGCCCTCTATTGGTGGAAAGTCTGCATTTGTATGTAAATATTTATATGTTTGCTTTTTTTACCACAACTTCAACGGTGGATTCTCAGCACTCAGCATTCAAATCCACAATACAGTACGACAATACATTTTACATCTCCACACATGGAGATGTAACCACCACAGGTGGTATGTAGGCCTACTTATATAGGAAGAAGTAATATGGCAAGAAAATAATCTCATTTTTCAATCTCTATTTTCAATTAAGAAAAAATAATTTAAAGATTCAAATTTACAAGAGCACATGATGAATAGCTGTAATGTAATGAAAACTGAATCAATGTGAAGAAAATCAAGCATTTGTCCCATCATGCCCATAGAAAAAGAGAAAATAATCCAAACATTGTCAACCTTATTTTGCCACACATGGAGATGTAACTGAGAACAAGGTTATATCATATTCATAACCTTATTCATTGAATGAGTGTCTAACGTTAGGCCTACTAAAGTAAAGAACATGCAGAAAAACACGAACATCGCTGAAACTAACCCAGGCCAAGGAGCTCCGCCCCGCTTCGCGTGCCGGAGATCCCTGGGGCTGGGCCTGGCTGGGTTACGCTGAAACGTGAACCCCCGAGTGAACATAAATAGACTCTAGCCTAGGCCTATACCGGTACCGGTACTATGCCTGGTCATATCTGTCAATTATATTAATACATCCATTGACTTACTAAACATGCTAACGGCGGTGATAAATGCCGATTAAAGACATTAAGGCGTTTCAGTGCCCTGTTGTGATCTTGAGTCCGCTCCATCTTTGTGAAGCCTGAATTAGGTTTACGGGGGTACGGTGGGGGTGTCTTCGTAATTTATACTTTTGTACAAAGAGCTAGAGATAAGTACCAAAGTGGAAGGTGCAGACGTTATGGAAAGCCAACATTGCCATTTTACCTTGCTTTCAAGCCTGTTGAATACTGGGTTGAATAAGGTTTTACTTCCAATTGGTTATTGGTCTAATTCACCAACTCGTCGAGACGTCTACTATCCCCGGCTACTATCATTTGGTCTACCATCAGTTCAACCACTGCACTATCTACATGCTCGAAATGCTATTTCTTCCATTCACCATTTCGTCTAATGGTCCAATATTTGACTCAGTGTTTAATTGGGCAAAATGAATGAAAATAAAATGGGCATAGACTAGATGAAATGGTCATAGACGATCTGGTTATTAGACCAAGTGATGATTGGACCAAATAGCTATTAGACCAAATGGTTGTTAGACGAAATGTTGATGGACGGAATGGTGTTGAATAATATATAGTGAAACATGAACATATACATGTAAATTGACAAATTAAAACTCAATTCAATTTCATTTTATTGTCCACATGAAAATTCCTTTTTCTCACAACATTTGTGATAAAACCAGTGGCGTAACAGGTGGGGCAGGGGAGCAAGCCGCCCCCCCCGGCGGATTTCATCGGGAACAAGAAAAAAGAGAAAGGGAAAGAAAGAAAGCCTGAAAGAAAGAAAGAAATAAAGAAAGAAAGAAAGAAAGTCGGACTAAGAAAAGAGGAAAGGGAAAGGGAAATGATTGAAAGAAAGGGAAAGAAAGAACATGAATAGGGAAATGGAAGGAAAGCGGAAAAGGGAAGGAAAGAAGAACATGTGAGGAACTTATACAAATATCCTGAAATACAAATACATAGCATGAGCAAGAGAGAGGAAGAGATATTTAAAAAATATGACTCGATGCGGCAGGGGCAAGAAAAAGAGAAGAACTTAAAGAAGTTCACCCCCAACAAAAAGTTGATTTGAATAAAAAGAAACAAATCCAACAAACATAACACTAACAATTTCATCAAAATCGGATGTAAAATAAGAAAGTTATGATATTTTAAAGTTTCGCTTAATTTCACAAAACAGTTCACATCCTGCGGTCGGCGTGCAAATGAGGAGACTGTTGATGTCAGCCACTCACTGTTTCTTTTATATTTTATTATGTGAAATATGAAATGTTCTAATTTTCTCTTCATTGTCAAGTGAAAAAACAATTAATTCTGCCCTGAACATGTGGAATTGACATTGTTTGATACATTTTACTGTACATAAAAATTTGCTATGTCTATTCATCACCATTCCTGCACTTCATGATGCTCCTTCCAGTGGCTCACTTGATTCATCATCCAAGTATAGCTTCTGTATGAGCTGCCATAGGGATTACTATACATCAATCATCAGATACTAGTATGGCTCAGTCACGTTCCTCCTTATTGTCGAATCCAAAATGAAATATTGCATAATTCAAACAATACAAAACAAAAGATATAGTGAGTGGGGGGCATCATCGCCTGTCTCACTTGCATGCAACTGAGTTGTGCATATCACTATTTTGTGAAAAATAAGTGGAACTTAAAAATGTAATAGCTTTCTTATTCTACGTCCGATTTTGATGAAATTTTCAGCGTTATGCTAGTTTGATTTTTCTCTATTTATTCAAACAAAATTTTTCTAGGGTGGACTTGACTTTTAATAACACGACTGGGCTGCCGAGGATTGAAAAATATTAAGAACATGAAGAATGGGAAGAGGTAAATGGCGTCTAAAATCTGAGCTTGCTAAATTTTATGCATTTGAAAGTCGCAATCAGCGGGACACGACACACAAAAATCATTAGCCACTCAAGGTTAACCAAGGGCTGTAATATTATGTTATAATCTACGTAAAGCTGTACTTTGGTTATATTTACCGTAAAAAGCCTCTTAATGTTGACTGTGGCTAAATTCCCAAAACTACTATCACATATTAATTAGAAGTTAATTTCAAAATCATTAAAAAAACATTTTTTTCTGGCTCACTTCGCTCGCTGGCGACTCAGTTTGACATATTTTTCCATTTGCTATTGTGCTGTGGGGGCGGAAATCCCAGGGTGGCAGGGGGACGTGCCCCCTCCAGAAATAGTAAGGGGGACACAATATCAAATGTCTCCCTACTATTTTTGGTCTTTTATGATGGAGAAAAAAACATTTCTTCGCAGTCAAAATAATACATGTATTTTAGACTAAATGACCATAAATTTTGGGTGATTTTTTGGGGGGCTTTTCATATTTTTGGGGGTTTAATGCAAACATCCAATGCAAACAGCTATATAGCCCTTTAACAGGTCCCTTTTCAAGTCAGTTGGGACTACATTTTATATAAAATTAGCTCGCGCTTCTTTCTCGAATTTTAAAATATAGGCAAAACATTTGTGTGGTGCCGCCCCGGCCCTAAAATGTTCTTTTGCCTCCTTGGTTAAAACTCCTGGTGCCACCATTGCTACGGACCAGATCTGCAGGCTGCTGGCCCCAAAAGTTCTACAACCGAGAACAAGATGAATCAAAGTAAAGGAAGACGTAAGATATGATGTCATTTTCTGAATACTATGTCATAATCAGTTAAAGGTGATTTTTTTTCTCACTCGCTTCGCTCGCTCGAGACTTTTGATAAGCAAATTTTTGCTGCGCGCGCCATGCTGTTCCCCCCGCATTGTTCTTCTTATCACGCACTGAGCTTCCTTCTGATGCTCGGGGCACAATCATAAAATATCCTGTTCTTAATAGGCCCTATATGACCGAGAAATTTTTGGGTCTTGCGGCCCCCTGGCCACCGATCCCTTTTACGCCCCTGGACAAAACATGATTGGAAAGCGACAAATACAAAGGAAATTCTTCATCAACGCAAGGGGCGCCAAACTATGTGAATGCCAATTGACTGACAGGTATGGCAACGTGTGCAATGCCTTGCATGTGTGTGTTATAACAGTCCTATCACAGCTCAGTGCGACATCGATACGGACCTGTAAAACTAGAGTAAAACTATGTATTTCTGTGCTGAAAATGGAACGTTTTTGTACTAAACAAATTGATATGTAAGACATATTTATTTTTATCACAGCTAGTGGCCAATGCATGCATAAATTAAGTGGGCTGATATGATGTCAGGTCACCAGTTTCCATTTTCATATGTCTCCCTTGTAACAAAACAGTACCTTATGCATCAAATCAGTTGTCAATTCATTTCTCTTTTTTATCATTGGTGGACAAAATTTGAATAAAAATAATTTGATATAGGCCAAAAAAATACAAACCGTAGGGATGACATCAAATTGCTCATTGAATATTCAAGAAGAAATGCATAGAAAATTCAATTTTTCACCGCTATGATCTGATGCAAAGCTTTAGAATGTCACAACTTTGTCATTCCCTGTCCGGTTTTGATGAAAGTGTTTTTTTTTGTTCTAATTTTACTCTATCTGTTCAAATCCTATTGTTTTCACTCGCTACGGGACGATTGAGTGCAGTACGAATTACGATATTATTGGCCTTCCATACCGGTTTACCGTTTCGCTCGACTACTAGTACCTGCGCGCGCCGTACAATTGTGATTTACTTTTGGTTGAAAAACGTGCGAGTGTGGAGTCGAGAATCGAGAACCTACGGTATTTCATTTCGCTGAAAATAACGCCTTTAACTAGATTCAAATTACGTCAAATAAAATTAAATTTGAGGAATTTAAATGTAAGTAGCCCTGGAACTGCTCTTCTGTGAGACGTAATTGCATTTTTATCCTAAATTAATTAGCTTTTTTCCACTGCTGCAACTGGTCATGTTGTTAATGTCATTCGTCATATTGTACACGCAATTATTATGTACGTAATAGGCGTATAGGATATCACATTTTCGTGATTATTGCATTCAAATTATACATGAGCTACATCACCATTTTTTCTGTTGGAGATTAGTATATGTGTAAGGGAGAGACACTGATCAGGGCAGCCACATAGTCACACTCATTCAATGAACAAGGTTATAATATAACCTTGTTCTCAGTTATATCTCCATGTGTGGCAAAATAAGGGTGGCAATGTTTGGCTTATTTTCTCTTTTTCTTTGGGGCAAATGCTTAATTTTTTTACACTGACAGTTTTCATTACACCTATTATTCATACAACTTGGCTCTTATTTAAATTTGATTCTTGAAATCATTTTTTTCTTAATGAAAAATAGAGATCAAAAAATGAAAATTTTCTTGCCATATTACTTTCCACCAATAGAGGGCGTACACAAAAATATGCCCCAAATTCAAGTTTTTGAGTGCTCTGGTGAATACAAAAATTATTCCCAATTTACTAATGAAAAATAAATTGCAACTGTATGGAAATTAGTAATTTTGGTCACAAAAGTGATATTTTAATGATTTTTTAAAGTGTGTCCTCTGTACAACATTGGCATACCATAGTCCTACCTGTAGATTCCCCACAGGAAGGGTGGTAGCAGTGAACAAGGGCATAGTCATAGACACTAATTCCTTGGTCACCATGGTCACATTTTTTCTACGGCGGCCGTATGGCGAGTCGAAAACAGCCGTTTTCACATTTTTTTGTGCCAGCTAAATATGAGTGGTTTTAATAAAATGAACATGATGAAGAAAACGGTTGTTTTCAACTCGCCATACGGCCACCGTAGAGCAAATGTGACTGAGCCTCTGAGTAATTTTCGGACCAGCCTAGCACCAAGTCTAGACTACCGGTATACCCAGTTGTTGTGTGTCCGGACAGGTGTGTCCGGACGATCAATTATAGAGAGTCATTTGGAAAAATTCACAAGTGAAGTTTCACCAATTTTTAGTACAAAATGTTAGGAAATATTATAAAGAACAAAACAAAAGATGATTACAACTATTGAATTTATATTTTTTGTGTAATCCAAAGACAAAAAAGAAGGCTTCAAAAATCTAAAGTGTCCGGACACCTGACCCCTCATCCTACTGATTATCACAATCATCACACAGTTACTGGAATACACCTCATTTAAAAACTCAAACATACACTTACTCATTTTCAGACCTGCACCTCGGCCGTTCGAACGATTTGAGTTTCACTTTTTTTGTACCTTTAGATCTATCTGAAAATTCATTATGTCACAGTTTGATCTGTAAGAGTAATCTTTGGAAGTTGTGTTTTGTTAGATTCATGTTTTATAAAGTTGGTTTCAGTGCAAAAATGTTAAAAATTTGGTCATGTGATGTGACTTTATATGAATATTAATGAGTATGCAAATAGCTGCCAATACATAGAGTCCATCAGATGACAATAAAATAAAAGATTTTAATGGAAATTATGTTGTAATATTGCAGTGAGAATAAAAAATTGAAATTGTAGCTAACTTTTTGAACTACTAACAGTTCTTTTTCAACCTAATTTTTTTTTCTTATATATACAGTCAGGATATTTGCAATAGCAAAACTTTGCTGTTGGGGACATTGATACCAATTACCAAATGTGTCAATATTTTTGTGTGTTGTTAAATTAGTGGCTGATCAGCAATAACAAAATCAGTGGAAATGAACCCCCCCCCCTGAAAATAAGAGCTTATACGTACTCCCTGGATAATATATATAGAGAGAGATTACTGCCCCCAGGGAATGGGTACTTAAGAGAAAACCACAAATTCTTGATGATTAAGTCAGGTTGCAACATAAGCACTATCCCAATTGCCTAGGGCATGGCAGGCAAGATAAAATCATTTTGGAAAAAGAAAATGCAATATCAAAGTAGATCGGTTCATGTCAAAAGAGAGAAAAAGTCAATGGTTTTATATAAAACCACAAAACTTTCTTTTGAAGAAGTAAAACTTTTTTTTGTCAATCTTTTTTTTTGCACAAGTGAAATAGGTTTTTTGGCAAGTATATTCCAACTATTTGAAAATTTACTTGCCCGACTGGGCAAGTGCTTCTAAAAAGTTATGTAACACCCTGATCAAGTTGCTCCTTGTCATAATTTACTTACCCAGTTGCCAATTTAAAATCTAAATATTGCTTGTCTGATTTCTTTCAAACTTTCACCATTCTGTTTTTTTTCTCCTTTCCAATACAACATTTTATATATCCAAGGCTGGATTCCGCTTTAAGAAATGAATGATGTTGAAAACTAACATCGCAAAAATAGACAGATATATTTAATAAACATTGGTTTAAATAAATCCCATTTTGTGAAAAGAAAGTGTAGGACCCAAAAAAATATTGTAGAGAAGCTTGACATATTCAATCATGGGTAGATTACTCTACAGTCTCATGTGTTTACCCCCAAACCCCAGTCAGCCACTAAAATAAACAATGTTTATCTAAAGAACCATGATCATGGATGTTGCTCAGGCTAATAACATATTAAAACAGCCAGGGATACTTACCAAATTCTGATTGAAGTAATGATTGAAAGCTAGTTATGTGAAATTGAGAAGATTATTTTGGTGATGCAAGTTTGACATGTGCAGGGTGTGAAGGAATATATTGTTTTCATAGACTTAAAGTGATCTCAATGACTCTTCTTCTTGTCAATTATTCCAGATATGGATTGAAAAAACAACACCATCATCATAGCCAAAGCATCATATACATGAACTAAATCCGACAAGATGACATCTATCATCAAGCTAATCCCATTTTCTGGGGTTTTAGATGAATCTCCACCCTGCTACATGCTTCAAGTAGATGAGTTCAGGTTTCTACTTGATTGTGGATGGGATGAACATTTCACTATGGAGAATATAGAAGGACTGAAAAAGTAAGTTGTTAGCTGAAGAGCATAATTGGGTATTGTGAGAGGTGTATGTTACAAGCTATGGAAGGCAGGTGAAATTAGGTTATTGAAATGCTCTTTTCAGGATTATTTATCATCACATTCAAGGTTCTATTAATTTGATCTTGAAATTTACAGTTATATTTTCAGAGAGTTCTTTTTTTACCTGATCAATATGCAGGAACTTTGAGTATAGATGTAAAAAATAAGTAACATGTCTATATTTGACATAGTCCAGTATGGAATTTTACAGTCAAATATGATGGTGAATAAGTTGATTCAGTAAAAATAATAATTGAGACCTAAGCTTAATTTCAGGAAATAGTTGAAATTGTTTCTGTATTTAATTAGAATTTAATCTAAATGTACATGTATGTAATAATTAGGTCCTCCTTTAATTCACATTGTCATCCTTTGATTTGTGATCTTTCTGTTTTTCAATGTCTAGGCACATTCATCAGATAGATGCTGTTCTATTGTCATATCCGGACAATCTTCATCTTGGAGCCTTGCCCTACTTGGTCGGCAAATGCAATCTGACCTGTCCTATATATGCTACTATTCCAGTCTACAAGATGGGACAGATGTTTATGTATGATTTATTTCAGGTATGTTGAAAAGCAATTTCTTGTCACATACATCTGTTCCCGCAAGATCTTATTAGAATTGATTTGAAGTAAATAGAAAAACAGAATTGCTGTAAAATCATTGCTGTGTTAATATTTCCAGTACAAGGCCATTCTACTGCAAACCAGCTATTTTGGAAAGTAATTGTACATTTGTGAATTATTGGAAATTACCTGACTATGTAATTGCGGAGATTCATTCATGAAAAATTTATACTCTGTCACTTAGGCCCAGAAGAATTACAGGTAGTTCTGGTAAAGAAGTTAGAAGTGCATCAATCAGTTTGACTCCATATAATATTTCTATTCAAAGTGGTTGCACATACCAGTCTGGAAGATTATTTGTATGGTTTGTTAGTATGTGGATCATTTCCTTAAATGTGAATGTGTTGGGTATATTATGTTCTATCAGTTTTTAAAAGCTATTATTTATAAGATTGTCAACCAAACAATGTAATGTCAAGAAAAGTATATGCTGGATTTCTACACTGTTCCCCATTATATTTTTCACAGTCTAAACACAACTATGAAGAGTTTGATTTGTTTGATCTGGATGATGTTGATGCTGCTTTTGATAAGATCATTCAACTCAAGTACTCTCAAAGTATCAGCCTAAAAGGTAAGACTATCGCCTCTCTATCATGATATCTTGGAGATGTCAGCTTAGCTTAGCTGTGATTATGTTCATCTGCCCCACTACAGCTTGGAATGAATATTCTCATATGATACTTTTGAGTTTGATAGATTTTTTTTAAATTTTAAGTTGTTTGTGAATGGTATTGAAAAATATGAACATGGATGTGTATTATTACAGTAACAAATCTGTATTTGAAATTGTGAAGTATTAGTTTGACTGACTTCTTTTTGTCTGGTATGATTGTTTATTAAAGTCAAGCCAAGCCAAGCCAGTTTCTCAAATATGAGCGAGTCTCTAATTCATCAAATCCTTGTTTACTAGTCAAACTTACAGATGATTATAATGTATGTGTGCACTGCTACATGCTTGGTAATGTAAAATGTCAAGTGTAATACGATCTCTGTCTTGACCTTTTTTCTGAACTTACATAGGTAAAGGTCATGGTTTGACCATCACACCTCTACCTGGAGGTCACATGATCGGAGGAACAATCTGGAAGATTGTGAAGGATGGAGAGGAGGAGATAATCTATGCTGTTGACTATAATCACAAGAAAGAGCGCCATCTTAATGGTGCAGTTCTGGAGAGTATTAGTAGGCCAAGTCTCCTCATCACAGACTGTTTCAATGCGACGTATGTTCAGGCAAGGCGAAGGGCCAGGGATGAGAAACTGATGGGTAAGGAATTTTAAACTTGATTTAAAAAAAAAAATGATTTTTAGGTTTTTAAAATGATGTGATTCAAAGTTGACATGTTTCTGTAGCATTATATCAGTAGATGCAACATGAATTATTATTAATATTATTCAGTTAAATTGTTTCACTTTAAGTCATTGTATTGGATGTGGGAAATATCTGATATAATAGATTTCCTCAAGGTTCAACTTATGACAAGATAATTGATGATTGTCATGGTGATGATGGATGATAGAGGTATGATAATTTTCAGAAAAGAATAAGAAGCTCTTGAACAAGAGCATCCATGTCTGTCAGTAGCCTATACATTAAAACAGATGTCCTGAAGTATAAAGTGAATTCACCAAGGTAAATAGATTACATGAATGTACATGTACAGCAATGATACACAGTCTTGACAGTACATGTTTACACGTGCTGAAACATTTGTTCTTTTCAGATATTATATTGAATACAATGAGGAATGAAGGCAATGTTCTGATATCAGTTGATACCGCAGGAAGAGTTGTAGAACTCTCACTTCTTTTGGTAAGTGACAGTGTTTCATGAAGCCATACCTAAATAGATGCATGACTTTATGAACGATTGAAATATGGCAAGCTTAAGGGTTTTTCTCTTTTTTTTTCTTTTTTTTTAAACCAAACAAGCTGAATCATGCTGATACTGAAATACTTAAATAATCTTTCCCAATATTGTTATGACTTGGTGCATATTTTTCATGTAAATGAGATATGTTCTGAAACTGTCAAAACTTTGTGCAAACTAAATTATGGCTTGTTTTTGTCACTTCGGTTGTTCATGAAGTCATGCATTACCTTAAATGGTTTATGTCCCCCCCCTCCCTATTACAAGAGAATAGGGGAGCGTTTCATGAAAGGACTTGTCAGACGTTTTATCTGACACTTACCTAGTAACAGTGACTCTAAACCAATTATTCTTAAGGAAAGTTGTTGGACCTGACAACTTGTCGGATGAGAATGTTAATGAAACGCTCCCAGGGCTCTTAAGAGTTTTTAAAAATTCATATATATGAATGTAATTCTAAATCTTTTTTTTTTGTTGGAGGGCTTTGGTTTGGAGATTTTTGGAAAGAAAATGTATATCGAAAATTCTGACAAAAAAATCTTGAACTGCTTCTTTGTAATTTATACAAGACTGGTTTACTTCTGCATAATTACATGTGCTACCACTCCTTATTGCTGATACTTGTGTGGAATCTTGTAGACATACATGTATTACTGAATCTAATTTTCTAATTTCATTGGTAATGAATTACAGGATCAACTATGGAGGAATCAGGATTCTGGATTAGGAAACTACTCATTGGCAATGCTCAACAATGTCAGTTACAATGTTGTAGAATTTGCAAAATCACAGGTAAGTGGTAGATAGATATGGTATGTGTTTCATTAATGTTTGTGAGAAAATTCAAGTGACATTAGGGCTGAGAATACTTACTTTGAAAAAAATCAATAATTTTAATTGGGCAATTCCATAGAATGTACACATTTGACCCCCTGTATTTGAGACCTTCCTGAAATTATCTTTCTCTGATTCCTATGACAGTCTTTAATGCTATCAAATGATCATGACTTTATTAGGTAGGTACTGTGATGTAGGAATTGAGAAAAATGGGGTTGGATGTCCAAAAAAGGGTTGAATATTTTATGGAATTGCCCAATTGTAATTTTATCCTTTGTATTTCAAATGACTCATGTATTGTTACTTTACACAAGTAGAGCAAGATAAAACCAAGATATTTTTTTCTTATACAATGTCATAAGTTTATTTATTCTTTGTCATGTTTTGTCCTTCATGCGTATAAACATTGTTCTGCTCTTTTTAAAATGCAAATGAGAAAATCTCATAATGATTACCTTTCTATATATATAAGGTTGAATGGATGAGTGACAAGGTAATGAGAGCATTTGAAGACAGAAGAAATAATCCCTTCCAGTTCAAGCATCTGAAGCTTTGTCACAACCTCAAGGAATTAGCCAAAGTTCCTGAACCTAAGGTGAGAGAAGCGTTGAATGTCGTGGTATATATGTGAAGGGCCATTTTGGAGATGTGTAAGCAGTTAATGGATTCATAAAATTTTAAGGGTGAAGTAATTGAATGCACCATTTCATTTGATGATGTAGTGTGTTCAACTCCTTTCGTCTGATTTCATGTAAAAGAATTATAAACCTTTTATTTACTAAAAAATTTGAAATTGTGCATTGTGCGAGTTTCAGTTGAAAACATCAAGATAAATTGTGATCACAATGGTAAAATATCAATTTTTAGTATATTTTTGAAAGAGTATTTTTATTTTATGCACTATAAAATTGGATGTAGCAAACTTGGATAATTTTTTTTCAGTTTTAATAAGACCTATTATTTGTCATTTTTTTAATTAAACTGCAACTCAGTCATCCTGAAAACCAAAGTATATTCAGAGAAAAATGTTTGCTTAATACTTGACTGAAATGAAATGTATCCAGTAGTTTTGTTGAAATTAAGATAAAAATTTCATACAGAAGCACTACACTTATGATACCGCAGATGTTTAATGTAAATTTGCACTTTTTTATAATCCCTTTCAGGTTGTGTTAGCCAGCGTTCCAGATTTAGAGTGTGGCTATTCAAGAGAGTTATTCACTCAATGGAGTAGTAATGCTAAGAATAGTGTCATCCTAACCAACAGGACATCACATGGTACACTAGCTAGGAGGTTAATCGAAACACCCAACCCAAATCAACTCAAACTCAGGGTAGGTATAAGGTCTCTTTTGGGGCTATTCAGAAGATTTATTCCCCCAATGGAGTAGTAATGCCAAGAATAGTATGATCTTAACCAACAAGACATCTTACGGTACACAAGCTAGGAGGTTAATAGAGACACCCAACCAAAATCATTTCAAACTCAAAGTAATATGCTGTGAAATCATGGTTATTTGTGATGTTGTACAAGGAGTCAAACCATGATTGGTGTTGGTCAGCACAAAATTGTGCACAAAGCTTTGCCTTGTAGGACCAGTGATAACTCAAGGGAAATCCACCTCAATCGACAGAGCTCCTTTCGAGACTTGGAAACAGTTCTCTTATATTTCTTTTTAGTGTATTCATTTCTTGAAAGACAATGATGAAAAATTATTATTTTACATGGGAGGAGGAATACCATGACAAGTGGTCTCAAAAGATCTAAGCTATGCTACAGAAAATTATGCAGCATGCAGGACAAATTGCCCCCTCCCCAAAAGAAAAAAAAATGTTAAGTGTCATTTTGAGATTTGCCCAACACCTCTTGAACTAAATTCACTTTGTATTATAATTTGTATAGGTGAGCAGAAGAGTTAAGCTTGAGAAAGAAGAACTAGAAGAATATAGGATTAATGAAAAGGAGAAGGAAAGACAGAGGAAGGCAGACGAGGCTGCTCAGAGGTAAGCGACAAGCTTGAATATTTGTTACTATCAATGTCTTTGATTTTGTTATATGAGAGCTGATAGACAATTTGCCAGGCTGTAAAATCAGTGCCAATTAGTGTTTTGTGATAACAGAGATACAGCTATCAATATTTACCCTGATATCTGAGCCAACACATTCAATCCTTTCCGTTGAGCATTTGCACTTACAGAGCAATGCATGACGTACCTAATGTCTAAAAAATTTGACCTGAATGATTTTGAACTAATGGTAGGTTGACTTGGGCTGACTTTACAGGATTAACATTGTGAAAGTGGAATGGTAAATTTGTTTTGACATATATTTATTTTGCAGGCGATTAGAAGGAGATTCAAGTGATGAGAGTGAAGAAGAGATGGAGGTTGATGATATGGGAAGATCAAGGACCAAGCATGATCTTATGATGAATACAGATGTAAGTGGGTTCATCATTTATTCATTCGTTCATTTATTCACTCAACTAACCACATATTCATTTATCCATTCCTTCCTTCCTTCCAATATTCATTCATCCATTTATTCATTTATTCATTCATTCATTTATTCATTCATTTGTTCATTGGTTTAGTTTTTTTTGTCTCACCTGCGAAGCAGAGTGAGACTATAGGCGCCGCTTTTCCGACGGCGGCGGCGGCGTCAACATCAAATCTTAACCTGAGGTTAAGTTTTTGAAATGACGTCATAACTTAGAAAGTATATGGACCTAGTTAATAAAACTTGGCCATAAGGTTAATCAAGTATTACTGAACATCCTATTAGAGTTTCATGTCACATGACCAAGGTCAAAGGTCATTTAGGGTCAATGAACTTAGACCATGTTGGGGGAATCAACATCGAAATCTTAACCTGAGGTTAAGTTTTTGAAATGTCATCATAACTTAAAAAATATATGGACCTAGTTCATGAAACTTGGACATAAGGTTAATCAAGTATCACTGAACATCCTGCATGAGTTTCACGTCACATGACCAAGGTCAAAGGTCATTTAGGGTCAATGAACTTTCTCCGAATTGGATGTATCTGTTGAATTACCATCATAACTTTGAAAGTTTATGGATCTGATTCATGAAACTTGTACATAAGAGTAATCAAGTATCACTGAATATCCTGTGCGAGTTTTAGGTCACGTGATCAAGGTCAAAGGTCATGTAAGGTCAGTGAACTTTGGCCATGTTGGGTTTTTGTCTCACCTGCGAAGCAAAGTGAGACTATAGGCGCCGCTTTTCCGACGGCGACGGCGGCGGCGGCGGCGGCGTCAACATCAAATCTTAACCTGAGGTTAAGTTTTTGAAATGACATCATAACTTAGAAAGTATATGGACCTAGTTAATAAAACTTGGCCATAAGGTTAATCAAGTATTACTGAACATCCTATTAGAGTTTCATGTCACATGACCAAGGTCAAAGGTCATTTAGGGTCAATGAACTTAGACCATGTTGGAGGAATCAACATCGAAATCTTAACCTGAGGTTAAGTTTTTGAAATGTCATCATAACTTAGAAAATATATGGACCTAGTTCATGAAACTTGGACATAAGGTTAATCAAGTATCAATGAACATCCTGCATGAGTTTCACGTCACATGACCAAGGTCAAAGGTCATTTAGGGTCAATGAACTTTGGACGAATTGGGGATATCTGTTGAATTCCCATCATAACTTTGAAAGTTTATGGATCTGATTCATGAAACTTGGACATAATAGTAATCAAGCATCACTGAACATTTTGTGCAAGTTTCAGGTCACATGATCAAGGTCAAAGGTCATTTAGGGTCAATGAACTTTGGCCGATTTGGGGATATCTGTTGAATTCCCATCATAACTTTGAAAGTTTATGGATCTGATTCATGAAACTTGGACATAATAGTAATCAAGCATCACTGAACATTTTGTGCAAGTTTCAGGTCTCATGATTAAGGTCAAAGGTCATTTAGGGTCAATGAACTTTGGCCGAATCGGGGGTATCTGTTGAATTACCATCATAACTTTGAAAGTTTATTGGTCTAGTTCGTTAAACTTGGACATTAGAGTAACCAAGTATCACTGAACATCCTGTGCGTGTTTCAGGTCACATGTCCAAGGTCAATGAACTTTAGCTGAATTGGGTGTATCTGTTGAATTACCATCATAACTTTGAAAGTTTATGGATCTGATTCATGAAACTCGTACATAAGAGTAATCAAGTATCACTGAACATCCTGTTCCAGTTTCAGGTCACATGATCAAGGTCAAAGGTCATGTAAGGTCAATGAACTTTGGCCATGTTGGGGTTTTTTGTTGAATAACCATCATATCTCTGTAAGTTTATTGGTCTAGTTCATAAAAAGAGGACATAAGAGTAACCATGTATCACTGAACATCTTGTGCGAGTTAGAGTAGTATACAAAGTCAGCACTGCTGCTATATTGAACCGCGTGATGCAGGTGAGACGGCCAGAGGCATTCCACTTGTTTGTTGAATAACCATCATATCTCTGTAGGTTTATTGGTCTAGTTCATAAAAAGTGGACATAAGAGTAACCATGTATCACTGAACATCTTGTGCGAGTTAGAGTAGTATTCAAAGTGAGCACTGCTGCTATATTGAACCGCGCGATGCAGGTGAGACGGCCAGAGGCATTCCACTTGTTTCTTTCATTAATTCATTCAGGAAAAGGGAGTGTATATGTGTGTAGGATCTCTGTCAAAGTTCTTGATGTATAGTTAAATCCCTTGGATGAAATACTACAATTTTTTTTTTGGGGGGGGTCTTTTGAATTGATAAAATATGCAGTATTTTGTTTCCTTCTAATCTTTCCTTTTAATCTTATTTTATTCTGTTTAATATTTTTTTTTACCAGACTGGAAAGAAAGGAACAAGTTTCTTCAAGACACTGAAAAAGTCTTACCCCATGTTTCCATTCCATGAAGAGCGGTTAAGATGGGACGATTATGGCGAGATCATCAAGCCTGAAGACTACATGATCAAAGAGACCTTACAGACAGAAGAAGAGAAAGAAGTGAAGGTAGGTAAAATGTGCTGGAATTAAGAATTGATGGATAGATGGTTGGATCATTAGTGAGGCTCTAAAACAGAAAGAAGTGAAAGGGAGGTTATGTACTTTGTAGCTTTAGGAAGGGAATGTATGTATAAAGGGTGGACTTGATTTGGAAGCATATATATCATAATTGTATTAAGAACACCAGATCTAAAATATAAATATTGCAGACTTTCCAGATAGAGGAAGAGGAAAAGGTCAAGATAAGTCGAGATGTATGTTTGTGAAGGAATCGATAGATGGATAAGCTAAATAGCTAACTGATGGATGAATAAATAGTTGGATGATGGATGGTGAAGAGATTCTTCTTTATTCATATATTCATTTGGAAAGATCATCAAGCACTGAGACTACCTGACCAAAATGATCTTATTGAAAGATCTAAAGAAGAGGGTGTTTAAGGAATAGGAAAGGTGAATGTATATATGTGTGTCATTCAAAAGAATGAAAGTGGATGTATGGATGAAAGATCATATCTAGTTATATTATGCAAACTATGTTAATTGGCATTGAATTTTCTAATCTGGATACTTCCTGTTTGCTATCCTTTTTTTTTTTGGCAGGAAGATGAGGTTGATGATTTTGATGATGCAGCTGAAGGTATGTTTCTAACGGTGAAGCTGAGGTCATGTGATATTGTCAATTATAATGAATTTCCTGGATTTCAGATCGTTGTTACAATGTAAAGCTATTTATCTTCTTTTTTTCAAATTTTTTTTGCTAGTAGAAGTTGTAGCAGAATAAAGGTAGGCAATCAACATAGAAGCATGGAATATTATCTGAATTATTATTATTCATGTCTTCCAAGTTATAACTTGTAAGTTCACCATTCATCAAAACTTATTGAATGGAAGCAAAATGAAAGCACGAACCTTTTAGGCCAATCTCACTCTTGCTTCAAATTATTATGGATGAATAAAGAAAAAGCAAACAAGCATAACACTGAAAATCTAATCATAATTTTGATGAAATATAAGAAAGTATGACATTTCAAGCTTCATTTAATATGCACGACATGGTTGCCATGCTAATGATAGAGCTAGTGATGTCTCACACTCCCTAGTCCCTACTTTTGTATTTTTTTTAATTATTATGTGGAATATTAAATATATCAACTTTTTTTAGCTTTGATCATACAGATCAAGCTTTTAATACGATGATTATGTGTTACAAAAAGGGAGATTTCACTTGTTTAACGTAGATACAAATATTGTTTTAGAGTATACAAGTGTGAAATGAAAAATTTCATATTGCATACACTTAAATTCACAAGAGTTAGTGTCTGGTGCCATTGTTTCCCTCATTTGTATACATAATTTTGTATGGAGGATGAGACAGGTTGATTTGATTTTATTTCAAAGATATTAATTACTTTCGTTTTGAAAGTAATCATTAACCTTTTCCCCCCTCTTGTCTTTGTTTATACAGGTGACATACCAACAAAGTGTGTAGCAAGCCAGATCATTGTTGATGTTAAGTAAGTTATTAATTCATAGTTTCTTCTTAATTTTCATAGTAATGTCTGTTTAATGAAAAATTTTTTTTTTTAATTTTTGTTGCAAATATTGCTTTGCTGGAAGGTTTTGAAGGTAATCAAATCTCTTGATATCCCATTCCCTGGAATTAATTTTCAAATCATTTTCCTAATTCTTCACCTCTGTCATTTGTGCAAATCTCACCTTGCGATAGAAATATTTGGAAAGTCAATGTTAAAATTAGAATAAGATCAGAACTCTGGATGATTTTGTCACTTCCATTATGACTTCATATGTGAATTATTACCTAATTCATGCAAAAACCCATCATCTGAGACAGACATAGAGGTTTTAAGAATGTCAGACAGAGGAAGGGACACATGTTCATTAAAAAAAAGCATAATATTATATTCACTGGTAACTTTGACAGCTTAGAATGTAGATTACACAGGAAATACCAAAGGTGACATCTACACAAGCAGGAGTAGATTTCTTGGCCAGATGGTGATATGTACACCAATGGAATGAAGTTATGTACATGAAATTAACCAAGGAGGGATTAAAGGCAAGAACTTGTAAACAAGGAGGAATGTAATCTACAAATAGCGAACCCCTGCTCACAATCAGAGCTAAAAATCCCTTCTAGTCTTCAAGTGATTGATTTTTTTTTTTTTTAACCCAATGTTCAAAGTCAAGTGATTCAATTATGAGATAATTAGTTTGGAATAATCATTGTGCTACCACACTGCTATTTGCTAAGGAGAATTTAGCATGTGTCTCACAAATTTCTGTGAGCTATATTAGGAATTAATTACTTTGATTTATAATGCACTAGAAGTGCTCGACCTATCTACTCTTGATAAGCGGAGAGGACTATGTATGAGACTAGCAAATGAGTCTTCATTCCTCCCCCTTTCACGACTGGCTACCTCCAACTCACGAGGCGGTCCACAAACGTTCACTACGTTACAGCAATATGTACACTGAAATACGCTGTAGAACAGAAACGCTGTCGTAAAAGCGCTGTCCCATACATGGTCCGACTACTCAACAATCAATCGAATATGTAATTCTTTTCCAAATTTATGATTAATTAAAACATGCCTATTCAATGACACGACTTCTCAACAAGCAATCAATGTGTTAACAATATCCAAATTATGCATAATAAATTTTATACAAAGCGAAATTAATATGTTATCGTCTAATATAATATTATGATGTTTTCGTTCGCTTTCAATTATGGTTACGTCTCTTTGTAGCAAATGATAATGATAATAAAGCTTACGTATATGTGCTCAATATTACTGTTACCACATCTAGCATTGCTTGTTTTCAATGGGCATAGTTGTTTTATCCCATCTTGGTATAATTGTTTAGTATGCTAATTCCATGTTTATACATATATAACCAGAAATTATTTAATCGATCATTAGATTTATGATATCTATTTCCGTTTAAGTCAGGTGAAATATACTTAACTCATTGACAGAATCCCTTCAAGCAGTTTTAACAACCTTATCGACATATTTTTCATTTTCCCCCTTATTCCGGCTCAGTTATATTTCATATTCAATTCTTTAAAGAAATACCATTTGTTTATAATGTCTGTTTTTTATTTTATTCATGCAAGCTTATGAATTACTGACTTTATCCCCACAGAATCATACTGTGGTTACAACTATCCAAGATTACTGTTATCCCATGTATAAAATTATTGTTCTCTTCTCCTTTCTTAATTTTCAACATATAACATTTGTTTTATTACTTTTACATGTCATTTTGTTATAGCAATTGTTATTGTATATATTTTGTATTTTACCTTCTTACCGATGAAGTTTTCTGAATAAACCATTTCAATTCAATTCAATAATCTTTTGTTCATAAGAAGTGAACTAACAAAAAATGTAATTGGTCAGGCAAGTGCCAAAGATAATGAAACTTCATTTCTTTTTTCCCTCTAAATATTTGAACAATCATGTGACATAAAAAATGAATATAAAAAGTTAGAAAAAATAAATGATTTGAAAGAAATTAAATTAGATTGTGAAAAGGTGAGAAAATTATCTTCCAGTTTCATCCCTATTGGGTTATTTTTTTTGTATATTGTAAACTCTTTCACTCTTCTATTGCAGATGTTCGATAACCTTCATTGACTTTGAAGGTCGTTCAGATGGAGAGTCAATGAAGAAGCTTATAACCCAAGTCAAGCCAAGACAACTGGTAATATGTCAGCATTTTACGATAAGTTTTGCATGTGTGTTGCCTCATATTAATACTATTCTGTTTGGTATGCTATATTAATGCTAAACTGTATGACATCAACCTTCACTGTTATGATTGATTGTCTATCAGCATATGTAGATTCCTCTGAAAATTGATTTAAAGGTGTTTTAGTAATGATGTAGACAAAAAAGTCTTTGGTGTCTTATCTATATTGAAATTAATGATTCTTTGCTCTTAGTATGTGGTTTGTATGATAAGCAAATCTAGATATGTTTAACTCTTTTGTTTTTATTGTAATGCTAGGTATTAGTTCGAGGTCAGATGAATGCCACACAACATCTTGCTGAGTACTGCCATCTACAGCTTGCTGGAGTTAAGGTCTTTATACCAAGAATGAATGAAATATGTGATGCTACTATGGAAAGTCATATTTATCAGGTTAGAATTTAATCATTCTTCCTTCTCCCCCCCCCCCATCTCCCATCACCTAACCCCCATTGTCAATTCTCTATAACCACTCCTCTGATAATTTTCATATTAAACACTGACAATTCTTTAAAAATCAAATTACAGTCAGGATTTATAATATGCACTTGGCTTCATTCTGTACAAGAATTGATTATATCTATAATATACATATCTTATTATATGGTGGCTCTTTTCAGCCACAGTTCTCTTTGTTAACTTACAAAATTAACATTCCCAGCACAGTCCAATGTCTTTTGAGAATGAATAAAACAATGATGAGATGTATCTGAAATTTCTCTTCAATTTGCACTAGGTGAAACTGAAAGACAGTCTTGTGAGCTCTCTGCTCTTCTCCAAGACTCGGGATACAGAGTTATCTTGGATTGATGGTTGTCTAGATCTACAATCAGCTGGAGACAAGCTTGCGGGCAAGGCTATCAAGGGAACAGATACATCTACCAATGGAGATGACAAGAAGAAAACTCCTGGACTTGGTAGGATTTTCTTTAACTCAATATACGGAAACAGACCTCTTAACCATTCCAAATTCTGAGGAAAGAATTTGAACTTTTGATCATTCTGACATCTTGTTTCTATATTAGTCATATTTTTCTTGATAACTTTAATGCTTAATCCTAAGCAAAATTGTCTTTCAATCTAAAAAAAAAAAAAAAAATTCCAGTTAAATGGATTGGGAAGTTTTGTAAATACTGCACCCTTGCTTCAATATTGTGATATGTGTGGGGGTGGGGGTGTTCTTATTTACATGATCAGTGCCCATCTAGCAAAATGATTCCTCTATGTTCAAAGAAATGGTTGCATACACAAAGTAAGGCTCTATGACATATCTGAAAAAAAAACTGCTACATTTGTGACTTTTTCGGGTGCAGTTAACGAGCCCTGCTTATTGATTATCATGGTAATATTGCAATATTATGTTGAAGGTCCTATCAACGAAATAGCTTTAAAAAATGGTTACACCATTGGATTTAGCAATAATTTTATTACGTGCAACATTTGTAGCACGTTTGTGGATAGCTGTAGTATATGAACAAGGGATTAGATAGAAACCATGGAAAAGATTTGCTTATTTGACCATCTTTTACTCATCTATTATTATCAGAGAAAAAATGAATTATCCGTACTTTCAAACAAATGATTTCCTTTTGTGGCATAGCTAAACAAACTCCAAACTATATTGTCCAGCTTGTTATATTTTAAAAAACTTTTTGTCCAAAAAGTTATCTAAAATTGACTTGAGAAACTTATAGAGAAAATATACAGATAAAGAATTGTTTCATTGTTAATCTTTACAGGACTTGGAAATGAAAGTGATGATTCAAGCGACGATGAAGATGATATCATTCCAGTACTTGATGCCGTCCAAACAAATGATGTGGGTTCATACTTCATTTTTTATACATGTATATTTTTCTAATATGAATTCTAAATTCTAATAAAAATTGAAAGATTAAAGATAAGTGAAAGTAGTTTAGTAACACTGATTTCAAGAGAAAGTTTGTAAAACCAAGATTAATTGTCACTATGTCATCACAGACCTAGATCTGGTACAGTTTCCTAAACTGAACTTTGTGAAATCATGAAATCTAAGCTGACAAGCAATCACACTGCATATCACCAACTCAGATAAGCACATGTCGTGCAGTGTGCTTTTTACTTTGCTACACTTCATGTACCAATCTAGCCTTTGAGAGCATTATAACTTTTCATTAGAAGCACAAAGCGGAGATGAATTGTTCAGGGAAGGTGTTCCATATGTAGGGTTGGATGTACATTCTTTATGGAAATACCCCAATGTAATCATGTTTCTTTGCTTCCTCTTCATACGATTGTAGGTAACACCCCACAGGCAGGTGTATATCAATCCACCAAGGTTCCTAGACTTCAAGCAGGTGCTAGCTAAGAATGGAATCAGGGCTGAGTTTACTGGTGGTGTTCTTGTCTGTAATAACACTGTTGCCATCAAGAGGGTGAGGATATAAAGAAGATATTAAAGTGATATTCCATTCAGTGTCATTGTCTTTGTAAATGAGGACTATTTTTTACATTTTAGGTGTGATTCTGCTATCTTTGCCCCTGTGATTTTGTTGCTTGATCAACTTTCTTACCATCAATTATTATGATGTTGATCATTATCATCATCATCATCCCCCTGGTCATCATCATCATCTTCCCCATTGTCATTTTCTTCCATGTCATCTTTGTCATAATCTGCTTCACCATCATTATCATCACCAGTTGTCATTGTCATTACTGTTGCCCCTTACTGCACCTGAGTGTCACAACATGATTTTTGCTAAATATGTATTTGAGAATAAAGTATATTGTAATATGCATTGTTCAGGACCTTGTCAAATCAAGTTAAATTTATTAGAAATCTTTTGTCTTAGAGCTGATTTAAACAAGACAGTTACTCATACTAAGGACTGTTATTAAGTTAAAATTTATCTTTGATTTTATGACTTCATGATCTATTTGACAATAGTAATTGTAAAGAGCTATAAAGATCTTAGGTCCAAGTCATGTCAGACATTTTTCTTTCTGGATTCCAATGGCATCTTACAAATTGGAAACCAGTATTCCAAGAGATGTAAATTTGAGCAAAATAGAAGAAAAAACATTGATTTTCATGTTCAAAACAAATCAAACTCATTACAAATCAGTATGTAGAAATATAACTTGGCAATTCCACTTTCATATTTTGATTTAATTAATAAAAGGTGTGAATTAGAAATTGAATATTTTAAGAAAGATAAATAGAAATGATACTTTGTATTTTCAATTAGAATTTATAATCTTATCTCACCATGATAGAATTCATAAGCATGAATTTAGCGACTATCACTTACAGTATATCGCCATAACACATGATTGGGAAAAATGTTATTGGAATCTGATAACAGGCCTGGTCAGATATGTTTTTCTTTTGAGCTACTAAAAAAAAAGAGAAAAGAAATATCTGTTCACAACTGCATGGTTGTCCTAAAACATTTTTATATTTTTATTTTCAGAATGAAAAAGGCCATCTGACCTTGGAAGGAGCTTTGTGTGAGGATTACTACACCGTTAGAGAACTTTTGTATGAGCAGTATGCCATTGTATGAGGAAGGCCTTACATGGTACATTGAAGAACTTTCAATCGTTACTTTTCCCATGCTTCCATTGGATACATTTTAGAAAGCCAAGCTATGACAAGCCACATAATGTATTGCACTTCTACCTCACAAGTTGGTTCCAACTGTGCATTTCTGTCTTGCATCTGTGTATGGAGGAGTTGGCTTGTCATGAGGGGAAGTCAAGCTTTGAACAAAGTACTGGACAGTGACCGGACAGTATCATCGCAATAGTATCATTCACAACACAATATAACTTTTCAATCTGCATTGTTGTTTGTTTTGTATTTTTGTGTATTTCGAGGAAGAATCAAATTTGCTTACAACGAGGCAGCCAAAGTTACAGCTAATCCTATTGGAACTGGATCTGACAGCAAAGGTATGGTGAATATTGCTCTCACCAAATGCCCTTCTTGAAATCACTCTCTGTCACTGTGTGAAGGAAGAGGTTCATAAAGTATTAGACTTCAGCTGTTTGTACCAATTATTTGTTTTACTGAAATGAACAATATATAAATTGGCAGTGCCTGTGCCAAGAAAGGAATCTTGTTTTGTAATGTATAGAATCATGATAATTTCTCTTGGTTTTTTTACCGCTACAAAACATACTTACATGTACTTACTGCCTGTCATGCCTCCTGGCATAAAGAGCAGCAACCAAAGCTCTCCATTCCCACCTACCTTGGGCCAGTCTCTGAAGTGACCCCTGTCGGAGGTAAGACATTTCACCCTCCACGGTCCGTCGCCAGGTGTTCTTGGGCCGACCTTGTTTTCTCCTTCCTTCTGGGGTCCCCTGCAGTGCTGTCCTTGTTATGTCATCCTCTTCTTTTCTTAGTACATGTCTGACCCAGCCCCCCCTCCTTTTTTAAGTATATCTTCCATACAAAATATACTGCCAAGGAACAAATCGATTATGGTATGCTTTCAGCTTTCCTACTCCCTTGTTTCCGTTGTAGCTCAAATGACCATCGAAATGTATACCAACATTGAAAATATGTTTTTGATTGTTGTGTTACGGTTGCTTTTTTAAGTGCCATCTGTTTAAGGAGATGGCATGATTTTTTTTATCTTGCCAGGTCGACCTTATTATGAGCCTTGTTATGTTGATATGGTGAAATACAATCTTGTCAAGTCAACCTGTAAAAATTTGTCATGGGGTATATATTACCATTATCTACTATGGATTTCGCCATGATGACATAAAACCTTATATAAGTCAACCTGGCAAGATGAGATAAAAAATAGAAAGCATGAAGGTTTGATGAAAATATATCGGAGAATAAGCAGAGTTATTATTTCAGTAGTTTCTATTTTTGTCATCACATGTTAGCAGCTGCCCCAAATGTCATGTAATATAAATTCCCAGTTTTCATTCATTCATAATGGTTTAAATATTTTCCTTTTAGAAGTGTGTTCGAATAATTGGATCAAATAGATTGAATTCACAGGTATGGTCATTTTCATTTTTGTCTCACCTGCATAGCAGAGTGAGACTATAGGCGCCGCTGCTTTTCCGACGGCGGCGTCAACATCAAATCTTAACCTAAGGTCAAGTTTTTGAAATGACATAACTTAGAAAGTGTATGGACCTAGTTCATGAAACTTGGCCATAAGGTTAATCAATTGCTGATGTGGTTTACGGTACACCATGTGGAGTGTTATAGAAACAGTGGATAGAAGAAGAGAAGAAGTGGATAGGCGAGAAAGTGGAGATTTGAGAGTAGAGTATTCTTTCTTGAAAATAGTCCTGAGAAGGACTGTAAACCAGAAGAAATGTTGAGTGAGAACAGCTTGAGTAGTAGAGCTGATGAGGAGATGCTGGCTTGAGTCGGCGAGTAGAGATGATGAGTAATAGAGAGACTCGACGTTTCGGACAGGTTGACTGTCCGAAACGTCGAGTCTCTCTACTACTTCAAGAAAGAAAACTTACTCTCAAATCTCCACTTTCTCGCCTATCCACTTCTCTTCTTCTATCCACTGTTTCTATAACACTCCACATGGTTTACAGTAAACCACATCAGCAATTGTACATGCCACCATGCAAACCTTCAAACAACATCTGAAGGTTAATCAAGTATTACTGAACATCCTATTAGAGTTTCATGTCACATGACCAAGGTCAAATGTCATCTAGGGTCAATGAACTTAGACCATGTTGGGAGAATCAACATCAAAATCTTAACCTGAGGTTAAGTTTTTGAAATGTCATCATAACTTAGAAAATATATGGACCTAGTTCATTAAACTTGGACATAAGGTTAATCAAGTATCACCAAACATCCTGCATGAGTTTCATGTCACATGACCAAGGTCAAAGGTCATTTAGGGTCAATGAACTTTGGCCGATTTGGGGGTATCTGTTGAATTACCATCATAACTTTAAAAAGTTTTTGGATCTGATTCATGAAACTTGGACATAATAGTAATCAAGTATCACTGAACATCCTGTGCAAGTTTCAGGTCACATGATCAAGGTCAAAGGTAATTTAGGGTCAATAAACTTTGGCCGAATTGGGGGTATTTGTTGAATTACCATCATAACTTTGAAAGTATGTTGGTCTAGTTCATAAAACTTGGACATAAGAGTAATCAAGTATCACTGAACATCCTGTGCGCATTTTAGGTCACATGACCAAGGTCAAAGGTCAATGAACTTTGGCCATAAGTGGGGTATCTGTTGAATTACCATCATAACTTTGCAAGTTTATTGATCTGACTTTTGAAACTTGGACATAAGAGTAATCAAGTATCACTGAATATCCTGTGCAAGTTTCAGGTCACATGATCAAGGTCAAAGGTCATGTGAGGTCAATGAACTTTGGCCACATTGGGGGTATTTGTTGAATTACCATCCTATCTCTGTAAGTGTATTGGTCTAGTTCATAAAACGTGGAAATAAGAGTAACCAAGTATCACTGAACATCTTGTGCGAGTTATAGTAGTTTTCAAAGTCAGCACTGCTGCTATGTTGAATCGCGTGATGCAGATGAGACGGCCAGAGGCATTCCACTTGTTATTTTACAAGATTACATCTTATAATTTGCTGGGTTTTTTTTTTTTTTCCTAAGGTGTTACTAAAAAAAACCCATGTAATTTGTTTATAAACATGAACTAAATTTTATTGAGAATTCGTTTTTATATGAATTAAAGTCAACTTTGGATTGATTAATATCAACATTATTTCATCAATCAAATATCAAAACAACAAATGTGAGGCCTTCCTCCTTGATCCAATAATCTTAGCAATGATCTTAGCAATGTTTTCTTTAATAAGCCAAAATAGTAATTTTGTCTTCAAAAATTAAAATTTGGAAAATAAGCTTATCTGAAAGTGTATCTTCTGTGTCTCTGATCTGTAAAAAATTTGAAGCTGTTGATATAAAACAAAGACAAGACGCAACAGGTTTGTTTTTTTAACACCATTTATTGTGGACTGCTGGAAATTTAACACAGTTTGCACAATATGCATATGTCATGCTTGAGTGAACCCTAAACTTCAAACCCTGTTTTCTCCATATTCTTTGAAGCTGTATGAAACTCTATAATCAATAGGACTGTGGGTAATTTTTTTAAAAATCAATTTTGATAAGCTTTGTACTATTTTAAAGCTTTTGGTTTGCTTTTAGAAACTTATTAAAAATCTCAAAATTCATCTGGGTAACTCATGTTAAT
Organism: Lytechinus variegatus; assembly: GCF_018143015.1. Lineage (NCBI taxonomy): Eukaryota > Metazoa > Echinodermata > Echinoidea > Temnopleuroida > Toxopneustidae > Lytechinus > Lytechinus variegatus. The sequence continues at coordinate 24,356,266 of NC_054746.1, read as the reverse complement.
CTTGAGGTGGAAGGTCACATATCTCAAAGTTTTCTTTAACTTCACAGTACTGCAAGTGTCATTCAATCAAAGCTATCAAAAAGGAACCCTCTATATATATATATATATATATATATATATATACTTTGTAAGAAAATGAACTGTGTGTGTAAATGAAATCCAAGGCCGTCTCTCTAATTGATTCAAAAGTAACAGAATTTCTTTGTGTGGAATGATGATTGTTTACTGATTGGAAACTATATTTCGAACTACACATACAGGTCAACAGGAATTCTATAAGTGCATTATAAGGCTCCCAAAGTTAGACATGATATGCATTATTTTTAATGAAAATGTACTCCAGAGATTTTCTATCAAGTCAACAATACAACTGTCATCTGAGGTTTTTGCACAGGATTAAATGCGAATGTTTTGTGAAGTAAATGTAAATATGTACTAAACTTTTCAAGAAAATAAAAATATTGTCCTATGTGATCCTTGCAACTAAGTTGTATGAATGAGAAAACAGGCCAACAGTTGAATTATCACATTTTGAGCTTCACATGGATATGTATGGTTGGTACAGTGTATATGAATGTTGATTTTGAAATGGATAGGGAGATAAATGTGTGGGATGGAATGAGAGAGAGAGGGGGGGGGGGGAGAAAAAAGATAATCGATGGAGAAAGAAAAAGGATATATGAGAGGGAAGATAAGAATGGGGATGAAAGGATGGTTGATGGATAAAAATGAGGGGAAGAGAAGTGCATTGATGGTGACGTGGAAGGGAGCAGAGAAGTAGTGAGGAGCTCCCCAAGTGATGGTGAGGAACCATGCAATGCTGAACACACTTGCAATGACTCTTCTGAACCTCATCCCTAAATTGTGACCACCAATATTTGTAAATGCCACTTCTTAAACTTCCCAGACTGAATTCAGACTTGTTCAACATTTTCAGCCATAGAATATTTTTTCAAGTCGGAAAGGGGCCATTCCATATAATTTTCAGACTTTATTTTTAATCATGCAAGCGAATTAGTAACTGGCAACAGCATTCAAAACCATGTAGACATTATTTTCAAGTTTGTATGAATTACAATTATCACTTTATTAGTTCAGTCTTTTAATTCAAATAATCTCTCTCTTATAAAGAAATCCCAATGAACACGGGTTGCTTTATAAGTCTATAGAGAGTAAAGATTCTTTTAAATTTAATATAAAGTATGAGAATACAATCAATCATCACGTTATGTAAAAAAAAAAGAAAGAATGATCATGATCGCAAGTTATAAAACATCTGTTTACATTCAGTTCCACACAAAACGTTTTCAACAATTTCAAGCCAATCTTAGCAACAACTCTTCCTTACCAAAAAGATAATCTTTCTCGAGCTCTTCTTGCAACCTCCGAGCATGGAGCTATGCTCCGAGGTGGCAACATGAAGACCACGCCCATCAATTGTCAGGATTCGATTACCACGCCCCCATAATGTTAGTCTGTTCGCGGATTTTATTTAATAATTGACCCTCTTTACCTAATTAAATTGTTTCTCTTAAATTCCTTTGTTTATTTATTTTGCTGTAATTAAATTAACCACCTTAGTATATATTTTTTCTTTATATATTTGGTACAATATTAACATAACTCGAGTAGAAATTTTGTCAATTTTACTTTCACCGATCATCATCAAAATTGCTGCGTCTTGGCGTAAACCTAGTCGTACCAGCACCAACATGGGCTTCAGATTCAGAAACGGTGTTGATAACGCAGAATTACATCCAATGTCATCTGAAATCATCTAAAAACGTGGCGTTGCTTTTACGACTAGGTGCACAGTGGCTGTCCAACATGAATGGCCGCATTTTCTTGGTAACGGGTGCTACAAATGGCATTGGACAGCACACTGCCCTGAAACTGGCCAAGACCGGCGCAACGGTTCTTGTTCACGGGAGAGCTCCGGCGAAGGTTGATGCCACTGTCGCAGACATCAAGAAGGTTACAGGCAATGAAAACATCAAAGGCTACATTGCTGACCTGGCACACTTGGCAAGCATCCGTCGACTCTCAGATGAGCTTCATGCTTCTTATAAACACATTGATGTCCTAATAAACAATGCTGGTGTCTTTGAAGAGGTCAGGAAGGAATCAAATGATGGATACGAAATGACTTTTGCAGTGAATGTCTTGGCACCTTTCTTGTTGACATCTCTCATTCAAGATCTGCTGAAGGCAGGTACAAAAAGCAGAATCATCAATGTCAGTTCCATCTCTCAGGCCACTTTTCTTGACCTTGATAATTTCCAAATTAAAGACAATTATGGCGATGGACACAAGGCATATGAACAGTCCAAAATATGTGAGATAATGTTCACCATAGACATGGCTGAACGTTTCCATAAAGATGGAATTACAGTGAACTGTCTCGACCCAGGAACTGTTAATACCCGAATGTTGCTGAAAAGCTGGGGCCCAGTAGGAATTCCTGTTGAGGAGGCAGATAATGAATATCATCTTTCAACTGATGCTAAATATGAAAATGTCACTGGAGAGTACTTTGTGGGTATGAGGAAAACTAGAGCATCTACGGTCGCTTATGACAAGAAGCTCAGAGAAAAACTTTGGAATCATCTCGTTGACATAACTGGAGCCCAATATGACTAAAATCAATCAATGAGACAATAGATATGCTTTGTTGATTAATTCATTTTTTTTTCTTATTTTACAGTACAAGTAGTTTAACTCCATTTCAAATTTAGTTTCATTTCTGTCTTCCAGATAAAGTGAGGTGACAAAATATTTGAGTTATTGAAGTCAGAAATTTGTAATGTGCTATTTAATCTTTTTTTTGTTGTTGATAGTTTACACATGCAAAATTATCTTTATCTCATTCCAATTATGTCTTGCAAAATATTGCTATAAAAAGTACACTTATTTACATTAAAAAAAAGTATATTATGTAAAAGATTATAAGTCATTTCACTTGTGGACTTTGTATGTACATGTATGTTTGCTGTTTTAACAGAATTTTCTTCAGAGTTCTAGATATTAGTTTTTATGTATGTTCATTCATTTGCAACTATTTCAGGTTGTTAAATATTTTGTTAAGTTACTTTATATTTGTTGTATTATATACAATGTCATTGTATTTCATTTTATTTTTTGTTGGAAATGCAATAAACACAAATTTGAAATTGAATTTGAATGACAAAAAAGTGGGATAGTGCCATCTGTGGGTTGGGGTGTTGCATGGGGAGGGGGATCTTCATTTGTTTTACAAATCATGGTATTTATGACAGTTATGATTTACTATTATAGTTTAAAAATACCAATCTTCCTGTAGGAGTTTTAAATGAAGAGAAAGTGTTGTTACATAAGATTAATGTTTAGTTTAAGCAAAAATAAAATGCTTGGCAAGATAACATGTATGACATGTATATGAGCTGCATTAGATGAAAATATAGTACCAGGGAAGTGGGCACTAGCGTATCTACGGGGGGGGGGGGGGGGGCGGTCTGCCCCCCTTGACGAGTCACAACACATGCAAGGGATGTATCCCTTCCCCCCCTCCGACGAGCTTGGATTTGCCCCCCCCTGTGAAAAATCCCAGGTACGCCACTGGAAGTGGGTGTTTGACATACATGCAAGGAAAGGTCAAAGGCAGAATTTTTAAATAAGTCCATTTATGCAATTTCTTGGCATGGCCTTTTCAATTTCTGTATGTTCATCCGTCAAAATTATATACTCAGTAAATCATGGACCTTGTCCCAGTTCAAATATAATTTGAATACTGAAAATCTGAGCCATCGTTTGCATTTGAAAATGATCTGTTTTTATAATTGCTGTTTTTTCCCTCTCTTTCCTTTCTTTATTCATTTAACTTTCTCTCTTATTCTTCTTTATTTCTTTTTTGTTTCCTTTCTTCCTCCCTTCTTTATTTCTCTTATGTATTTTCTTTTCTTATTTTCTTCAACAGTAATAATAAAAGATACTAAATGTTTATCAGAATTTAAGCTTGAAATTGAATGCACAAAGTATGCAGCACTGTGCATTCATTTACAAGGGGTAGAGTTCATAGTGGGCACGTTGTTGGGTCTACAGTGTTTTTGACTCTGGCCTTTCAAACAGGGTCGTGGGTTCGAATCCCAGCCATGGCATGTTTTCCTTCAGCAAGAAATTTATCCACACTTTATTGCACTCAACCCAGGTGAGGTGAATGGGTACCCAGTAGGAAGAAATTCCTCGAATGCTTGAGTGCCCAATCAAGGTAGCCATGCTAAAGCAGGGGTGATAATTACATCATATCATGTTAAGCAGGGCCCGCTGGTAGAACTGTTTTCGGATCTGAAGTGGCTACCCTGGGGTAAAATTATGTTATTAGTATTTTTATAGGCCCAGTTCAGGCTTGCATGTATGTGGCAGAAGTTGGAATGCTCCATACCCTATTTCTATTTTCTAGTACACCTGAAGTACCAATTCTCAAAGAAAAGTCTTTTCTCTTCTATGTTATAGTATATAAGTTCCTGTTATCTTGTGCTATTCGGGTAAAGAGTCAGTTTACCACACGAGCCCTCCTGCACACACACAGGCATATATATATGCCTATATATACACGCAGACATGTATCTCACCAACAAATTAATGCGAGCGCGAAGCGCGAGCTGATTTTTTTTAGTATACTGACAGGAAAAGCGTGCCTGTTTAGGTCTGTTTGTAGTAACTCATGAGGAGGATACATATATCACTACACATGATGGTACGAGTGCCGAGAGTGTCAAGCTGACATTTCTTTATATTGTGACCTGAAAGCTTGATATTCTAAGCATTATTGGTACCAATGATTAAGATTGGTACGGTACCTAACAGAAGAATAGATGCGAGCGCAAAGCGCGAGCTGAAAATTTTGATCTGAAAAAAATTAGTTTAATGGACGTTCTTGATAAAGAACAAGATCCAACCAAAGATTATAGCAAATCGAAGCAGGATTTTTTTAGGCTTAGAACTGAAAACGGGACATTTATATTCACCTATTTAATCATGAAAAGTATGGGTTTTTGCTACAGAAATGATGCGAGCGCGAAGCGCGAGCTGAAAATTTTAAATTCCAATCTGAAAAGCGGACATTTTGAGCACGATTTTAAATAAATAACGAGATGTGTATATCAGTCTAGCTTGCTGACCATTACAATCTTTTTTTTTTTTGCATATCCGGAATTAATATTGGGGGGGCAAATTTATATGTTTGCCCCCCCCAATATTTTCATTGGTGGGGCTCGCATTAATTTGTTGGTTTTGTACGATCGAGCGCCTTTGGAACATAAATGATTTTGCCCCCCCAATCTGAAAAATGGATCGACGCCCCTGTGGAGCAGGCAAGCACAGATTAATAGGCCGCTGATACTTGATTTTTCAGAATAGTATTGTGGTTTGGTTGTATTGACTCTACATAAGTCTATATATGGAATAAGGCCTATACACATGAAAATCCCGGGAATCGCTATTTTTACTCCTTGGAAACCTTGAAAACTTATTATGAAAATCATGATTTCCATTATCTTGCAGTTGTGTTTTTCGAATCACCACTGCAACTGCAGTTTGTAAGTGGGGGAAGCCCCTTGCTATTTTAAAGGGAAAAGTTTGTTGAACCACAACACCCGCCACAACATCAGACACACAGTTACCAGCAGTACGTTACATGCATGGCACACACTTTCAAAAATTACGGTACACACACAGGCTAGCTTACGAGGTCTTGCTAGCTAACTGCGCTGCATTTGTCTCTGCAATAACAATATGCTCGGATTGTCGATCGGAACATTACAACGTCCCGAAACAGCATGAACAGAGTGCGAAGATGACAAGAGAAAGACATACCCCGAGACATACTCTAGTTCTTGGACTGGCATCTTGATTCTCAACGATATTTTAGGTAAAATACTGAGGATAATACATTTGTAAATGATGACGTGATAGCTCTAAAATAAATTATCGGTCGGTAGCTCGACTCAAGCCAGGCAGAACCGCAGTCCGAGTACCGGTAGAGGCGAGGATGAGAGACAGCTCCAGGCGAATCAGGGTACTAATGGATAATTCGTTTTTCATACCCGTTCAGCGTACAGCGAAAACGGAAAATCAGTACGTGGTTCGGTCTTTGAAAACAAAAAACGAAATCACAGCGTGAAAACCCGTGCTGTGATTTCGTTTTTGTTGATCAAAAACAGAATAGGAAATCAGAAATGTTTTGGGCTCTCTCTGATTTCTCATTTTATATTTGTGTTTTTATGTATCAAAAACAAAACCAGAACACGCTCTCCGCTCCGTGATTCCGTTTGTAAAAACGAAAGCAGCGAAGACGAGATCAGAGACTCCCTTTTCCAGTCCCTGCAACGTGATTTCGTTTTTCGTACAACCTACAGGCATATTAAAGAGCGCCCTCCAGGAGGTGAGGCAAGTTTCAATGGAGATTTTAATAAACTGTACCACACATATTATGTTGAAGCCAGTTTAAAAGGAGGTGAGGCAAGTTTCAATGGAGGTTTTTATAACTGTACTCTAAATTATGTTGAAGCCAATTTAAATGGAGGTGAGGCATGCAGGTTTCAATGAAGCTCAGTTATTTAAAAAGAATCAACTGTACCACACATTATGGTGAAGCCAGTTTAAAAGGAGGTGAGGCAAGTTTCAATGGAGGTTTTTTTCAAAATAATAAACTATGTAGGCCAACTACACATTATAGTGAAGCCAGCTAGTTTAAAAGATGGTGAGCTAGGCAAGTTTCAATGGAGGTTTTTATAACTGTACTCTAAATTATGGTAAAGCCAATTTAAATGGAGGTGAGGCAGGTTTCAATGGAGGTTTTTTTCGAATAAACTGTACTACACATTATGGTGAAGTGGCACCAGTTTAAATGGAGGCGAGGCAAGTTTCAATGGAGGTTTTTATAACATACTCTAAATTATGGTGAAGCCAATTTGAATGGAGGTGAGGCAAGTTTCAATGGAGGTTTTTTCGAATAAACTACTACACATTATGGTGAAGCAGCACCAGTTTAAATGGAGGCGAGGCAAGTTTCAATGGAGGTTTTTATAACATACTCTAAATTATGGTGAAGCCAATTTGAATGGAGGTGAGGCAAGTTTCAATGGAGGTTTTTTAAAAAGAATAAACTGCATGTACCACACATGGTGAAGCCAGTTTGAAAGGAGGTGAGGCAAGTTTCAATGGAGGTTTTTTAAAAAGAATAAACTGTACCACACATTATGGTGAAGCCAGTTTGAAAGGAGGTGAGGCAAGTTTCAATGGAGGTTTTTTAAAAAGAATAAACTGTACCACACATTATGGTGAAGCCAGTTTAAAAGGAGGTGAGGCAAGTTTCAATGGAGGTTTTTTAAAAAGAATAAACTGTACCACACATTATGGTGAAGCCAGTTTAAAAGGAGGTGAGGCAAGTTTCAATGGAGTTTTTTTAAAAAGAATAAACTGTATCACACATTATGATGAAGCCATAAAAGGAATTGAGGCAATTAGTTTCAATGGAGGTTTTTTCAAAAGAATAAACTGTACACATTATGGTGAAGCCAGTTTAAATGCAGCTAAGGCAAGTTTCAATGGATTGAGGTTTTTTAAATAGAATAAACTGCACATTATTGTGAAGCCAGTTTGAAAGGAGGTGAGGCAAGTTTCAATGGAGGTTTTTTAAAAAGAATAAACTGTACCACACATATTATGTTGAAGCCAGTTTAAAAGGAGGTGAGGCAAGTTTTAATGGAGGTTTTTATTACTGTACTCTAAATTATGGTGAAGCCAGTTTGAAAGGAGGTGAGGCAAGTTTCAATGGAGGTTTTTTAAAAAGAATAAACTGCATGTACCACAAATTATGGTGAAGCCAATTTAAATGAAGGTGAGGCAGGTTTCAATGGAGGTTTTTATAATTGTACTCTAAATTATGGTGAAGCCGATTTAAATGGAGGTGAGGCAGGTTTCAATGGAGTTTTTTTTAAAAGAATAAACTGTATCACACATTATGATGAAGCCATAAAAGGAATTGAGGCAATTAGTTTCAATGGAGGTTTTTTCAAAAGAATAAACTGTACACATTATGGTGAAGCCAGTTTAAATGCAGCTAAGGCAAGTTTCAATGGAGGTTTTTTAAAAAGAATAAACTGTACCACACATTATGGTGAAGCCAGTTTAAAAGGAGGTGAGGCAAGTTTCAATGGAGGTTTTTTAAAAAGAATAAACTGTACCACACATATTATGTTGAAGCCAGTTTAAAAAAAAGGAGGTGAGGCAAGTTTTAATGGAGGTTTTTATAACTACTCTAAATTATGGTGAAGCCAGTTTGAAAGGAGGTGAGGCAAGTTTCAATGGAGGTTTTTTAAAAAGAATAAACTGTACCACACATATTATGTTGAAGCCAGTTTAAAAGGAGGTGAGGCAAGTTTTAATGGAGGTTTTTATTACTGTACTCTAAATTATGGTGAAGCCAGTTTGAAAGGAGGTGAGGCAAGTTTCAATGGAGGTTTTTTAAAAAGAATAAACTGTACCACACATTATGGTGAAGCCAGTTTAAAAGGAGGTGAGGCAAGTTTCAATGGAGATGTTTAAAAAGAAAGAACTGTACCGGTATTATAGTGAAACCAATGCTGTACGCTGAACGGGTATGAAAAACGAATTATCCATTAGTACCCTGATTCAGGCGCTAGGCAGGCCAGTGTACGGTACCGCTGCCGAGAGCTGGCGTAGTCGTAGATTGATCTGGGTATGGAACGTCTCGCTCTCACCTCGGCTGGCTACTGTATGTAGTACACGTGCATCTAACTGTACAGGCTAGCTCAGCTGACAGTGACACGTCCCATCTCATCTGCTTTCATGCATTAGGTCTAACTTTGTCTACATGTAGATGATAGATCTACGTCTCACATGTAAACATTTAAAGCCAAGCTCAGGCGGCCTTTGAGTTTGAGTTTGACTTGGTCTCCCAGGGGGGGGGGGTGGGGGCACTCAGTATATAATGCATAGTGCCATAGTGGGTATGTGCCGCGGAGGGGACCCCCATTTTCTCACTCAAATTTCCGTTCCAAGGCATAGCATTTTTGCCTTGTTGAGAAAAAGAACAATGAAAGCCGCTCCAAGGCATAGCATTTTCTTCTTATCGAGAAAAGAGAAGAGAGAAATCCGCTCCAGAGCATCGCACATTTTTCGTTACGCCGCTCCGATCGCATTGAATGAGCTGCAATTTTGGTGAAAAGCGGCCGCAGAGCTCCCCCGGCAGAGGCCGCGCTAGCTGCATCATGCACGCATGACCGTTCCGTAGGGATGCATATGTGCTCACACGCTGGCGATCCGTTCCAAGGACCCCCGTTTTCACAAACATTTGTCGTTCCGATGCCCGTTCCGAGGACCCTCCTTTTTACAATAAGCCCGCTCCAAGGCCCCCGTTTTTTGTCTCGCCCGCGGCACACCCCACCACTTTTTTGGTCGAGTGCCCCCCCGGGCTTGGTCTTGCCTCTTGGACTTGGACTGGTGAACCAACCCGACTGACTGAGACCACCTCGAGTGGTAGCTAGTCTCAGGCAGGCCAGGTCTGATTTGTAGATGTAAACTCAAACCTGTCACGGTCCATTTTATCAGCTGTCGCAAAGTATGTCATAGCGCACAATTTTCCAGATGAAGGAGGGAGGAAGTTAAAGAAGGAGGAGGAGAAGAAGAATAAGAGAAATAAGGCAAGGAGAAGGACTGAAAGAAGAAAAAGGGGGATGAAGAAAGAAGAAGAGGAAAAAGAAGAGAAATGAGAATCTGGTGTAAAAAGAGAAAGAAGGTGAAGAAAAAGAAGAAAAGTATAAGAAGTAGCTCAAGGAAATGAAAAAGGAGAAGAAGAGGGAACAGAGACAAAGAAGAAGGAAAATAAGAGGAAAGAGAAGTATAGGGAGTGGAATACAAAGTATCGCAAGATATTGCATTGAAGGCATAAAATTCACTTTTAAACAATCACCAACCTATATCCAAAAAGCTAGATGAGTGATCGTACAGTGATTGTATAATTATCTTTTATAGGAAACTACTGGTACATATTTGATTTGAGAGAAGACAAAAATAAACTGATAAAATCATGTTACAAAAGAGGCCAGGCAACCAGTAACTCACTTAATAGTATGCCATTGATCAAGATTGGAAATTGTGGTTTGGCACATTCATTGATTATTATTTGGGCTACTGTCAAATACCAATGATTGTGAACACTTAAATGTACATGTAGTTACTCTCTAGTGATGTGTTCAAAGGGAATATATTGTGTGAACAGATCTATCTTAAGATCAGGGGGTGTTTCACATAGATTTAAGTATGACTTCGGTGGCACTTACATGTAAATGTCGACGTGTACATGATATGCAACGCGCAATCTTATTGATCAATACGCAGTCATGCCTTTTAAACCGTGCGCAACTAGACATTTACCGGTAAGTGCGACTCTAAGTCATACTTTAAATCTTAGTGAAACACTCCCAGGAATGCTTAATATGTCGGTGAATTTGAGTAGCACCTTGTCATCCTTGATGGTTCATCTCAATGGGCTTATACTGCTCATGCACATTGTCAAACTGAATATTTTTCTTGAAATTACAAATATATTGTTCTATACAGGGTGTTTCTAAAAAGGTAACCTACAGTACAAATGTCAGCTACAATATTGTTATTTCTATTCTACAATACTTAGTAGCTCATCAAGTTTGACAATGACAATGTCCACACAGATTCACAGACACAGATTCAACGTATCTCTCAATCAGTTTGCTATCAGTTACGCAACCTAGGCTTCATCCGTAAATACCTCACCCGCAATGCCACAGAAAAAATCACCCATGCTCTAATATCATCTCGACTAGATTTCGGAAATGCCCTATCGTTTGGTTTACCTCAAAACGCTCTTGCAAAACTTAAAAAATTACAGAATGCTGCTGCGCGTATAGTGACCCTCACCAATAAGCACAGCCACATCACACCCCGTTCTGAAATCGCTACACTGGCTACCTGTCGAACAACGCGTTATTTTTAAGATTCTTTTATTACTCTTTCACTGTACACGTGGATCCGTTCCTCTCTATAACATCTCCTTGATACACCAATATGCCCCTTCCAGATCTCTTCGTTCTCAAGACTCTGGTTTGATGGTTATCCCTAAAATCAAAACAAAGTGGGGGGAACGTACATTTGCCCATGCTGGGCCATCCGCATGGAATTCTCTTCCTCGAACCATTAAAGACAGTAGCTCTGTTGAAATGTTTAAATCTAATCTTAAAACCTATGGCCCGTATTCTGAAGTCGGGTTTAACTTAAACTCAGGTTTAAAGTTGTGGTTTAAGTATGGACAGCCAATTGTTACATAATCACTAACAGTAGAGACATCATACTTCAGCTCATTCGGCTCTCAAATCATTTATAATTGTGTGGGAAGTATAAATAAATGATTGCCTTCACCATCGATGAATCAGGAAAGAGCACAGTAAACATAAGAAACATACAACTTAATAAAAATGTTGATACTTTCGGCTTTCCATACTTAAACCACAACTTTAAACCTGAGTTTAAGTTAAACCCGACTTCAGAATACGGGCCTATATGTTTGATTTGGCCTACAATTGATATTTATCCCTTCTATTTGTCTTCAGCACTTTTAATCTAAATACTTTTCCTTCTTTTTCACCTCTACTTTGCACTAGTGCGCCTAGAGCATTTGATATTCTTATGGATTTGGCGCCATACAAATCATATATATATTATTATTATTAACTTTGATTTGACACCTTGTCTGCATAAAAACTGTCACAGATTACAGTGTTATGGTCCTTCAAAAGTGAAGGGTACAAAACTTGAAACAGTCGACATATATGATAAAAACTTAAAATTCATTCTAATTTGCTTGATTGTTTATTGTCATATTTATGACATAGAAGGGATTTTACTAAAGTCTACATTGTTTATGAGTTTATTCTCGTGTATTTTTATATCTTTGCTATCCATATGGTTTTGTTGAGCTTACATACTTATGTGTTTCTTTGTCTTCTTCCTTCATGTGTACAGGACAAATCGTGACTTGAAAAGATTCAAATTCTCCTGTCAAAGAAATGAAAGAAGGCTGACTTATAAGACATGAACCTTGCATGAGTGCCCTAAAGCTCGACTGGGAGATATTAAAATTTAGACCTGGTATCAGTCGGATCAACCTGAAGGCTAAACAAATGCTGTAAGCAGTCCTCTGAATTTGCTGGCTCTTAGTGTTTGACATTACACTGTAATTCTTCGCTTGGAAGGCTCGGAATAGGACAGACATAAACGGAAAAGTGAGGAGAAACGAGGCTGATCAGGATGACCAGTGTTGGGTCATCATCAGTGGTCTGGGAAGCTCTGGGATGTCTGGCAGGCATTGACTGGATCGCTCTCTTCTTTTGGTGTCTTATCACTTTCTCCCTCTGCCTCGTATCCATTCTTCTGATCAGTTTATTCCTGCCTGTCACAATAAAGGTAGGTCTTGGTACTTTTTTTTAGTCATCTTTTCAGATACTGAAGATACAATTACTATGTAGAGAACTATTAGAGTTGATAAAACTTGAGGTCTTTTTCATTTGGCATAAAAAATACATTTAGGATGCCATTGTAATTACTGGCATGTACATGTATGTGCAATTTTTTATTCACACATTTCTGGGGGCCGTTTTTCTAATATTGCTGTTCAGTAATCCTTTCTTACATAGGCGCTTAACCATTGCCAATGAATATACCATTTTCCACAAGAAAGGATCACCAGTCGTTCTCAAAGTCGCTCTTACGAACAGCTTTATGAAGCAACCACCAGATAGGATATCACAATTCTATGATATTATTGTGCTAGGTTATTAGATGTATGTAGGCCTACTAGTTACTGCTAACTCATTGGTTTTGGGTTGATTTTCTATTACTAGAACTTTTTTTCCATGAAGGAGAAACATTAACCAGACATGCCTTTTGCCCATTGCTATGTTTATGGAGCAAGTTTATTCCTTCTGAAAACTTATTTTCACTATTGGAAGTTTCACAAATTATATTTCACTCCTATAACTCATGTGTACATAAATATACATGTACATGTATTAAAGTGAATGAGACAAGGCTAAAGACTAGACAGAGAACAGTAGATGTAGCTTTTCAAGAAATTATCATGTCTAAACTTTTTTTCTAAATGTTCATTTAAAGGCACATTATCAGCAGTTTTCGAGTGGAATGGGACACCATTCATATTTCAATCGCATATTTATAACCAGTTGAAGTTTTGTAATGTCACTGGAAGTTGCCTTATCAAATGGCATCATTCATTGTCTCACTTTTCCTGGCCTGACAGGACATTTGTCCGAAGCTAAGCAGGCTTGGCTGGATAATTTCTTGCTGGTACATCAAATTTGCTCCCCCCCCAAAGAAGTCTAGATCAAGATGCTTCAAAGGCTTTTCACAAAGTTTGGGATCAGCAAAATATTAATTGACTTCCCATGATGGTCATATTAAAAAGGAGCTGTACATCAGTATACTGATGGATAAATTAGGTCTAAATTTCTTCTGTTGTCTAAATATTTATGTATGATGAAATCTTCAAGGTCCAGTAGAATTAATCAAAATTTTACCAACTATCAGTTCCCAGTCTGCTCGGTGCTCTCTTGATTCTTTATTTTTTGGTGGGGAGATTCCTACATTGCACACAGACCACTCACATATATTTGCTGTAATGGAAATCTTTTTGGTTCTCCATACAATTGGCTTTTTTAAAACACCCAAACAGTACAAGACTCAGTGTTTATATTTTGCATACATGTATTTCAGCCATTTCTGAACTAATTTTTCTCAAACAAATGGTACCCATGGTTGTAATTTCCGATCTTCATGTAACATCTGTTGTCACTTTCATTGTAGATGACAAGTACAGTGTACATGTAGTTAAAAATATCCACAGTGCCACCTTTTTCTCTACTCAACATTATTTTTTGACAAGTCAAGACTAAAGAGCCTATTTCAGATTGTGGACAAAGCTCAACAACTTTTTGTTTTATTGCACATGGACATGGTGAAATACATATTATTGATAAAGGAGCAGTATAGACCATCCTCGATTCTTAACATTATTCAAAGGTGTATATCATGGCTAGCCTGTGATATCTAGCCATGATAGTCTGATGTCATGATATGGTGAAATCTAAGCCTTAGGGATTATCATGTTTAATATTAAAATAATAAGAAACATTGTCAGCAACATTTTACCTGTACTGGTTTGGTCATCATTACCCAACTTAAATATCTATTGATATTGATTATACAAGTATTGTCTATTTTATATGTGTATAATGTAGAGGTTAAAGTTGTTTCCCTTTTTTACACAAAATTTTCAAAGAGCTCAACGGAAGTATCAATAGGTGGTTTCAGACCGCCTCAAAGTTTGTCAGTTCCAGTTATTTTCTGATCAGGAAATTTACCCCCATCACAAAATACGAGGTAATTTGGCAGTGTAAAAGCAAATTACTCGTAATCTCCCTGAAAAAACATAGCAACCCGCTAAATAGTAGGTAGGCTACTTGTCAAAATTACAAGAACTATTCGCTAGGATTTTTTAAGGTCACAGGTATTTTTGCAGTGTGAAAGCAAATAAGAAGAACTTTTAGCTCAGTGCGTAGTTGGGCGTGGGTGCTGTGGGTGGCTTCTGAGCTAGCAATTTTGAATCTTGTACCTTGATGCTCTTAACTATTCAGACCATACTAGTACTGCAAACACTCGTAACTTGAGGAACTTATCCCGAAGGTGTGTTTTTGGGCGATGTGAATGTGGGAATAATTTACTGTGTTTTTAGCCTGAAAAAGTTCTTGTAATTTAATTGAGATTCTTGTAATCGAGGCGGTTTGAAGTCATCTAATTGCATGTACTCAAGTGCTCATAATAATCCACTTTCATTCATCCACTTCATGGTGTTTACAGAGAAGTGAAAGTTGATCAATCACAGCACTGGATTCTCACAATATCCTGGTATCGTGTAGCTCAAAACTTGGATCCATTGTCAGCAGTGTAATTGATCTGAAAATGAAATCCACTATATATTGTGTTGTAGTTATCAGCCTTGTCCTTGAATGTAAATCTGATATTTTACTCACAGGTTCCAGCAAATTTCAGTGTATATACAATTGTATACATGTACTGTATATTGTTACATGCATATTAAAGGTCAAGTTCACCTCAGAAAAATGTTGATTTGAATCAATAGAGAAAAATCAGACAAGCACAATACTGAAAATTTCATCAAAATCGTATGTAAAATAAGAAAGTTATGACATTTCAAAGTTTTGCTTATTTTCAACAAAATAGTTATATGAACGAGCCAGTTACTTCCAAATATGAGAGTCGATGATGTCACTCACTCACTATTTCTTTTGTTTTTTATTGTTTGAATTATACAATATTTCAATTTTTACGAATTTGACGATTAGGACCTTGCCTGAAACACAAGATGTTAAAATAATTTAATTCCACGTGTTCAGGGAGGAATGAAACTTCATTTCACATGACAATGACGAGAAAATAAAAATATTTCATATTTCATATAATAAAATACAAAAGAAATAGTGAGTGAGTGATGTCATCAGTTTCCTCATTTGGATGTAACTGGCTCGTTCATATATTATTTTGTTGAAAATAAGCGAAACTTTGAAATGCCATAACTTTCTTATTTTACATCCGATTTTGATGAAATTTTCAGTGTTATGCTTGTTGAATTTTTCTCTTTTTTTTCAAATCAAGTTTTTGTTGGGGTGGACTTGTCCTTTAAGTAAGGGCAATGAATGTACATGTATGTCCCTCACCTTAATACCAATGTTTTGGAAATCAACCCCTAACTTTTGTCACTTACATGTACATGTAGCTGATACAGGAAGAGTAAAGTTAACTCCAAAAAAAAAATCATACAGCATGCAAGTTGATTTTCAATCATCAGAACAAACATTTAGGACTTGCAATTGTTTTTGTGAGTTGTAATTAATTACAACTTTTTCTGCAAGTTCCCATGCTGTCTGCAGGCACAGACCCTTGGTTTTCACAATTCACATAGTGCATTTATAATGCAGAGTCTGAAGTAGTGAGACTATATAGATTCACTCTGTACTGCGGCTGGCTCTTTGACACATACAGAGAAGTTTAGTCTTCACTCTAGACTGGTGTAATTTGATGAAATGTCAATGAGTCTGTGCTTGCAGACTAGTTCCACTGATCCTACACAGCTTTTAATATTTATATACAATCTCTTCTATTTCTAGGAATCTCTTTTAATAGTATCATAGAAGAATTTCCGAAGTACCAGGGTAGCCATAGTTATGAAAAGCCCCCTCCCCAACTTATGACCTGTATTATTACCCTTTGCAATGCTGAAGGCAGGTCTCATTTTTAAAAGCCTTTGGTATGACTCAGTCGGGAATCAAGACTTAATTTATAATGATAATGCTAATAGGACTTGGTACAGCATGTACATCAAATTTTGCTTCCTGTTTGTATCATTCTAGATGAGAAAATGAACTTCACTTGATGCACTGTCTTAAAGGGATGGTCCGGGCTGAAAATATTTAGAGCTTAATGAATAGAGTAGAATTCACTGAGCAAAATGCCGAAAATTCTATCAAAATTGGATAACAAATAACTTTATTGAATTTAAAATTCAGCAATATTTTGTGAAAACAGTCGTCATGAATATTCATTAGGTGGGCTGATGATGTCACATCCCCACTTCTTTCGTTCTTTTGTATTTTATTATATGAAATTAGGTCTATTTAAATTTTTTCCTCCAAGAACTAGAAAAATTTGATTGACAACTGATTTAGTGCACTACATGTAGATATTTATTGCTGCAACTTATTTCATTATAAGGGAGGCATATTATTCACACAAGTATGAAATAATGAAGAAAATATAATTTCATGCACTAACATAAGAAAACGGAAAGTGGGGATGTGACATCATCAGTCCACATAATGAGTAATAATGACGACTGTTTTCACAAAATATTGCTAAGCTTTAAAATTCAATAACTTTGTTATTCCGATTTTGATGAAATTTTCGGCATTTTGCTTAGTGACTTAATATATACTCTATTAAGCCATTAATATTTTCAGCTTGGACCATTCCTTTAATCTAAAGGTCTTACATGTAATTGCCTTGCGAGTGTGTGATAGTGAATTGAAATTTGTTTCACTATTATTGGTTCAGTAGGAACCAGTTCAGGAAAGTAATTGTGAATGGGGATGGGGTCTTATACCTTCATACTGACCTCTTCCCCCAGTAACCTTTTCCGGCATGCACTCCTTTCTTCCCCAGCATGTGCACAACGAACGAAAAGAAAATTGTAAACATTACTTATCGATCACAAAAGGTGTAAAAAAAGTTTGAATTACAATGTATTTTAGAAAGACATACTCAAAACAAAAAAACAAATTAGTATTTTAATACTTTCAGAGTTTCAGTACATATGCTTTCATAGTAAATATCATTAGTAAAAAAACTATAATTGAAGGTATTTACATGTAACTCTTATGGATTGATCCGCCATCCGCTTTATTCAGCGCGCTAAATCTCGGTTCATGGGATTTCGGGGATATGAAATATGACCTTCATCAAAGTGCAAAGTGGGGAGAAGTTCTCTGGTGAGCTTTCATACTGGCATTTTCATCAGCGAATTTGGCTGGGGAAGTTATCCACCTCTCGAGGTGAAAAACTTCGCCGGGGAAGTTCTCCTGTGCACCTTCCATTTTCATACTGGACACTTTCCCCTTCACTGGCGAGCTTTTCCTGGCGAAGTTTACCGGGGAAAAGTACAGTATGAAAGGGGTATTAAAAACATAAGGAGATTTTCAACTGGCTGCATTGAAAGTAAGCCTCAAGGTCATGGTACATGTAGTCTTCCATGTAAGCATGCTTCATTAAGCATCTACACCAGCAGCAGAATTTATGATGCACGCGATGACTAGACAGCTACTCATCATGTTTGCACTTTTCAGGAAAGATCCATGTGTGGTATTCTAAGTATTGATATTTATTTTATAAAGGTATTAGCATTGTAAGTCCATGATCATTTAGGCATACATGTACAACAAATTAGCGTGGCTCTCCAGAGAAAAATGATATTGCAAAGTAAGTCTGACCCAGTTTAGAGTGAAAGAAAGGCTGAGTTGAGCAAAAGGCCAAATGTCCAAATTTGTCGCGCGCCTTTGGCCCAGCTCTGGAGTTTGTCGCAGTGCCACTATGACAGAATATTGAAATGTAAGGGGGAGGGAGCAGGGGGAAAGAATCGAAAGAAAATTTGAATTTAATTCCATGTTTATCAAAATTTTTCTGTGAAGTAGATAACTAAAAGATGAAATATTGTTATTTTATCAAATTTCAGATTTAGGCCTATGGTTCTAAACTTCTGTGCTTCATGTAATGAACAATTTTTACCATTCTTTTGTCAGGTCAGGATACATGTAGTATTATACTGTCTGTATATATTTAGGCTCTTTATTTGTAGTATTCTGTTGGGGATGATGTTCTTGAATCCATTCTCATTTCTTGACTTTGCAAATATGCATTTTGAGGATTTGAAAGGATAAGGAAAAAGTGGAAGTGAAAGTTGTTTACCAAACACTAAAGACCAAGCTCAAGCTGGGCAGGTGATTGTAACGCCCCAAGACTCTTTGCTATGGCATTCCTGTAGTGACAGTATACACCAAAAAGTTTGTTGACCTTGCAACTGGAAAAGTTTGTTGACCTGCTGGCAGAGGGTTTCTTCATGGTGAATTTGAGGACCAGTTCTTTGATAGGGGGCATATCTTTGACTTTTCATGAGGGGTGCTGTAGTGTATTATGTACAGTACATGTAATTTGAATAGCCTGAGTGCTTTCTCTTTTCTGTTCAAAATGGATTATCCCAAATGGACTTTAGAATTTCCCCCAAATATCCTGAAGTTATGTAAATGGACTCTGATTATTCTTTTTTCTTTCAATGAATTGTTGGGAAAGTTTCCAAACCTTTATTCCTTGCAATTTTACAATTCAAACTTTCTCTGGGAACTTCTTGCTTACAAGCCAAGAAAATACAGGCAAAGACATAAATGTACATGGCATTATTATATAAACTTTTAACTCTCTGCATGCCATCTTTTAAAGAATCCTTGAAATCTAAGAAGTTGTCAATTCTTGCTATATTGTCCACCAAAACCTGCTAAAATCAGGGAGCACCACTTGCCACTTGCCTTTTGTCTCTCAGCAAACTTGAAAAGGCATGCTTGAATTTACTATCAGAACTTTATGTTTGGGAGCTCTGTACCTACAGGAATTTCAGGTTTAAAAAGTGTGTTCATCCCAAATATTGGCACCATTTCAAGTTAATGCAGGAAAGTTTGCTGACCTCTTTGTACTGTGGGGGTGTGGTTTTTTATGGTGTTTTGATTGGTCAGAAGGTTTTACCTATTGTGTGTACACTGTAAGGGTGATATCCTAGTAAATAAGTCTTTTTTTCTAATGCTGAGAAGAAAAAAAATCAAAGGAGCACCTCTATTGTGACAGTCAGAAGGAAAATGTACAATATTGGTAGGGTGAAATATTCACCAGGTGAATACAGCCATTCTCAGAAAGAACCTGGGATGAAAACACTCTTTGTTTATTTAACAATAAAAGGAAGCCTTCTACTACTATTGATTTCTGTTATTTAGGTCCAGGGGCAGTGGTAAAGGTCAGTGGTTGGGATGTATAGGCCTTTGTAGTATGCTCCTCTATAGTGCTTTTCAATTCCAAACAAATATACAGAAACAAAGTACATTGACAAGAAATTATATTAATGTACCTTCAAAATCAAGACTGCTGATACATGTAGGCCAGCACTTTATGAAAAAAAAAAATCTTGATACCGGTACCATAGAATTTGATCGATTGATGAATGGCGAAACTTTCAATTTTTTTTAGAGATTGAAAGGTCATTAGGGTTCTGTGAAGTCTTCTGTTCTAAGGACCAATCTCTTTGTACAGTACATGTACATGAAACTATTACAGGTTGGATTAAAGTCCCCTTCAAGTTTGGAAGGGGGTGACTTGCATGGCTTTGATAAAGTTTGATGTACATGTACTGTATGCCTCACACAATATTTGAATCTCATCACTCTACATTTTCACTATTTTGAGGATACTTCTGTTTGTATTTTTTTTTTTGTTTGACACCAAATATGAAATGAAATTATTTTCAGACATATTGTACATGTATTTGATCTAAGGAACACTGCTTCAAACAGTTTTGCTAATGAATTATTCAAAGTGTCAGGAAAGGTGTCACTATCAGGGTTTATTAGGAAGGAAATTATCCTTTGATTTGACATGATTGCTTTCATGCAGATCACACAACTGGCGGTTGCTTCAACTTAGTTTCATACTGTACACCTTTACTTGGCTAAAAGTTGTGATATGTACGCCTAATTTAATAGTGTGTTCAAAGAAGTAAGCATTTTCTTGTGTAGCCAGAGTGTGTTTTTATACATTTTGGGAAATGTCCAAAAGGTATTAAACATGTATACAATTCGCAGCGTTATTGGGCATTCCCTGTTTTGTACTTTCATTTTGATCTTGGATCCAGAAGCCCCCCCCTTATAGATTTTTTAGTGATTGTCCCGAGGTGCTATAGGCTCATTTTTAAAAAGACAAAATAATATCTTGAATGCACAGGATCATATACATGTAGGCTCCTACACTAATTTGAAAGAATAGTGACAAACGAAAGGCATTGTGCACATTCACTTTGATGGGGTTTTTTTATTGGCCCTGTGTCACCTTTTTACATGAAATTCTACATTTTGTGATTTTATGTTCAGCATAGATATGCATCAGCATAGATGTACAACCACAAAAAAGAGAAGGGACACAACCATCCTTTCATAATTACATGTACATGCTGTACACTTCATACTTGTATACAGCCATATGCACTCCCAGAATGAATGATATGTTTTGGGGTTAAAAATCAGAATAAAGGGAATGTGTTTAAAGGTACATGTAGCTACCCCAAAAGGGTGATAAAAGACATTCAGAAACAGTGATCGAGCCAGTAAAGCCAGCCTGACACTTGCACGATTTTGTGTCACGCATTGGCACGACTCAAGTCGTGCCAGTGCGCAAACTAGTCGTGAACTGGCGTGAAGTGTGCGTCAACACGTCGTGACTGCGTGCCATGTCGGGACGAGAATTTTGAAATGTTCAAAATTTTGGTCACAACAAAATTTAGCGACCGGGTCGTGAACTATGTACAAACTGTTCATGAACTCGTCAGGACGATGCAGGAGGATGCGTGCCAGTGCGTGGCAGTGCACGCCATGCCACGACTGTCACAAATAGTTCAAAAACAGCTCAAGTCGTGCTCACGAATAGTTCAGTACGACACCGTCCGAATGGCACAAACTCGTCGTGCCAATGTGGTAAGTGCGTAAAGTATGCGCAAACTATGCGTGAAGTCGTGTCAGTTCGTGTCAATGTGGACACTGATGGGCACGCATTCGTGAACTTGTCGTGAACTATGTGTGAACAAGTCGTAAACAGTGTGGGAGCCTCCCAGTTTGTGCCCCAAAATGGCACGACTTGCCACAACAAAATCGTGGCCAAAAGTCGTGCAAGTGTCAGCCTGGCTTAACACAAAGCCTTACTTAATCAATCATAGAATATTTTTTTATTTTGATTGCATTGACCATTAATCATTGTATGATGATTGATGGTCGTTGAGCTTTATGTTTATTTTTGTGTGATGTAGAATCAGCTGATTATGTGTGTACACTACTTTACAGGGTTACCAATAAAGTTTGTGAAATTTACCAAGAAAGTAATTTGAAAATGTGTTTATGGGGGATTTTGAAAACATATGAGGGGCCTCCTTGGGTGTTTACTTTTCTTAACTGCATGTTATAAACAAGTTAAAATGGATATCAAGTGTTGAGAGTTAGAGGAAGTGAATCCCGAATCTAGTCTTGTCTCAACCCTGGTTAAAAGTATATCCTGTCAACAATCATCATGTGTTACACTAGGCGGTTTCAAACCGCCTCGATCACAAGAATCCCCGTTAAATTACGAGAACTTTTTAAGGCTAAAAAATACCCGTTAATTATTCCTGCATTCACACCGCCCCGAAACACATCCTTCGGAATAAGTTCCCGAAGTTACGAGCATGCGCAGTATGGTCTGATAAGCAGGCAAGGCGCGAGATTCAAAATCACTAGCCCAGCAGCCACCCATGCCGCTGCACCCAACGACACGCTGGGCTAAAAGTTCCCGTAATTTGCTTTCACATCGCCAAAATACCTGCGACCTTGGGAAAATCCCCACGAAAGTTCTCGTAATTTCGCCAAGTACCTACTATTTAGCGGGTATTTTCTTTCGGGGAAATCACGCGTAGTTTGCTTTCACATTACCAAAATACCTGGTATTTTCTGATCGGGGTAAATTTCCCGATCAGAGAATACCTGGAACTGGCGAACTTCGAGGCGGTCTGAAACCACCTATAGTTGAAGGCAGTGACTCCAATCACTCCATGTCATTGTAGTACTGTACATATTAGATTCCAGTCTGTAGAAGGGCACTTTAAATATTTTTCATATCCACAATCCATGATACAAGATTAATTTAATCATTCTTGAAATTGAAAGTACAACTTCTGTGTTCTGAATCATTTCCTGGTAAATTTGTAGCTCTATACATGTACCTCAATTACCCTAAAGACTCCAAGAAAATGTGAAATGGTTTCCAGCTGCCTACAGTGTACGGTACATATTTATGTATCTGATCTCTCCTGTAAGATAAGGACAGGTGCAAGTCCCATCACAGGCATACCTGTACAGTGTACATGTACACACAAAACACTTGTTACTCCCACGACCAGCCTACCACACATTGACTTTGATTGGGCTCATTTGGTATTTATGTGGTCCCTTTCAAATGGATTCCTGTCATATTTGGACTGTTGATGGCTTCATCATGCTCCTAGAGCTGACATTTTCATTAAAAGTCATTTACATGTATATCTAAAAAGAAAATAATTGTGAAGTCATCACTTTGATGTACTATATTTTCAATAAGGAAACATGAGGGATACAGCTCAAAAGTCTAGTCAGGGTAATGTAAATAACACCACTGTCATCCTTCCTTCTGTACGCCTACACCTGTTTCCTTCTTTAGATACTGAGGTTTAGGCCTACATGTATAGTGTACTGGAGCTGAAAGGACACCCAGTCTTTTTAGTGAAAAAGTACAAGACATTTTTTTGTCTGAAAGAAAGAAGGCCATGTCACATACATGTACTGCCATATATGATAGACAAGTGAATGGTTTTCAATCTTTAGCATTGATTTACACTTTGAAGAACCAAATTTCACAGAAACCACAATTTTTTCTGTGAACAAAAGTGAATCGCGAAAAAACAATGAAAATAAAAGCAAAATCTGATAACCAATGTGCATCAGTGCAAAATCTTCCAATCGTGCCTTTATTAGTTCAACAATCTTTCATGTACATGTACATACATGTAGTATATAATGGAACCAAAGGTTACAATTTTCAATTGTATTATCATAATTTTTTTTTACATGTTATCAAGAACACAAAATTTGCATTTTAGAAAACTGGAGACATTTCAACATTGGTGGACTTGACAGTCTCCCATCCATGGCTACAAAAAATTATAATATCCATTATTGCAGCCTTCAAACATGTGTACATGTACCTGGTATTGAAAAGATAGCAGTTATATTTCTACATGTAGATGACAATTCAGATTGGACTCTCAAACTTAAAGTGGGTAATTATTCCCCACTTTTCATTCTCTTGAATGAGTTACCATCTTGCCATTGAATCTACATGTAAAGGTGTGTTCAATGTTGGTTTTCAAATTTATATGGCAACTTGAAACGTGATTACAAAATGTGGATATAATGAGAAACAAATGATGGGTTCAATGTCCTCCATTCCCGGTCGTAAAAGTAAATGTCTGTCACGCGATCAGCTCAAATTTTACTTCCAAGAGCATTGCGAATGGGACATTGAACATTGAGTTTTGAAACTTCTTTAAATTTGCTCTTGCAGTGGAAGCCTACACAAACAGGTGCCAGAACTGACCTTTGTTGTGATAGGTCGAAATGCGCACTAAAACTGCGCTAACAAAAGCAGGAAATTTAAAGACAGACGATCAACATATAAACAGCTCTCAATCATGATTCATGTTGCTGTTTAAATTTGAAAATCAACATTGAACACACCCTTTAATAGTACTGTAAATATTTCCCACTTCAAATTTTGTGTGGGGGCTTTTTGACAAAGGACTTCAATGAAGATTTCATTGTAGTATGGAGATTTGATTAGAGACACAATTTCAGAGAATTTGGGCAGATTGCCACAAATTTTGTGGGTTAACAAACTTTTGTGCTACATGTAGCTAAATAAATGGAATTATGAAGGAAATGACAACTTAAGCTTTTCCTCTCATTCACTTCTCTTGGAGAATATTATCTTACATGTATTTCAATATGAAGATAAATATACAAATGTTTTTTTTTTCTAAATGGGAGTGAAAGTGAAAAATATCAGGTTTTGCAGTAAAACATGAGGAAACCCTTTTTTCATTTAGCAACAGACTTTCAGTCAATTGATTAAAAAAAAATGTTCCTGTTAATTCTTATTTTAAGTTGCTCTAGGCTGCAGCTGTGTTTAAAAGATTAAGTGACACATCCTTTAAAGAGCAAGGACACTTCAATCTCAACGATGCCATGGTTTCTTTCCCAAATTACAAACTGAGACCCAAACTTTCTCCATGCTTTTGTTTCTCTTTGCACTCTTAAAGTAGTTGTCAACCTCTTTTTATCATGATTTGGATTTAATATTCTCATTTTTCTTGTTATTTTGTTAGCATCCTCCCTTTTATTCTTATTTTTGTCTATAGGAGAATGAAGGACTACATGCAGATGATCTTGGGCAACCACCTCAGGGACTAGAAGTCTT
Source organism: Lytechinus variegatus (assembly GCF_018143015.1). Lineage (NCBI taxonomy): Eukaryota > Metazoa > Echinodermata > Echinoidea > Temnopleuroida > Toxopneustidae > Lytechinus > Lytechinus variegatus. The sequence goes on along the minus strand of NC_054746.1, from coordinate 24,331,240 downwards.
CCAACAACTCTTCTCCCAAAAGGTATAATTTGGTTATCTTCATCATCATCATCATCACTACTACTACTATTATCATCAAAAGCTATTTGAATCTTTTATAGGGGCTTTGTTTTCATGTTATTCATATACAATTTTTCACTATACAGGAACAAAAGTATACATTTTTTGAAACATTTACAATATTGGGTGTTGAAAAAAAGTAATCCAATTTACCATCTCTGTACTTCACCATCTAGGTTCACTAAGTCTCTATTGTTCAGTTTGGTCTGGGCATTGTTACATTAAAAAGTTGATATTGGTAATGTCGTAATCGTATTTAAACTTGATTTTGATTGGTTGTTGAATGTTGAGCAGTGTAACCATACAAAGTAGGATGGCAAAGCTACCATAAAGTGACTTCTGTGCAAGAGGGCCTGTGATGTCACAGAATCCAAGCTGGTACTTTATCGTAAACTTGTCTTTGCAGATTCTCCCAATAGATTCCAGCACAGGTTGGCAGCTACTTGGTGTCCAACATGATCTCCGGTGTTGGGAGAAACAGGTTAGACTTGGTGGGAGCTACTACAGTCTTCATGGATCAAGTGCTATTGTTTCATCCAGTGCAATGGTAAGTATATGGGTGGAAAACTTGGTATATTTAGACCATCTTGAAGTTAAAGAGTTCCTGGGGAGCGTTTCATGAAAGGACTTGTCAGACGTTTTATCCGACAAGTCCTGTTTTATCCGACAGTTGCTATAGTAAAAGTGCTTCTCAACCAATCAGAATCCAGGAAAGTTGTCAGATCTGACAACTTGTCGGACAGAATATTGATGAAACGCCCCCCAGGTATTCTCTGATCAGGAATTTTTGCCTATGTGAAAGCAAAATTCCCTTCATATCCCCAAAAGAAAATATCTGCAAAACAGTAGGTTCTTGCTGAAATAGTTGGAACTTTTGCAAGGATTTTTCCAAGGTTGCAGCTGAAACAAGTAATTTCACAGGTACTCGAGGCGGTCTGAATACACCATATGACTTTATAATAAATTCACAAAGGTGTTGTTGAATCTGTGGTTTGAAACCATTATTTTTTTAACTTCATGCATTATTTAGCTTGATTGATTGCACTGAGAAAGCATCCAATAATAAATGCATACTTTTATCACAGCATGCTAATCAACGTTTGTTACTATGGCATTTGTGTGCCCACTTTTTTGACTTTATATATTCACTGATTAAGTTAGCTGGCTCACACACAAAATCTTATTGGCAAGTTTTATTGTAGAAGATCGTCTTGCAGCTGTTAAGGTGTCAGGGAATGAATTTAGTGCAGAAGAAATGCTTCCAGTGTTCTTGGCTTTAAATCTTCCCTTAAGACATACCTTTTTCCTCAATGATTGATTTCCCTTTTTATCTTGAATATTGTAGTAATTATTTATACATTGTACACGCTATGGTATTTTTTGTTTTTAGCGCCTCCAAATATCCATTATTATTATTATTATTAATGATGTTTTAAACTCCATGTAACATGCAGAAATCTGATCTTATGACATCATTGGTTCAGTGATTTGCATCAAGCCATTCTGTTATGGATTTTTCTATCCCAATCAAACTTTCAATATTTCATCTCGATTAATTCAACTATGATGTTTGATTAACTTTTGGGTGGATATGATTTTAAGATTATAAGTCAATAATGAAGATTGTTTCAGTTTGTTTCTGTAATCATATTCAGAGTGATACATGTATGTATTTGAGTAGTGTATGAACAAGCAGTGTGTAAATATCACTATCATAAAAATGAACAAGCTTCAAAAGACTGTCCCATAGACATTATGATTATTATTACTCAAACTAGCTGCCAGCGTTATTATCCCTGGTGACTCATCATTAAAGAAAAAATCACCTCGACTGCTATTTCTAATCCCTCTAGGCTTTGTGATTCACGCTTTTAAAAGAGAGTGATGAGTCCTTGTAAATGTATAACAGAATCACAGCACTCATGCAGATATAAAGAATTTTTTTTATTATCCTTTTCATATTTCATTGATTGTTGTTCATGTTTAGTAATGTTGTTGATTTATCAAGTTTAGTTTGTGAATTTACAGTGTATATTTTCTTAAATTATTTTAGTTATTTATTTATTTATATGGACTTTAAATTCACAGGCATAATTTTCTTGTATTCAAATTTTGTCTGTAGACTTACTGTTTATATAGACCATTCTGATCACTTTTCTTTGTCTGGTAAAGACATCTGTTCATATGGTCATAATAAATGCACTGTAAATTAAAACGTAAATGTTTAAATTCAATTATTGAAATAATTTGATCTGTAGATTTATTAGAACAGATATTATCATGTTCAAGTACATGTATGCTTGACAAGTTGGCAAGCAATATTCATTGTTTTGCCAAAACATGTTGCTATGACTTGGTTCAGTGACTTGTAAATGTAATGTACATGTACATCAATTAAATATGATACATTTATAGAGCAATGTAATTTGAGCTCAAAATGACACTAATATTATATTTGTTTGAACTTGTTTTGGTTCAGTAGTACCAGTAGATATTTTGTTGATATTTTTAACTACTTTGTGTATTGCTATGTACATTTATCTTGTCCAAAATACATATTTGTGTAGGAGTTTCAAGTCTGGTAACTTTATATGAGCATTTGTTTGAGCTACGTGTACAGTACATGTATCTGCTAAGTACCTGAAGGATGTATAGTGAGAATGACAAATATACCAATAAAATATGACTAAATTTTTTTTCTCTCTCTATTTTGATTTCAATATTCTATTGTGATTCTGTTATTCCTTTTGAAATTCTGTCCCTTGATAATACACCTGTAGATTAGAGATTTCATGTTTGAGAAGAAGAATGATGTAGACCCTAGCTAAGTGAAGCATTGATTTTGATGTTTCAGTCATGAATGTGAAAATCCTGAATTCACTTGAAATATTCATGTTGCTTTATACCTTCATGGACCTGCACGTACCCTTGGCTTAGGATGGGTTTTTTTTGTATTGATCACTTGGCAACGATTTGGTTACTAGAATGTTTAAATGTCGGCAGTTTCAGAATTTTTCATTGGGTGTGTGTCGAGCAATAGAATTATAGTTTAGCAACTTAAAGACAACTGCTTGTTGTGCTAAAAATTATCCCTAAAAATTCAACAATCGCCCAAAATGAAAAATGTATAGCCCCTAGAATGTTGAAATGTATGTACTACCCTGATGAACATGTTGCTAACTCTAGATAAGTTGTACAGTATACATGCACGTATGTGTACACTATAAATCCCCCTGCTTTCACCCATTTTCCTAATTTTTCTTCACATACAGTGAACAAGTGCCAGTCCAATCACTTGTTCCAAAATATTATTTTGATACACTGTATGTATTCTTTATGACATAACTTTTGGTTTGTTTCTAAGATACCGGGTAAACTATTTAAGATCAGAGATGTGTGTCCATTGTTGCCAAGGATCCTGAAGGTTACAAATAAAACATCTCTCGATGAAAATGTGCATTACCCATGAAGCTACATTGTCCTTCATTAATAATGTATGACAAAATATGTACAGTAATATCATTCATGCATACTACATGTACATAGAATCGATTTATGTGATTAAACTTAAAGGGGAATGAAACCTTTGGAACAAATAGGCTTGTGTAGAAACAGAAAAATCAAAGAATAAGAATAAAGAAAGTTTGAGAAAAATCGGACAAATAGTGAGAAAGTTATGAGCATTTGAATATTGCAATCACTAATGCTATGGAGATCCTCACATTGGCAATGTGACAAGGATGTGTGATGTCACTGATGAACAACTTTCCCTTTGGTGGACTGTAAAATACCCTCAAAATGTCTCTTTTTGCTTTTTCTTATGATGAAACAAACTCTTTATCCATGATGTATTTAAAAAAAATATGTATTACATGCCCTCATGTAGACAGAACACATGATTTATGGATAGATGTGATAAAAGAGGCAATTCTAGTGAAATATATACTAAAGTAATGGGGAGAGTTGTTCACAAGTGACATCACACATCTTTGTCGCATTGCCAATTTGCTATCTCCATAGCATTAGTGATCGCAATATTCAAATGCTCATAACTTTCTCATTATTTGTCCGATTTTTCTAAAACTTTCGTTGATCTGTTTCTTTGATTTTTCTGTTTTCACACAAGCTATCTTGTTCCAATGGTTTCATTCTCCTTTAAGTCAAGTTTTCAAGGACTTGAAATGTGTTCATTGTGGTAACCAGGAAACATCAAGTTTGTTTACAATCAATTTTTCATTTCTTTATCTTCAACCTCCCTGCCAGTACTATTTTTAAAATCCAAGTTTCGTCAGTGCAAGCATTTGTCTGATATCTTTTTTTTTATTCTGCTGTAGTAAGAAACTGAAGAAAGTGCATTAATTCTACCTTTTGAGTACATAGATTCAGTTTGTAGTGATTGCAGAGATGAAGTTGATAGATCTTTTGAATTTATTTATTTTTGATAAAATAAAGACCAAGTCCACCCCAGCAATAGGTAATTTTTGTCTTACCTGCATAGCAGAGTGAGACTATAGGCGCCGCTTTTCCGACGACGGCGGCGTCAACACCAAATCTTTAATAACCAAAGGTTAAGTTTTTGAAATGACAGCATAACTTAGAAAGTATATGGACCTAGTTCATGAAACTTGGCCATAAGGTTAATCAAGTATTACTGAACATTCTGCCTGAGTTTCATGTCACATGACCAAGGTCAAAGGTCATTTAGGGTCAATGAACTTAGACCATGTTGGGGGAATCAACATCAAAATCTTAACCTAAGGTTAAGTTTCTGAAATGTCATAATTTAGAAAATGTATGGACCTAGTTCATGAAACTTGGACATAAGGTTAATCAAGTATCACTGAACATCCTGCATGAGTTTCACATCACATGACCAAGGTCAAAGGTCATTTAGGGTCAATTTGTGTTTTCTTTTAATCTGTAATACGTAAAGCTCATAGAATGTACAGGGATTTTGTTTTTATTTTCAATTTACATTTGATGAATGTTGTACAGAATATACTTTTTTTTTTTTAAAGCAGAGAAATTAAAGATAAGAAGGAATTTTATATTTGAGTAATATTTCTCTGTGATTGATTGTGCATTAAATGCCCATCACATCACATCATTTTAATAACACAGAGAGTCTCCTGTATTTGGCAAATGTGCGATTGGGCATTCATGTTTGAAAGATTGCCATGGCTACAGATTCTCTTCAAGGATTGCCATATTCAAATGAAGAACTAAAAGCCTTGATTCAAAAGAATTTTCAAGAAAGAAATTAAGTACCCTTCAATGCCAGGCAATATGCATTTTTCTTACCCTGGGGTTTCTTGTGAAGTTGGGTATTGATAGCAAGTATTACTTTTGTAGATTATGATTGAAAAAAGCCTTGAATTGATCACTTATTAGTTTGAAAAAAAGGAGAAAATTCCTCCCAGGCATATGTCAAAATATATTGAGCCAACTTTAACATGTGAAAGACTGCATTACAATATTATTGCACTTTCATTGAACATTCATTTGTTTTTATCTTATGTGAGTATTTTCTATTCTAATATGCTAATTTTATGACTTTTTTTATAATTCAATCAAACATTCCAATAATAATGCATGAAAAAAATGGTTTGACCAATGTAGATTCCATGTCCACAAAGATGTTACATTTGTAATAATATTTCATCAAAAGAAGGTATCAAGGTAACCATTGTAAACATCATAAATTTTTATTTATCATTCATCATTCATCATGATCATCATGATCATCATCATTATTATTGTCACAGTCGTCATCATCATTGTTATTACTGTTATCGTCATCATCATTAGGAGTACCATTATCAAGAAACCGTTGATTTTTACTTCATTTCCATTCCTGTTTTGCAGGGTATCATGGAGACTCTGAAAGACATCACCAAGACCACAGAATGGGACAACGAAGTCAGTGAAAGCAACTACATTTCCGTCCCGACCACCACCAATGCCTCAGACCACCATCCCCTGATGGTTGACGTAGTCAGCTTGACCCTCGCCAAACGGAAAACACTCTCACCAAGTTTTATCGACAAACTCGTTGCTTTTCTTGCCATACCCTACAACGTGCTGTCCCAGGGGTCTGGGTATAGCACTTACAGGAATGCCCCTAAACCAGCTGTGGTTGCAAGGTATGTACTATATAAATGTATGTTCCGTTGGTAGGAAGTTATCCTTGTTGTTGCTCTTTAGAACTGAAAAAATAACATTAAATGCCATGTGATGGAAGTATAAATGTGATATTGCCTCCCAATTTTCACTTTCTGTCTGACAGTTGAGTATGTAAGATTTACTAAAATCATGTGTATGGATTAGATTACGACAACACTCCTTGCAAACCCCAGTAGTGAAATATATTGCAAAATAAGAGGAAGTACCATCTGTGAAAATGCATCAGACCTTGTTCTTCAGGCACAGATATTTTACCAAATACACAATAAATTAAAAACACCACTAATGTTAAGTTGTTCTGAAGGATAGATGCAAAATTTGAGAACTGTACCAAAGCATAATGAATGTTTGAAGTAGACAATCATCATCATGAAATTACAATCCATTTCATTCCAAGTCCAATCAAAATCTAAAGGGTATGTCATAGTCTGCATAGGCCAATGTAGCAACTTTCATTGGAGTCACAAACAAAGCAGTTCAAACATTGCTCTGTCTGGTTGAGCTGCTTAAGATACTGTATATTTCTAAAATAATCACAAAAAAATATAGACACACAATCATTTTTTTTTACTTTATCAAGTAGCTCAATTAAGCAGTTTACAAGCAAAATTTTTTTTTGCAGATATGTTGTAATTAAAAGGACACAAAATTTATATCGTTCTCGCACTCTATTTACATGCAAAAAGAAAGCAAGCATTATTTTGCAAGTAGTGAGATGCCAAATATATTTGGGTAGAAAATAAGTGAATAACTCTTTATTCTTAAAAGTTTTACATTGTAGTGTGTCGTTAACAAATCTACAATTTAGAAATAATGTAACTGGCAGAAACCTCAAAGTCAAACAAAAGATGCCAGATATTTAGTTCAGGACTGACACTTCAAGGACATTCTCAGCTTTAAATTACAAGTCTATTGGCATTGGAAGGTCCAGAGACAATATAGTCCCATTATAATGTTTCTTTTCTTTGTTAAAAATTCAAAAGGTGATTCAAGATTAGCAGCCTGCTGTAATGATGTATTGAGTGAAGATGACAAAAGGTAGATAAGTACTCAAAGGAACAAAACCTCTATGAAAGGATTATTTGACTGACCTGAAATTTGAAGCTGTAATGAGGCATATCCTGTTTATAACAACTTTTAATTGCTCAAAGTGAGAGAAGGGTGAAGTGTTGTGAAGACAAATGAAGTCTTTAAAAGGTTAGCTGAAAGATCACTTGTAGGGTACTTTCCTCTAAATGATTTTTTTGAATAGAACAAAGCATATTCTCTCAGTAAACCTAACATTTCTTCAATATTATTCTTTACCTCTTAAAAGTGATGAAGGGGAATTGCTAAGAGTTTGGGTAGCATCGAAACAAAATTATGCGGCATTACAATGTACTCCTTTGACAAGTTGTTATCTTTATGTCTACATTAGATCTTGGAAGATGGAAGGAGACTCATCAGGTTGGATGTTCAGTCGGACAGTGTCTAAGGGCAAAGGTCACTCACTTGATGAATTATGGAGTTACACACTATTACAGTCATCTGCAGAAGGTGCATATATGGGTCTAATAATTAGTATTCGCATAAATTAATTTATATAGCATATTTTTCTGGCAAATTACGATTTCTTATATCCGTATGTTTAAAGTGCTTTTTGAGTAGGTCAGGTGAGGTATTGTTGCCTAAAAATTGGAGGGTGTTTGTTCCAAGATGTGGGCAAGAGATGTTCTATTGACTTCTATATATAACTTCTGAAGGTTTCCATGGCAAATACGAATCGTCTAGTTTGGGTCAGCCCACGAAAGTAAGGTATCATGAAACCGCTACTCTCAGGATGTTCTTGTTGTAGGAAGGGTGAAGACTTGCACTGAGGAAATATGGTTGATAGATATTATTCTTTAAGTGTGAACAATAACTAGTGAAGAATTCTCTAAGAGAAAAAACAATAAGTTTCAAACTTTAATCTCCTTTTCTGTTTACATTTATAACCACCTTCATTCTCTTGTTTGCTTCTTTTTTTTCTCCCAATATTCCCTCTAGATACCAATAAGAGTCTTATCCATCACCTAGCCTGCACCATGCTATCAGATAAGAACGCTTCACACTCTGAGAAACCTGCCTCAAGACTATCTGCTCTCAAACATTACTTTGAGCTGAAGCATCTTAAAGTAGGCCCACTATGCCATTGCAGCCTTAAACATCTCACCAGCCACACTTTGCAGTCCAAAGCCTGCATCAATGGCACCTCCAATAAATACTCTTTGAAGGAGTCACTTCCAGACAGTGTCATGCCTATATACAACGCATTGGACAGTCCGAGCAGGTCAGATAGTCAAGTGATGGAGAAACTGAGTTTGAGTTGGCCAAATGATACCAACAGGCCAAGAGCTTCCAGTCTTGATGTGTGGCAGGATAACTCTTCCAGTGATGATGCAGGGTTTTACAGCGAGAGGCATTATAGGAGTCGTAGGCAGAGAGCCAAGAAGACTATGAGTGCCGATGTAACGGCAGGGGGAGAAGGGAGGAAGAGGAATTCCTTGGAGAGGAAGACAAGGTCATTGGAAAGAACCACCAATGAGAAGGAATTGGGAGATATAGAAGACAGTGGGGTTGCAGGTAGCTATATCATTAAGCAGTTTTGTACACACCTGAGGCCTTTCACACAAAGCTTAACGATTGATCATTCAATGCATTTTACAATGAATTTCACATAATAATCAGTTTAATCACTTGTAAATATCAGCGCTACTTTCAAGTACAAGGCTTTCTGTTAATGGGTCTTATTCTCCCATTGGATAAAACTTACTATTATCTGATCTATGCCCCCATGGTTACTGCCATGGTAACCAGGCTGAGCAGCCAATCAAGTTAAAAATCTCCATGATAATTACCATTGTCAGCCGCACAGATATGTTGTTAGCCTAACAGAGCACTAACAGTAAGCCCAGTCACATCTTTTGGATTGTGAAGTCAAAACATTTATTTCAATGTGTAAGTAATCCATTGTTGTAGCATTAGACATTGCTGGCACATTTCTGGTTGTAACAGGGCCTCTGTTCTCACATTGGTAACGCTAACAACGTGCGCTCAGTAAATTATGATAATGATACCATAATTATGTAAATCTGTCATTGAATACATATTTTCCTTTCTCATATTATGCCTCAATGTTGACTGAATTATTATTATTTGTTTGGCATCACTAGTGCCTGGGAGGCGAAAAGCGAACTGAATCACTATGACCCGCAGATCTCTCCTCCCAATATAACTAATTGGGGGGAGTGCAGGTGGACCACTACAGCGGAATGATACCATATGCCTTCTTATTTCTTGATAATAGATAATATGGTTGAGTATCAAACATTAGCTGATCAAGGAGCAGAAGTGGTATTGGAGGAAAGTATCAAAGCAGCAAGGATTAATGTTAACGGTTCTGAGGATGATCAGATGCAGCAGACAGGTGGATGGTCGTAAGTCATCAATGTCTTGTCATTTTTTTTTGGGGGGGAGGGGGGTTAAATGGTTAGCCATACTTATTTGTTTCTTTAGCATCTACAGGTTTTGAAGACTTCAATATGGTATTGAGATCTTACATTAATTTATATGATATTGACAAAGATGATATATCTTTTAAGTATATTTACAGATAATTTGAGACTTTTCTTAGCAAGAGTGGATGTTGGTCTTAAAGATAAATTCCAGTTTTGGTAACGATCTCAAAATGACTTTTTACAGAATCTAATATAATGACCACCCAAGTGTCTGTTTGTATGGATAAAAAATATGTGCCAAAGGATTCTGGAAGAAATTGTGTAATTGCTAAGAAATCAGCAAAATAAGTGCGGATTCGGTCACTTCCGTCGGGTCTTTATTCCAGCAATAATAATACACTGTCCCACGTGTGCCTATCCGTGTTGGTGATCTTCAGTATGAACATTTTCGAGCATAGATTTCAAGATTTCACAAAGTTCAGTTTATGTAACTGTACCATATCTAGATCCTCGATGATATACTGACAATTAAGCCTGGTTTTACAGACTTTCTCATGAAATCAGTGTTTACTGCAACTACTGGCATTTCTCTTTAAACTCATTAAATACGTCAAATAATATTCTTTGAATATAATGATAAATGTGCAAGATCATTTGATATTGCACTATATAAAGTTTTTTTGAATTTCACTATGTATTTTTAAAGTGAGTGTAAATTGTCACTTTTTACATACTCTATGTTTATACCTTCAAGTTTTCTTTCATATTGCATGATTTGGTCCTAACAGATTCCATTGTCTTGAGAAGGATGTGGTAATACTGAAGAAACCAAAGAATGGAAAGTATTACAGGTAAAATTTCTTTTTTTCCTTTAAAATTATCATTTTTTCAGATAAAGATGCAAGCAAGTAAATGTAATTGCCCCAAGCAAATTGAAAATTAATCGTCTGTGTCAAGCATTCACTAGTATACAAAATTTCAAAACAGTGTAGATCTTAACTAATGCAAAATATATAAGTTGACCCAAAACAGGGAGATATGTGTCTCTGTATGGGGATTGATTTCCTAATCATATTTTTTCTATATTACATTTTTCTTGAATTCAGTAGCAATTAAAAGGGTTCTTTAGTCATTTGGGAGCAAAGGAAAGTGCTCCATTTATTTATTTTTTTCACTGATCTCAAACCTATTTCATTAATATTATATGATTGATGATGGGATAGTCGAGTATGTATTTTTTCCTTAGCTTTCTGTTTAAGCGCTTATGTTATCTTTAAGTAAATAGTGATTGTATACCTTTCATAATTACATGTAGCTACCTTGGAAAGGGAGTGATCAAAGCATCTCCTGCTGCTGTCTTCAAAGCCATTAGAAACCCAAGGACTAGATTCACCTATGATACAATGTTGAAGGTTGGTAGAATTATTGGATTGAGAAGGGTTGAGGAGAGGTAGAGGCTTGGTGAGAGCAAGGTTGTGTTTCAAGTTGTTTATATATTATGCACGACTATAGGCATGACTGATGACCCCTTTGCTTAAGTTGAGCTTAATTTGAAATCTTCGTAGATTAAAATTCTCATGTTAAAAAAGCATTTGGATGGTAATTATGAAGTATATTTCAACATTTTATTATGATTATAGGAATTGCACTCCTAATATGTTAAAATGGGGAAAACACTGGGGCATCTCATTCCGCAAAGGAAATCTTTAGTGCTGCGTAAGATTGCGCATAATTTATAACCAGCTTCGTGAACCCACATTGGCTTTCTGTCCATTCTGAAGTAGGAAACTAATCTAAATTTTGACCATTATTAGCTGTAGAAATAAATATACATTGTTGAAATTCAGGAATATCCTTATTTTTACCATTTGTTATTATTGGTCCCCATTTTTTATTTGCAGGCTAAGTCTTTGTGAATCCATGACAGCTCAATTCAATTGAAATGAGATAAACATTTTCTTTTTTTCAGATTTGAGTGGTCTACTGATTCTAAAATTTTGTTGTTTTGTGAATTATCCCCCCCCCCCCCGATATTACAGTGCTATGTTGCACTCTTTTGTATATATCTACTTTACGTAACATGCACCCAGAAAATGCAGGTAGAAGAGATATCAAGAATGAACTTTTTTAGGTTTACAAACTGTTTTCATTTCTTTCTCCTTTTGCAGAAAATGGACATTGTAAAAACCTTCTCAGACAATTTGTGTGTCTGTAAGTATCAGTCATGTCAAGATACCAGTATATAGTTTCAAAGTTTCCTAATGGGGTTGAATATTTGCTGCTTTCTTTATAAATTTGTATTTAATAGGTTGTTCACTGTTCCCTTTTTAACATTTTAAAAGAGGGGGTATTATATAGAGAGAGCTTTAGAGGTCTTGCAAATAGTCCATTGCCTTTAGTAACATGATTTGAAATAGTGGTGAACAATGATTTTTTTATAAAAAAATGAATAATAATTTTATACATTTTTGCCCTGGCATCTACCTATTTATATATAAAAAAAGAGTTTCCAGTAACACTATGAATTATGATATGTAGTTCATAGTGTTCCTGGGGCCATTTCATAAAACTGTTCGTAAGTTTAAATAAGAGCAACTTTAAGAACGACTGGTGATCCTTTCTTACGCGCTTAACCATCGCCAATGAATATATCATTTACCACACGAAAGGATCACCAGTCGTTCTTAAAGTCGCTCTTAACTGACAAACAGCTTTATGAAACAGACCCCTGATATAATCTTCCATGCATTAGATCATTTTACAAGGTTTTGAAGCCCATAGCAGTGGTAGATCATGCTGTCCTGTACAATACCATTTGAGGGGCTGTAGTGTTTGTGCACATTAGTTGTCCCATTAAAACTATTTTGTCTAATCTGGCTGGATCTGTGCCTGCATCGACATGCATGAGGCCATGTGTTAGAGGTTTAATTGAATAGATGAACAGTTAAGCACTTATCTGTTAATTCAGTCCCGATGGCTTTTCTACAAAGTTGTTTATAAAGTTACACATTACTTTACGAAAGACTGGAATATCACGGGTCATGTTGATCATTCAGTTATTTTTTTTTAATCACAGTAACTGAAGTTTAAATATGCTGATGTTTTCACTACATTAACACACACTTTTAGTTAATGTGGGTAAATTTCCACTTTAGGAAGAATGTCACACCTCAATATTTTCAAGAATGGAACCTCGGGCTTACATTCTGGCATTTCACATTCCTGTGGTCGTGAAGTTGTTTGGAACATTACGAATAGCATCATACTGCCCCTTCCCTTTCATGTAGAAGAACTTACCATAGTATGAATGTGAATAATCATGTTTTTATTCCTCTCTTGCAGATCACATGGTCCATGAAGTGCCTCAAATCTTGAAAAAGGAATCAAGAGATTTCTGTGTGCTACAAGTCTGTAAAACAGTGGTAAGTCTTCCCTTTTTGTCTCACCTGCGAAGCAAAGTGAGACTATAGGCGCCGCTTTTCCGACGGCGGCGGCGTCAACATCAAATCTTAACCTGAGGTTAAGTTTTTGAAATGACGTCATAACTTAGAAAGTATATGGACCTAGTTAATAAAACTTGGCCATAAGGTTAATCAAGTATTACTGAACATCCTATAAGAGTTTCATGTCACATGACCAAGGTCAAAGGTCATTTAGGGTCAATGAACTTAGACCATGTTGGAGGAATCAACATCGAAATCTTAACCTGAGGTTAAGTTTTTGAAATGTCATCATAACTTAGAAAATATGGACCTAGTTCATGAAACTTGGACATAAGGTTAATCAAGCATCACTGAACATCCTGCATGAGTTTCACGTCACATGACCAAGGTCAAAGGTCATTTAGGGTCAATGAACTTTGGCCGAATTGGGGATATCTGTTGAATTCCCATCATAACTTTGAAAGTTTATGGATCTGATTCATGAAACTTGGACATAATAGTAATCAAGCATCACTGAACATTTTGTGCAAGTTTCAGGTCTCATGATTAAGGTCAAAGGTCATTTAGGGTCAATGAACTTTGGCCGAATCGGGGGTATCTGTTGAATTACCATCATAACTTTGAAAGTTTATTGGTCTAGTTCATTAAACTTGGACATTAGAGTAATCAAGTATCACTGAACATCCTGTGCGCGTTTCAGGTCACATGACCTAGGTCAAAGGTCAATGAACTTTGGCCGAATTGGGTGTATCTGTTGAATTACCATCATAACTCTGAAAGTTTATGGATCTGATTCATGAAACTTGTACATAAGAGTAATCAAGTATCACTGAATATCCTGTTTGAGTTTCAGGTCACATGATCAAGGTCAAAGGTCGTGTAAGGTCAATGAACTTTGGCCATGTTGGGGTTTTTTGTTGAATAACCATCATATCTCTGTAAGTTTATTGGTCTAGTTCATAAAAAGTGGACATAAGAGTAACCATGTATCAGTGAACATCTTGTGCGAGTTAGAGTAGTATTCAAAGTCAGCACTGCTGCTATATTGAACCGCGTGATGCAGGTGAGACGGCCAGAGGCTTTTTTACTGATAAAAACAGGATAAAGCATGGTGATTGACAGAAAGTCTCCCAAGGTCATGCATATATCCAATCTCTGTAAGAAAAAAAATGCCATTTAAATTATTCATTGAGTAGGAATCACTTCTCTCTATAAGGGATGATGAACTGTAAGGGGAGGAGGTGTGCCGAACATTTAATCTCTTTTATGAAGCCACATAAACTTAAAGATACAGAGCGTTTATATGTGGTCAGCCAAAACTTTGAAATTTGCCCTTGTAGTGTCTACATGCTGTGACTGGCACTGAAGTTTTTAAGATTGTGCTGAAAAATTAACTTTTGGTTGAATGTTTGTTTGAATGCTTTTCACTCTGTGAAACCTCCTTCAGCGGTCCATGACACAAGGATTTGCCTTCAATTGCAAACTGTGAACAATGATTTTGATTGGTTGATATAATGTCCTTTCAACAACATTACACATGCAACTGAATATTTGATTGTCCATTCCAAGTTCATGATCAATCATTACTTTTTGGGTTCCCGATCCCAGATATGATATTGATTTTGTTCTTTTTGACCCCATTGCAGGGTGAGCGTTATATTGTGGCTTGCCGATCCATTGATTGTAGAGACTGTCCAGAGGAAGGGTCATTGGTCAGAGGTCAGTTATTACCTAGTGGATGGGTCATTGAACCAGTGGGAAACCAGTACTCAATGGTCACCTACATTACTCATGTAAGTTAGTATACTTCATACTACAGTTTATTGCATAGTTAATTTATGGTTATTCGTTTTCTTTCAAATTTTGTTGAGTTAAACATTAATGATGAAAATCAGTAACATCAATATGATTTGAGATGAGTCGTCAGGGTGCCCCTCTTTCAGATGAGTTTCAAGTAATTTCTTCATATTTCATTGTACTCCAGCTTCTTTTCCATCGTTGCTTTCTAACATTTTTATAGAAATAATCTGACAAGATGGAAAAGAAAGGAAATGTTGAAAGTACCCAACATTTGTTTCTGATCACTTTTAATAAAATCCATGACATGGTACTCTCAAGAAAACATATTCAAGAAGACCAGTATAAAGAGACAATCTAAAGCTTTTTTAATTGAAAAAAAAAAAACAAATCAGGACTTTGTTTGTCACTGTTTCAGTTTCAGTTTTGAAATCCCACTTGTTTCTTCTGACTTTCAGAATTGAAACTGACGATGATTCTTGTTTACATCTTAATTCTACAACTATTTTTCCACCTACTAGGTTGCCTTGTGTGGTAAAGATGTCCCAGTGGCCTTCAATCAGTTCCTATCTGTTCGAGTGCCACTCAGCATTGCTTACCTACGTCTCTTCCTGGAAGCACAGCTGCCTTGATCACTCTTGTAATGCCTGTAATATCATGCCTTCAGACAGTTCATCATTATGTTCAGAGAAACCAGCATAGAATGACAGGAATGGGCTATTGGAATTCCTTATACCTTTCGTAAATGGTAACTGTATATAGTGAAATTTTCATGTGCAGGTATTTTGCAGTTGGTGATGATTGAACATTTTCATGCTTCCACCCACCAAGTGTGATTTGCTGAGGTGTTGTGTGTATTTGGGTCGTTCCATTTTTGTGGACAGATCAACTTAAACTTGGCTCATGTGTCCATGGGGATGGGTGTCAAGGTCAAAGTTGAAAGGTCTCAGAGGTAATTTTGTACCTGAATGTGACTTATTTTTGGTGAGAACTAGAAAAGCATGTGATGGATCAAATTCATAAGTTGGCTCATGTATGTGCATTGCAGTGGTAATATTCTGATATGATGTGAGGTTCAATCAGTGATCGCAGTGTTGACGATGGACGAGACATACATTCTGACTATGTAAAGTCTAGAATTTCTTTGAGGTTGAGTTGTTGGATTTTTTTAGTAATATATTATACGGCTGACTTTTGATGAGTGTGTTTACATCAAAGTGTTTTAACAGTCTTTACAATTACCCATGATGAATTTTAGTACTGTCGTGTAAATATTTCATCAGACAAAATGGCTGAACACTCTTCAATCGAAATGGAGAGTAGTTTTTCTTAAAGCATAAACATCTTGAGATTGAACTTAATTGACAGAAACTGTATTTATTGAAAGCACTTAATGAAATCTAAATTATGATATAAAAAATGAAACCTCTCTTGATGCACATCTCTTGTAATCGATTTCATATTTCCTGAATACAGGGTCTTTGAATAATACAGGATATCCTCAATTCTCTAGTTAAGTTTCCCTTTGGGTTTTGGTATCAAGAATTTTGAGAAATAGATTATGAGAAAAGTTCATTCTAGAGAGGACAGTAAAGAAATGAAACAGAAAAAGGGCGGAAGAAGACAGAAGAGCATTATCTTTCCTGCTTAACATGGTTTGACTGTATTAACAACACTCAAAACTTGGTAATGTCTTGTCTTAGTCTTCTTCCTTCCCTGGGGTAAGGGATGTGGCCAGAAATTATTTGTAGCCAATTGAAATGACAACTACACATTTATCACTGGTAACTTAATTTTTGTTTTACGATATTAACAAGTTATTACCTAT
Source organism: Lytechinus variegatus (assembly GCF_018143015.1). Taxonomy (NCBI): domain Eukaryota; kingdom Metazoa; phylum Echinodermata; class Echinoidea; order Temnopleuroida; family Toxopneustidae; genus Lytechinus; species Lytechinus variegatus. The sequence continues at coordinate 24,314,453 of NC_054746.1, read as the reverse complement.
TCACTTGCAAATTTACAGTCATAGGCAAGAATTACAATTGATTTTAGAACTTCCTTTAGTTTCACATTTTATTGTATGTTGCTTACAATATTCTCTCATTCAGTGATGAATGATTCTCTTCCACTTTTATTTGTAGTATTTCACAGATATATTACAAGTACACTTAATGCAATCAAAGTATTAATTATTTACATCTTTCACACTGATAGTGAGTGATACTGATAAAGGCATATTATCTTGGGGGTATGTTTTTGTTCAGAGAGACATGCCCATAGCTGTATTTACTTTTTCAGATGAAGTTTGGTTCAATTTTATTCTACTGGATTAGCAATGAAGATAAAAGTGAAATTAGAAATTTATAAATAATAATAATAATAATAAATTACTTTTGATAACACAAACTTTTTCATATTTAATAGAAAAGAGTGTCTGACCCCAAATTATGATACATGGACCTTTATTCAGAGCAGAATCGTATTTCATGCATTATTTTTGTATACATTATCAATGGATGAAATTGGATTTTTTTTCAAAAAAAAGAACTACGCAATTTTGCTGATTATGCCATGGACAACATATGTGCAGATTATTGACAGGATTGCACAGTTGATGGCCAAGATCATGAGGAGGGCTTGTGAGGCCCCTCCCCAGCATTATAAACTACAAAAATAACTTGGTTTAATTAGGGTTAAGACACTACTTATCATAATTGTATGTTTGTTTTAATTCATATTTAAAAAGTGATTTGCGTCTCTTATTTCCTGTTGATATGCAATATGATGATCTAGTTTGTGCATCGATATGAAGCAAACAATTTTTATTGTATTTTGATTGAACTGAGCACCTATTATACTGAAATATTATTTATACCAGAACTTGGTCATAACAATGTAATATTTTGCATGAGGCTGTGAGCTAAAACTATAAACTCCTTAAAATGTTTGTGTAAATGAGATGAATTTTTATGTTTTTGCATATAGTTGTTAACATGATACTTGTTATTTTTGCCTTGTTATGAAATTTAATAGTTATATTAATGATGTACTAGTAATGCATGATAATAGAATATCTAGGGCTCGACATTGACAGTGTCCCGATGGCCCGGGGCAACCCAAAAATAGAGTCAAGCCACCAAAATTCAGTAAAAGCCCACACTTGGTGGCCTGGTTGGGCTACCAAAGTTTTGATATTAAAATTATATTGTTTTTTTTTATTTTAGGCCACCAAATTTGCTTTGCAGGCCACAAAATATATGAAATTAATGATTTTGGTGGACTAATCGGGCCACTAAGAAAAAAATTGGGTATGGAGCCTTGGAATATCATCTGAAATCTACCCCATCATGATCAATTTAGATCATTGTAGTAAATCTGTACAATATAGTGTTATAGATGTGGCATTAATAGCTTATAAAAGTTTATGGGGATGTGAACATTTTTTTTTTTGCAAACCACACCATGAAATCACTTTTTATTTGGAATTATTTTCTCCTACTTGTGTGTGATGTCTTTTGACAATAATTTTCATGTTTCAAGTTTGAAATATTTTGTTAGAAATGTTTTATCTAAACAATATTTTCATTCATTAATGAATGACAGTTTATATTGACATTTGAAAGATGAATAATTTAATTGGCTCTAATCAGTTGATGGCATGGGGCTGTGTTACGTTGTTACCCAAACTTGAATTAAACCATCCTGTGTCATTTTTTTAAAGGAGGGTAGACCATTTTGGGAATACATTTGTGGTAATCTTCAAATGGCCATGTCCATTAACCTAAAGCTTGTTGTTTGAAGGTTTGCATGGTGGCATGTACAATTGCTGATGTGGTTTATGGTATACCATGTGGAGTGTTATAGAAACAGTGGATAGAAGAAGATAAGAAATGGATAGGCGAGAAAGTGGAGATTTGAGAGTAGAGTATTCTTTCTTGAAAGTAGTCTTGAAAAGGACTGTAAACCAGAAGGATTGGTGAGTGAGAACAGCTTGAGTAGTAGAGCTGATGAGGAGATGCTGGCTTGAGTCGGTGAGTAGAGATGATGAGTAGTAGAAAGACTTGACGTTTCGGACAGGTTGACTTTCCGTCTTTGTCCTCACTCACCATTCCTTCTGGTTTACAGTCCTTTTCAGGACTACTTTCAAGAAAGAATACTCTCAAATCTCCACTTTCTCGCCTATCCATTTCTTCTCTTCTATCCACTGTTTCTATAACACTCCACATGGTGTAAAGTAAACCACATCAGCAACCTAAAGCTTGTTTTGATAATAATCAAGGGTCTGGTCTGGTATTCTCAGAAACATCTGCTTTTGTGAAAACTGCCCCTTCATTTATGTACTCATGAAGCAAATATTTTCTAAATAAATGGGACAATTTTCCCAAAAAAGTCATGTTTTGAGATTAAGTGACTGCTGGCTCAAAGTTTGTGCAGAAGGAAGACACGATCTTTCTACCGAAAGCGCATTTGAAATGTTTTCCCCTGTGCGATCTTACAGTATATATGTACATTTCTTTTGCCACATTTTGGACATCCATTGATTTGTATGTGCCATGTAATACCTGATTGTTTTCTGTAAGCTGTGTGGAGTGAGTTTGTACCCAGCGTTGGCTGCAACAAATTTTCTATAATTTTTATAATTTTTGAAGCTCAATTATCTGCATTCTTCTATTTTGTTTTTTATTGTAAATTTATTAATGCTGCTTATATTATTTTTTTTAATTGTTTCTTTTGTATATCATTTTCTTACATGGCCATGCAATCTATTGTCTATGCATGTTCTGTACATAACACTCAAGTAAATCCTTTGTGTGTGCATTTTTTATTTATGACCTATGAGGTAATACTTAACCCTATCTAGGCCGGGGTATTTTGGGAGTTCCTATGGCCGGGGGGGGGCCTGGGAGGCCCCCCCCTAAGATCTCGGCCGTCGACCGCGCGATCGCGCCGAAAATTGGCACACGGGTTGCCTGGGACATAATCTACAAGATTGTATAGTAATTTATTTCATGCGAATTGCTATTAAGTGATTATGCTAATTTATGCGTAATTAGTATGCGAAATCATACTTTTTCCTCTAACTCCCTAAATAAAGCTCCAAATGTACTAATTTTTGGTATAGAAACTCTTTGTGGTGTCCTAAGCAAGAGTACATGAAAAAAAATGTGATATCAAATCATTTTCTTATGTATTATATTGTTTTTTGCAATTTCTTATGTATTTCTTTGTTTTTTGACCTTTTGTTTTTCATTGTTTTTTTCAATGAAATTTGTTGGGGACTCTTCTGTGATCATAAAAAGCATAAAATGAATACATTTAGACTAGCAAAACTAAAAATAATCATACATTTATGAAATTTGGTTGAAAACACAATTTGCATTGACTTTGTACACGAAATCACGTTTTTGAGCATTTTTCGGTCTGACATGCACTTACATAATGTTGCGTAATTTCAGAACCACATACCCGGGTGACGCAAAATTGGTCTCAAAAGTTGCGCAAGACTTGAAAGTAAAAACTCAGCGAGCGGCGCGGTCAAAAAATTTCGCACGGCGAAAATATCGCGCGATTCGTTGAGGGGGGGGCCTCCGAGGCCCCCCCCCCCCGGCCTAGATAGGGTTAAATAAGGTAATACTCAAAATTTTATTGACATATTTGAAGAACAAAATGAAACATCTCTTCATTCTATTTTACACTATTTTGTTGTAAAGTTAATGTAGATATTTCTGTAACTTGCAATAAGTTTTGAAATAATTTTTTTTTCTGTATCTGTACAATGTGTATTGAATAGTTTTTAACACTGAAATAGCCACACAGAAAAACACAAACGTTTTGCCATAAATTGTAACTTGTTCAATAACCAAGATTTCCATGAAAGGACTTAAAAGGTGCTCTTTTACATTCTCAAACAAAAATATCAAGACATATTTTTATTCATCATATTTACTATTGCAAATCATATATTCTGTTAAGTGTTTATGGAAACAAATAGATTTACATGGTTTGTGTGCTTCATACATAATTTTGAAGTTGATTTAAAATTCTGTTACTTTTTTACCAACATGTAAAGTAACTCATCTATATTTAAGTATTTGTAATGTTAATACCTTCTCTATCTGTCATGCTATTCAAGGAGGAGGGGTGTTGGTGACATAAACGGTCAGCTAAAATATTTAAACATTTTTATTTCTTTTTTATTTTATAACAGATACGGATCATATATTTCCCACGGCATCACTAATTTACAAGTGCTGAAGTTATAATCCTGATAAGTAATTTGTTTATTTGGTCTTTAATGATAATAGCCATTACCTTTTGATGTATTTTTTAATTAGTATCCTTGGGATCATTTGGGTTAAACAATTGGGAAACTGTTATCTTGCAGTACTAAAGTGCAATAAAAATCAAACTTGTTGCATATATATATTTTTGTTTTTCTCATTGCTTAGTGGATTTGCCTTTTTTTTGACAAAGTGCAATTTTTTACTTTGCACCAGGTTAATGAGTGAGAGAGAGAGAAAATAAAAGAGAGTTGGGTGGGATAGGGTAGAGAAATGAATTTAAAGAAATGAGTGGTTCAACAGAGAGAGAGATGAGAGATGATGGGGTGCAAGGGGGGGGGGGATAGCAGGCGAGAGAGATTTAATAATACATGAGAATTGTATAGCACACTCTCCATTTTGATTAGATGGAAAGAGAGAGAGAGTAAGAGAAGGAAGGGGAGGAGGGAGACCCTTGAGAGAGATAGAGACAGAGAGCAAGAGACCACAGTGAGAAAAGTGAGAGGGGAATATCATAACCATTATACCATGACTATTGATGTAAACAGATATTCAGCATACAGGGAATAATCAAATCTGAAATAGTCATTTTTAATAAACCTAGACTTTGTGTAAGCCAAGTTAGCTATTTTGTTTACACATTATTAGCCCAAGTTTTTCTTAAACTTCAGAATATCTTAAAGTCACCCGATTTGATTTTCACTCATTCATGTCATTAGTCGACATTAAAAAGCCTAATTTTCTCTTCTAATTTTCGAATCTCTGTAAGTCACCATGATACCATTCTCACTATTAGTCGAGATTATTAAGTACAACTCGCGATATCAAACGCCTCGGCTGTCGAGAATTTTAATTTCATGGTTCACGACCGAACGGATTCCTTATATCCTATTACCAATAAAGGGCAGGCACGTTCCAATCAGGGATCCAATACTAAAATATCCTAAATATTCAGAGTGCTCGTTACAGTGGAACCTTGATGAAAAATGCTACAATGCAACTTTGAAACAAGAAATCACTTTATACTACAAGCATCCCGGTGTATATACTGTATGTTATTTTTTGTTAGATGATTATTTAGCCAATATCTTTTGAGTTGGAGACATGAGTTTTCGAATCGGATACACCTCCTATTTCATTTGTGCAACTTTACATGACGGCATTGAAGATAAACGTCGTAATCATGAGCAACCTTCCATCTATTCTATTCGCTATCAACGAGCCCTTCGGCTGAATGAGATGGAAAATGTTCGTTTGGAAGCTAAAATCAAGTATCTAGAACAACAACATCGTCAGAGTTTTGAGAAGTTGAGGGACGATAAAAAGGAAGTCCGACAACTTTTCCGAAAGATAAGGACCAAGAAATGCCATATTCGAGAGGAAATTAAACTATTTTCTATGAGAAGCAAGATTGGAAGTGATTCGTGTAGAGTCGAGGAGATTTCAAATGTTGGAAACAGTCGAAGTAAAGAAGAGACAAAGAAAGATGTGCTTAAATCACGTCGTGGCGCCAAACTGCATCATTTGTGGTGTTTAAAAAGCGAAGATCTCAAACAGAATCATCGTGAATCATGTGACAAAAGGGAAAGTGATAAATGTCATCCAAGTATCAGTGTGCGAAAACATTTGACTTTGCCAACGCAAAACCCACTTCAGCCTTCGAGAAATCTTGATGGCAAACTTAGCGAGATCAAAAAAGAAGGTTCCGACCGATTCATCACTAGAGGTTTACCACCTCTCCCTAAAACACAGTTTGGTTTTAGCGATCCCGAGGTCGGGTCTATCTCTCCACCTGAATCACCACTACCACTTCGAGGTCGACAAGCAAAAGACGCACAAGGGGTAACTCGCATGATGATCGCAGAAGCGATGTCGTGGAATCAGCGAAGATGGAAGTTCAGAGTACATCATCAGTAATTTCATCACAGAAACAACGTGGAACAGGAAATTGATATATCAAATTACAAGAAAATTATCAATTTCAAACAATATATTATTTATGTGCATTAGTTGAAGGATGCGACTTGCCTTCAAAAGGATATCTTCAAATCACAATTGTCGGCATGATGATTTGAGCTCATTGAGAAAGTGGATTTTAGTTCGCGATGGGCACATATTTAAAATAAAAATATTATATTTCACTACCATAGTTTATTTAGGCCTATTGTGTGTATTATTACGTGTAATATGACCATTTTATTTTCATTAATACAATGTATGATAACATAGCACTGGAAACCTTACTTCATCAAGGGCATATATAGACGTCATTTGACCGACATCGAACCCCAACTTTCATTGTCTCGCATGCCGTCCACTCGGTCACGAAACCACCACTAAATCACCAAACTATTCCAATACCAGACAGATGTTGGCCAAGGATTCACGTGGGGAAAATACATTAATGTTGTTTTAGCTACTAGTAATCATCATGCGTGCATCCCCTTCCTTATAATATTTTTTAATGCATTTTTAAATATCAGATTGTTCAAGATATTTCATTGGATAGTTGACTCGTTTAGTAAGTCATATTTAAAAACGAATCCCAAAACCATACACAGATACAAGTCTAATATTGAATTCGCAGTAAAATAAACAGTCACGGTCAATTCCAATTTATCTTGGATATTCAAAGTTTACAGACTGTTTCTATGTTAAAAGGGGTAAGGGATAGCACCGGGCCGGGGAACTCTAGTGGGGGAGGGGGGGGGGGCACGGGAGACAAATGGGACGTCTCCCTCTATATCATATATGAACACGGTGGTGTAGTTATTAGCAGCTAGGAGACCCACAGACACACCTCTCGTTTTCATTTCCCCATCCTTTCTCCCTCTTTCTCCTCACTTCCCCATCTATAAAATCACGGACGGCGGTCACAACAGCTCCCCTATATAGCAACACCCCTAAAAAGAAATAAACGATTTGTTCATTTTGTCAGTGCTTCTATTTTTGTGTCTTACGGACTGCTCTTTTTTTAAGAAAAGTTTGATACCTGCATGTAGGCCTATGCTTGTACTTTTCTATTCTTTGTTCTGTCCGTTCTATGTACGTTATTTGATTTCTTGAATGTTCACCACCTTTAGTTAACCACTTTTTCTTTATCCCAATGTTTTCATATAAAATATGAGTATATTTCAAACAATAAACAAAATTGGGCGGACATATCAAAATATGGAGATGCCGACCCTCCTGAAAGCGAGTCGCTTTATTATTATTGTATAGTTTATAAAAGGGGAAAGCTATTATTGTGAGAGAAGTGACAAAGCAGATAAAAGCTAATATTATGAGAGAAGTGACAAAGCAGTCTATAGGAGTGACAGAGAATGTGCAGAGGGAGTGACGAGTAATAGAGAGTCGGGGTGGGCAAAAACGAGCGAGTGGGAAAGAGAGAGATGGGGTGGCATTGAATGGGAATTCGGGATGGACGAATTTTATATAAAAAAACATCAGAACTTGGGATGTAGAACAAGATGGTTATAGTTTTATAATTATGTTAATACACAATAAAAATTATGTTTATAACTTGTTATTCAACACTGTTAATTATCAACCTTACAGTAGTTATTTTAACTGTTTAAACCGGGGTCAGTAAATATAGGCTAAGTGTTTAAAATATTTTAAGCATGCATGGTTGTTTCATCTGTTAAACAACTCAGATGCTCTTTTGAATTATAGCCTACTGGGCAAATAGACTGATATAGGAGTCAAACAATGACATTTTCATAGCACAAGCTTATTTATTTTCTAGACACGGAATTGGTAAAAATTCTTTATAAAATACCGCCCCCCATGGCCCTGCAATTAAAGTGACATTTGCTGCTGATATGCTCACTCTCGCATCACGAATGAATCTTAATTGCATAGAAGTTCTAGTAAATGAATGGAGCAGAATTTCTGCTTCATTAATTTGCTTAAAACTCGAGGGGTCGAAGGGTGGGTTTGCTTTTTTTTAATGTGTTACCCTCGGTCCCTCACCTTTACGTACACGATACGGGTATTGTTCAGTATTTCTAGTCAGATTGTAATTGTTATGAAAAAAATGTCGTTGTCGTTATTCGACATTATTAACTTATTACTAAGTTAATAGATAAATGACATTCCAGTGTGATCGACAGAAAAAGAAAAAAGACCACATCCACCGAGCCGGATTTGAACCAGCGACCTAAGGATAACAGTTTATAAACATCTACAGTCCTCCGCTCTACCAACTGAGCTATCGGTGGTTGCTCGAACGATGGGTGCAAGTAAACCATATATTGGTATGATCGTCACATAGGTCTATTATCGTCACGTGATCATGTTGTTATCACTAAATTTGCATAAGTGAACAGTTGCAGTTCAGAAGGTCTGATAGTAATGGAAGTCGACTCAAAGCAGTACAAGGGCCACAGTTTCAGGGTAATGTTACCAAATATCATGATTTATATGTCCTTTAATAGACTTTATCGAAGTCGAAGTACAAAAGTGTTGAGTTTCAGTTGTCCTGGGAGGCTAGCTAGGACCGAGAAATGTTGCAACATCAGTTTGGGATCAGTCCCATCTATGTCAATCTATGTATTGTTAGTCGCCGTTGGTGCATCCCTCCGCTCCGCCGCAATGGCCATTCATTGCCTAACTTTAAAGTTTAAGTTAAACTGCTGAAGTCCTAGTAACAGTAAAGGGTAACCAGATTTCAAAAAGTGAAATACAGGACAATCAACAAAGCACGATGCATGAGTGGATCGACATAGGCGGATCAACCGAGCCAGGTCTCTTGATTTAAAAAAAAAATCGTCAAAAGAAGGCTACATGTACACTCGTGTCATAACACAATCTTAGTTAGCATAAACTTGTAAAAAAATAAAGGAAATGAAGGGAGGGGTAATGAAAGAGTAAGGGGGAAAGAAATTGAAGAAAGGTGAATTGAGAGGAAAGAAAAAATAAAGGGAAAATGAAGGGAAAAAAAGAAAGAATAAAAGGATGAAATAATGGAAAAAGGTTTCCATCATTCTTTGAAATGAATAAAGACAGAACGAAAAAGAAAGGAAGGGAAGATGAATTAATTTGTGAAAGAAAAAAAATAAAGGAGAGAAAGGAAAAAAAGTAAGAAAAATACACTTGTTCACTGCTACCATCCTGCCTGCGCCTGTGGGGAATCTACATGTAGGACTATCACTATGCCAATGCTGTACATAGCACACACCTTAAAAAATCATTAAAATATTACTTTTGTGACCAAAATGACTAATTTCCATAAAGTTGCAATTTATTTTTCACTAGTAACTTGGGAATAATTTTTGTATTCACCAGAGCACTCAAAAACTTGAATTTGGGGCATATTTTTTGATGCCCTCTATTGGTGGAAAGTAATATGGCAAAAAAATTTTCATTTTTCAATCTCTATTTTTAATTCAGAAAAAATAATTTAAAGAATTAAATGTACATAAGAGCCAAGTTATATGATGAATAGCTGTAATGAAAACTGAAAGTGTAAGAAAATAAAGCATTTGTCCCATAGAAAAAGAGAAAATTTGCCAAACATTGCCACCTTTATTTTGCCACACATGGAGATGTAACTGAGAACAAGGTTATATCATAACCATGTTCATTGAATGAGTGGAAAAATGTGAGGAAGACAAAGAATGAAGGAAAGGAGAAATGTTTCCTTCATTCTTTAAAAGAAACAGACAAAAATAATGAAGGGGGAAGAAATGGCAATCATGGCAAGAACCATACATATAGTGAACTTTGCTAAAAGTGAGCATTTAATTTTTGTACATTTCTCAGTGTATGTGTTGCATTGATTGCAGTAATACACTAATATGCATAGGCATTGTCCCTGGTTTTAAACCATAGTTTAACATTTTATAATGTATGTATTTAAATACATAAACTGTAGTCTACAAATCTGTACATCCTGTTTTCTTATTCTTAGCAAAACTGCTAACAACTGCCAAATACTAATATTCTTGTTTATTGTGAAGTGGTTAATTCAAATCAAATTGCACCTTTTTCTTTAGTCACAGCTCTGCAAGTCAGTGGTTTGAAACAGTCAAAGAGTTCCCACTATGGTTTAAAATAACAGTGGAGGTTTAAACGGAAAAAAAAGAAAAACAAATGCAGTTTTCTTAAACACATGATCTTCATTCCTTGGCTTGAAAAAAAAATGTTTGTCTTTGGAGAATGTGAGTCTCTGAGTGACAGATTTCTTCCAAACAATCCGATCCTCATTTCATTTTGAGAGCTATGATTTGGAACACTAGCTTAGCAGCATTTGCTGTACCAAGATGGTTCCTCAACTTGGTCTGAACCAGTCCATAGGAGCAAAATACCATCTCGCCACCAGAGGGTGCAGACACAGCAGAAAACAGCATCTTCATGACTTGCATATCTTATACATGTATCAATTCTATTTGGCCAGGATTTATTTATAAATAGATAAGAATAATGATAATACTAAAATGTATGATTTTAAAATCAATAATCATGTTTGGGTTATATTGTTGGTGTGTACACTTTGTTATTAAAAAAAAAAAAAAAAATGAGAAAATATGATTTAAATAAAAAATTGATGTAAATCAAATAAATCTGACATTTTGTTTAAAAAAAAATTGCCAACCCTATGGCATGCATTTAGATATTTTCAAAAACTGTTTCTAAACTTGGATTTTGACAAAGTGTTTGATATTTTGCTTGTTTATTTACATGTATACTCTATACTATAAGTAACTAGAGCTACAAAGCAGGAAGTACACAATGTTTTGGTGATTTCTGATTACAATTCAGTGGAGGGAATCGGCTTGCATGCCTATTTCTTGATGAAATATACAAAGTTGTTCACTGATTGACAAAATATAATGCTGTCATTTAATGTGATGTATTAAACTTTACAAGCAATATATATTTTCTAATACAGATATAAATTCCTGATTTAAAAGCTTTTCATGATGGCTACTTCTGGTCAGCATGTACCTGATTGTTCCAAGGGCTCTGGAGTTCATCCATTCGGACATGAAGTATCAGTCACACGGGATCAACTCCTCACTGCTTTCTTCAACCATCTATATCTTGGCCAATGGGAGTTAGCAAGTGCATGTGCTTCAAGCTTGGAAAACTTACAGGGAACTAAACATCAAGTTGACATTAGAGCTGTACTCAGAGCTATCGTCAGACATCCGCATGGTATCAGGTATTTGGATTTCAATTTAGTCTTTGTGGGCCTATTGTAGAAATGGCTGTGTTTAAAGGGGAATCCAGCCTTGGCCTTAAACAGTTGTGTTGGGAAGGAGAAAAATAAATTAAACAGAATGGTGAAAGTTTGAAAGAAATCGGCCAAGTAGTAAGAAAGTTATAGCTACTTTAAAATTGAAATCACTAATAATATGTAGATTCCAAATTGGCAACTGGGTAATTAAATTATGACAAGGGGCAAGGACAACTTTCCCATAGGCCATGTACTTTATTATCAGGGATTTGTGGTTTTCTCCTAAGTACCCATTCCCGGGGCAGTAATCTAAATATAACCCAGGTAGTATATTGTTTTATGTCCTCATGAAAGAAAAATATAATTTGAAATAAAACTTTTGGGAAAAATGACATTTTAGCCATAATATGTATTGGAGTCCATGGAAGAGTAGTCCTTGCCTTACATCACTATGACATCACATATGCGGCCAATTTGAAGTCTCCATGGGTAAAGTGATCACCAATATTTACAACTTTTAAAAATTCATAACTTTCTTGTTGTTTGTCCAATATTGTTCAAACCTTCACCTATCAACTTGTCTGATTTTTCTTTTTCTTATAAAAACAAGTTTTTATTTGGGTTGGATTCCCCTTTAAAGGATACGTCCATCCCAACAAAAAGTTCATTTTAACAATAAGAGAAAATTCCAACCAGCATAACACTGAAAATTCATAAAAATTGGATGTGAAATAGGAAAGGTTTGACATTATAAAGTTTTTTTTAATTTCACAAATCAGTTACATGCACATCCTGGGCGGTATGCAAAAGAGGGTCTGATGAAATCACCCACTCAATATTTATTTTGTGTTTTAATATATAAAAATATTTTGATTTTCTCATCATGTGGAACAAAGTTTTATTCTTCCCATTCTTCTTCATAACTTATTTAGCATACAATTATGATAAAGATTTTTTTTCATTACAAATGCTTGTTGGATTTTCCTCTAATGTTTCAAGTCAACTTTTTTTCTGGAGAGGACATGACCTTTAAAGGCATCTATGTCCCATATGCGTTCATCTGAAAATCGGGTCGTATTTGATATTTTGAGTTGTATGTCATTGCAACTTTTTAGGCAGTGTTCTCTTATGCTTGGGATAATCTTGACTTTGTGATTTTATGTTGTAGATTTGGGATAGTTTGAATTATAAAAGATGCAATGGATTTCAACTTTGAACTTTACAGACAGGAGCATTGTCTTATATGTTCAGAATCACTGAAAATAGCATCTCAGTACAGTTTTACAGACAACACATGATCTATAGATGGCATTGATTTTTGTCTCACCTGTGAAGCAAAGTGAGACTATAGGCGCCGCTTTTCCGACGGCGACGGCGGCAGCGGCGTCAACATCAAATCTTAACCTGAGGTTAAGTTTTTGAAATGACATCATAACTTAGAAAGTATATGGACCTAGTTAATAAAACTTGGCCATAAGGTTAATCAAGTATTACTGAACATCCTATTAGAGTTTCATGTCACATGACCAAGGTCAAAGGTCATTTAGGGTCAATTAACTTTGGCCAAATTGGGGATATCTGTTGAATTCCCATCATAACTTTGAAAGTTTATGGATCTGATTCATGAAACTTGGACATAATAGTAATCAAGCATCACTGAAAATTTTGTGCAAGTTTCAGGTCTCATGATTAAGGTCAAAGGTCATTTAGGGTCAATGAACTTTGGCCGAATCGGGGGTATCTGTTGAATTACCATCATAACTTTGAAAGTTTATTGGTCTAGTTGATTAAACTTGGACATTAGAGTAATCAAGTATCACTGAACATCTTGTGCGGGTTTCAGGTCACATGACCAAGGTCAAAGGTCAATGAACTTTGGCCGAATTGGGTGTATCTGTTGAATTACCATCATAACTTTGAAAGTTTATGGATCTGATTCATGAAACTTGTACATAAGAGTAATCAAGTATCACTGAACATCCTGTTCGAGTTTCAGGTCACATGATCAAGGTCAAAGGTCATGTAAGGTCAATGAACTTTGGCCATGTTGGGGTTTTTTGTTGAATAACCATCATATAAAAGTTTATTGGTCTAGTTCATGAAAAGTGGACATAAGAGTAACCGTATCACTGAACATCTTGTGCGAGTTAGAGTAGTATTCAAAGTCAGCACTGCTGCTATATTGAACCGCGTGATGCAGGTGAGACGGCCAGAGGCATTCCACTTGTCTTTATTTCAATAATACAATTTGTATGTATATTGAATTATCTGGCATTGCTTACAAGTGTACATACACATTTTCTTTCAGTATAGAAAATTCAATTAATTTTCTAAATGGGCCTTTAACAGTTTACTAATTTCAATATCTTGCATTGTTTTAAGAGCTTAATCAGATTCATTTCAAGGTAGAATGAGAAGATGATTTAGATGGGATGTGATGTGAATGATTTTCAAAATAATAAAAGGAATATTTACAATGGATAATGGAAGTTTTTGTTCTTCAATCTGACTACGCAGTCTTGGTTTAGACAGTATTTCGTCTCCTCATCAACTGGCCTGGTTAGCATCACTTCATTTGAAACAAGATAACAAAAAGGAAGAGGTAAGAAAGAAAAGAACTTTGTATAAAAGTATTTTATCAGTTTTCATTGGAAATTTTGACACCTGGGCCCCGTCTTACAAAGGTTTACGATTGATCTGATCAACCTCAACTATATGGAAATCCATCAATGTCATAAAGTTTTCTCCAAGAAATTTGCACTATTTCCTTTGTAAACAATCAGAAGCACTGAAGCACACTGAATTTTAAAGAAAACAATGGATTTAAATATACACATCATATCTAGAAAACATTTTCAACAAACAAGCATTTGAGATGTTGACATTGCTGGCTTTCCATAGTTGTGGTTGATCGGGTCTATCGCAACTCTTTGTAAGACCCTGAATATCAATCAACATTTTTTTTCTTTTCTGAGGGGAGGATTTATTACCAAATTGTGACCAATAGATATTATGTAGTGATTATTTTCCTTGTCTGAAAATATGGTTAGTCATCTCAAGATTACTACTTCAGTTCCACTATCCCTGAATCAAGCAAATAAAAGTCTATGATTGGATCCAATGGTAAAGCTTGAATGGTTGAGCAAATTAAAGAATCAAAGATGCAGCTATATTACAGAGATTTATCTTGCTTTTCATGAAGCTTGATGTCAGCAAATGGAAGTTGACTGCAGGAATTCTCATTATAGAATGACTACAACATAGACATTCAATAAATTCAAAAAAATTTTCTATTGCTAATGTGTAGCTTTAGGATACTATGTGTAGTTTGATTCATTTTCTTTTGATGGTACATGTACATAAGCAAAACTAATTATGATACCATTGAATTGTGACCAGTGAATGATGATATGGGAAAAGCATATAAAGCATTTATTCTAAAGAATTATGTGATACAAATGTGTGTAATGCAGAACTTGCTTCTGTAACATCCTGAATACAATGATCAATAATATATTGTTTGAATATTTTTGTTGTTGCAAGTTTTATTTATTTTTTCTCATTTTGAATTTATACTTTAAAAAATGTGTTACTCATGATGAAGTATAATGATAATAATAATAATAATAGGCATTTATATAGCGCCATCTATCTAGAAATATTCTATTCCGAGGCGCATTGTTATTATTACCCCGGCTTTAGCTCGAGCTGCCTCTCAGCGCTCATGCATTCAAGGAATTAATCCTGCTGGGTACCCATTCACCTCACCTGGGTCCCCATTCACCTCACCTGGGTCGAGTGCAGCACAATGTGGATAAATTTCTTGCTGAAGGAAATTACGCCATGGCTGGGATTCGAACCCACGACCCTCTGTTTCAAAGTCAGAAGACTTATCCACTGGGCCACAATGCTCCACGTATGTAAAATGGTTGCTATTAAAATCAAATAAAGTACTATATTTGCTTATAATCTATAGGATTTATCTGCTGAGGATTACAGAGATGTTGAATTCAGACTGTTACTATACCTAGCACATTCTGATAGTGACCCAGCAGTTTTGCAGGTGAGATGTTTAAGATTTTTTTGTCTCTCTGCTATGAGGGGCATTACAGCATTATATTGGTTAACTGTTGTTTTATCTGCTGAAATCAGAAAATTAATGATTTTCCATGTAATGGTTAGCTTCATAAACCGATTTGCATGAAAATTACATGCGTATTACATTTGTGTAAGTGTCCACTAAATAGCCACAGATTTTTGTTTTTTGTTTTTGCTTTTTATAAACTTGATATATCTTTACCAATGTACTTCATGATATTATGTTATAAGCCCAGATGTATTTGATGTTTAGTATTTACCATGATGGAAATGTCTACAATGTATGTTGTCATTATACCATTGTATTTAAAGTATGAATTTCTAAACTATTGATGAAGTTTTTCATGATTGAATTATGCTGCTTTGACTCAAAAGATGTATGTTTTTCATTAAATTGCTTAAAATATGTATTATGAATAATTAACATACTCATGAAATAAGAAAAGTGACAGGAAATAATTTTCATCAATACCTTTTGTTTACCTGCTTGAGAGGAATACTTCATCCTGTGACATTAATTGATTATGCATAATTGCTTATTACAGTATAATATTTACAAGCATGTATTGAGCATTTGGTTTATAGGAGTGATTGCGAATAGATCTTCTTTCACTATTACTTTTGTTAATAGGTTTCTTTCATCATTTTATTGCAGGAGGTATATTTGTACTCAAAAGCTGTTCAGTTGCAACTCGATGCTGATCATCAAAAACTGGTTCAGAAGCAGAGTTCGCTGCTGCCCCATCTTTCCAAAGACTGCCTCGAATTTCTGCTTTCAACTCTGAGCAAAGATGTCACACTGGGTCATACTATCATCAGGCGCCTCCTCCTCCCGACTCAAGACAAGGCGAAAGAAAATAACTTAGCACTTCATCGGGTCTACATCACTTGCCTAATGGAATGCATGGAATCGTTAGAGTCCATGGATGACAAAGAGAGTGTTGTAGAAAAGGATCAAAATGTGCAATCCATTTACAGTCTCATGAATTATTTGGATCCTCCTGTACCTCTACTACCTAGACTCAATATCGAGGAGCTGTTCACCAAGTTGCTTAGTCTTGCCAATCACCATCCAGGAATGCTGGACGAGGCTATGCTCACGGCGGTCTTTGTGGGACGGGACTCGGACTTGTTGCTGCAAACCTTTCTGAAGGTTCAGTCTCGCATGAGATGGGAGTGTGTTGAGCAAGATGTGAGTAAGAGACATCCCCAGCTGAAGAGCATGTGTCTAGAGTTGAGGATCAACTATGCCATGTCAAGGATGGATGACAGAGAAGCTGCCTGGAGGAACCTCCTGTATTGGGTGTTAGAAAATGATCAACACGTTTTAAGCAAGATTGTGGTGAGTTTTTCTCTTGTATATTCAGTGTTATTGAAAAATCAATGGTTTGTTAATGACCTTTTAGGGGTCCTTTTACAGAGGCAATGTTTTTATCTTGTCTTGGAGGGAGACATCTGGGAGATCTTACTATTTAAGGGGCTTTCACTGGTTTCTCAAAAGCCTCTGTTCTGTGGAATATAGGCATTGAAGGACTTTAATATTGTAATAAAGTTATAGCTAGTTTTTGTAATCTCGTAAGCTTTTTACTTATGGTAGGTTTAATGTGCAGGTGACTGTTCAGGTATGAAAAATATAAATATTGATTTATGGAAGTACCTGTTAGAGGTATTATTGTGTATTAAAACTATGTGAGATTTTTGTTGGTAATGCTTGCATCATCTCTATGTTTTTATCAACACTGTTTGTTATACGTCATTCCTCATCACTTTGATGTATTATCATTTACCTCTATCCATTTTTCCTCAACATTATTCTTTCTCTAATTTTCTTTATTCCTCCTTTTATATACATGTATTTGTTATTCTTTTCTCTCCTTTTTTTCTGTAATCTACTTTTCTCCCACAGGAATTGTCATTGACTCTAATTCGAGAGAGGATGTATGATGAGTTGAATAGCCTTCTCCAGCCCAGTGAGTTTGCGCCCCTTAGACCCCTCATTTTACTGCTTGGATGGAGTCATGTCGATGGCTGTTCAGCTGCTGAAAATCTCCTTCAGACTCTATGGAAAAAACAAGTAAGTACCCAAGCCAATGACACAACATTTAATTTGCATCGGCAAATATCACTTATTTTCTTTGGATACATATTGTCAAACACACGCTTCATAGATTTGTGCCACATTTGGCTACTCTTTCAGAGACCACTGATTTTAAATCATGGTTTATCTTTGTAAACTCTTTAAAAAATGTTATATTCATGATGTAAAAGAGTTTTGTATAGGTAACCAATTGAGAGGGTTATATCAACATGAAAAAGTGCACAGGCAATGAATGTTTGAAGAACAACCTCCTTTCTAATTTTTGTATCGCTTGCATAGCAGAGTGAGACTATGGGTGCCGCTTTTCCGACGGCGGCGTCAACATTGAATTTTTAACCAAGGTTAAGTATTGGAAATGCCATCATAACTTATAAAGTTTATGGATTTAGTTCATGAAACTTGGACATATGGGAAATTGTGTATTTAATACTGAACATCCTGCCTGAGTTTCAGATCACTCGACCAAGGTCATAGGTCATTTAGGGTCATCAAACTTTGGACATACTGGGGCAGTCAGACTGCAGGTCCCAAGAAAGTGGCTTCTTTCATCCAAGTGATATTCATGACTTGAGTTGTTTTGCATATTTAATGAGCTTGATGCGGACCAAAACACCTCTTTTCATTCGGTCATTGCTGCTCTAATTGTGCATCGAATTTCATGAATTTGGTACCATTGTAAAGAAGAAGAATCATTCTTTCAGGTCATGTGTTTGGATTTATTCAAAGATTTTGTAATAAAGGTTAAAATTTTGATCTAAAATATGCTACAAAATAAATATTTTCACCTGACAAAAGCTGCTATTTTCACACTTTATATACATGTATGTTTGAGCCCAAATGATCTTTATATCATGATGAAGCTGAATATGTATGCTTTGAAATGATATAGGTTTCAAAATAAGAATTGGTTTAATCGGGTCAAGATCACACTTTTCATTTGCCAAGTACATAAAGCAGTTTGAAAACAAGAATACTGCACTCTGATAGGTCAAAGAGACCAACCACCCAGTGGCAAATTCCAACGGTTCCAGTGCGTGGGTTCGTGGGAAGGTCACACTTCCCATGTGGTAATCTCCTCAAATACCCCGCGCGTGTTGTTCTGTGAACCTTATCCAGCCAATCAGGACTCTGGATTTCATGCAAGTACACAATTTCAGAAATCTCGTCTTGTACCTTGGTTGGAAAAGTGTGATCTTGACCCGATTAAAAGGTGCCGCATATCAAGAGTGGCATTGTAAGAAAGTACGGAAGTTCAGCTTTATGGTGATATAGATATCATTGAGGCTCAAAATAAAGTTTTGCACAATTTGCAAAAGAAAACAGAGGAAGAAAATTCAGACTTGAGGCACACTTTCAGGCCAGAAATTTACTTATTTAACAAAATATTGTATACAAAATAAATAACCAATATGAAAGAGTATCTTTTACTCTATCTGATGGTGCAATAATATTTCATTTAACTTGAGGTTAAAACAGGTAAATTATTAGAGAAATAAAATCTCACGAATCACGAGATTTTGCAAGGAGGAGGATTCAGCCACGAGATGATTTGGATGAATCTGGCCTTTTTGCTCATTAGCATAGGGACCTGCGATCTGACTGGGGGATATTTGTTAAATTGCCGTCACAACTTTGAAATTTTATGGATCTAGTTCACTGATCGTTTTCTTCAGTCTTAGGTCATATGTGACTCGGCATACCGAAATGAGAGACAAGTCGGAATTTTTCAAATCCAACTTTTTTAGTGATTATTATTCCCCGTTTCTTTACCTTTAATTTGATATATCACTCGACCCTTAGGAGTAAATATTAGTGGAGATATTAGCTTTAGAATGGAGGAAGAATTGGGCTCTTGAAAATAAAAATCAAGAGAAAAACGCCTTCGAAGTTTGACTTCCGTTTTGACCCTGCTCCATGAAAAAAATATATTTTGCCACCGCCGAGCTAACCGAAAGGCCCTAGTAACCGCGTGCCAAAAAAGGCGAAACGATTAACCAATGAGGAGGCTGCATTGAGAACAATAGTCATTATCGCCTACGTACACATCATTGGTTAAACCGGGGTTTTATAATAATCTTCGTGAAAGAAAAAAAGAATGCCATGATCTCCCTTATTAATGAAATAAAAGGCGGGGTTAAAAAGTTGGACCTAAAACCATGGAGGAGGGATTGTGCCATCGGCTTGTTTGAATGTCGATGGCGTTTACTCTTACCCGGACTCGTGACATGTAGTCTATCAAGCGTGTCATTATGACCTGAACTTTAACCGCATGTTCTAAAAAAATATCCCTTGTAAAATGGTAAGATGGGCCTTCAAAATAATTCGTACCTCACCTTTACTTATGTGCTCATGTTTTATTAATATTTAAGTTAGATTGAGACAGTGTGAGTAAAAACGCGAATAATTTGTTCAATAAATGGGTTCAATATCGTACCCATCATGGGGGGGGGGGTATACAGCATTGAAATGATTCAAAATTAGAACAAAATACAGAAAGGTATAATGAAAAAAGGTTAAAGTGATTCTAAAAGTGATGCAGAGAAAAAAAAACCCTTGACATAAACGTCTTAATTCTACAACAAAAAGAGCCAGGAGGTACCATGAGTAATTAAGTCCCATCATAATTTCCAACAGAGGATGGATTAGGGAAGATAGCTTTCACTTTTTAAACAAACAAGTGCACACCAAGTTACAAATAATGCGTAAAGGATTTCCACGTATCTGAATGCAGGATATAAGAGCAAAAAAGTAGCCGCGGGGATCAGTGCCTGACCGCGCTCTCCATGTATAGCCAGACACAGCTCGGCCATGGCACCTCCAACATGAATGCTGATTCGGATCAAATCAAGCACAACCAATATTTTATTCTAACACAGTAACAGATAAAGAATGAGACCATGCAAAAGCCTTTGTAAGATTGAATGATTTATTTTGGAGGAGAGAGATCCCCTAAAAGAGAGAGAGAAAAACGTAATGATAATAAATAGATTTAAAACAAATAATAAAATCACCAAGTCTCATTTTAAACCTTAAAACTAGCTGCCATTTTAAATCTAATTGCAAGTATGATTCAAACATTAAAACAAGACAACCCGGTTGTGTTTATAGTTCTCTGTTTTCTTTGTCCGTTTTGTTAATTTTCCAATCGAACTTTTGACTCATTCCATTCTACCTCAGCTTGATTTCCCGCCGTTAATTGTTTGCTATTTTGTGCATCTTTGTCATTTATTTCCCTTTCTGACTAATCACGCTAGCATAATGGAATGATTTGTTCTTTCTCACATGTTCTTTCCTTCCTTTCCCGCTTTGTATGTTTTTCTTACTTTTTCATAGGCGGATCCAGCTTTTGGCGAAGGGGGGGGGGGGGCGTAATGCCGAGCGGCATACATATTTTTGTACTTCACCGGCGCCATAAAAGTACAAATTGAAAAAGGGGTAAAGTCTGACCCTGTCAAAATGTTCTTTTCTTTCCTTTATTTTTTTAAGCGGCGCCTTTTCGTTCTTTTATTTTTTCAAATATTAGGCCCCCCTGGATCCTCCATTGTTTTTTTTTTCACTTTCACTTTTCCGTTTCCATTTCTCCTTTCCCCTATCCTCGCTTTCTTTCCCTTTCCTCTTTTTGTTCCCTTTCTTAATTCCGCCCCCCACCGTTTTTAATTATTCCTTCCCATCCCCCCTGTTTTCGCTTTTTCCTTCCCATCCCTCTCTTTCTCCCGTTTTCGCTAATTCCTATCATCCCTCTCTCTTTCTGCCATGTTTGCTTATTCCTTCCCCCCCCGTTTTCGCTTATTCCTTCCCATCCCTCTCTTGCTCCCCTGTTTTCGCTAATTCCTATCATCCCTCTCTCTTTCTGCCGTTTTTGTCTCACCTGCGAAGCAAAGTGAGACTATAGGCGCCGCTTTTCCGACGGCGACGGCGGCGGCGGCGGCGTCAACATCAAATCTTAACCTGAGGTTAAGTTTTTGAAATGATGTCATAACTTAGAAAGTATATGGACCTAGTTAATAAAACTTGGCCATAAGGTTAATCAAGTATTACTGAACATCCTATTAGAGTTTCATGTCACATGACCAAGGTCAAAGGTCATTTAGGGTCAATGAACTTAGACCATGTTGGAGGAATCAACATCGAAATCTTAACCTGAGGTTAAGTTTTTGAAATGTCATCATAACTTAGAAAATATATGGACCTAGTTCATGAAACTTGGACATAAGATTAATCAAGTATCACTGAACATCCTGCATGAGTTTCACGTCACATGACCAAGGTCAAAGGTCATTTAGGGTCAATGAACTTTGGCCGAATTGGGGATATCTGTTGAATTCCCATCATAACTTTGAAAGTTTATGGATCTGATTCATGAAACTTGGACATAATAGTAATCAAGCATCACTGAAAATTTTGTGCAAGTTTCAGGTCTCATGATTAAGGTCAAAGGTCATTTAGGGTCAATGAACTTTGGCCGAATCGGGGGTATCTGTTGAATTACCATCATAACTTTGAAAGTTTATTGGTCTAGTTCATTAAACTTGGACATTAGAGTAATCAAGTATCACTGAACATCCTGTGCGCGTTTCAGGTCACATGACCAAGGTCAAAGGTCAATGAACTTTGGCCGCATTGAGTGTATCTGTTGAATTACCATCATAACTTTGAAAGTTTATGGATCTGATTCATGAAACTTGTACATAAGAGTAATCAAGTATCACTGAACATCCTGTTCGAGTTTCAGGTCACATGATCAAGGTCAAAGGTCATGTAAGGTCAATGAACTTTGGCCATGTTGGGGTTTTTTGTTGAATAACCATCATATCTCTGTAAGTTTATTGGTCTAGTTCATAAAAAAGGGAAATAAGAGTAACCATGTATCACTGAACATCTTGTGCGAGTTAGAGTAGTATTCAAAGTGAGCACTGCTGCTATATTGAACCGCGTGATGCAGGTGAGACGGCCAGAGGCATTCCACTTGTTGCTTATTCCTTCCCATCCCTCTCTCCCTCCCCTGTTTTCGCTAATTCCTATCATCCCTCTCTCTTTCTGCCGTTTTTGCTTATTCCTTCCCCCCCCCTGTTTTCGCTTATTCCTTCCCATCCCTCTCTTCCTCCCCTGTTTTCGCTAATTCCTATCATCCCTCTCTCTTTCTGCCCTGTTTTTGATCATTCATTCCCATTCCTCTCTCCTTTTCGCTAATACCAATTACTCTCCACCCCCTTTTTCGCTTAATCTTTCCCATCATTCTCCACCCCCGTTTTTCGCTTTAATATTCCTTGTCCCAGTGTACCGAAGCGAAGGCGAAACACGGAATTGCTTGTTGAATAACTCGGTTTGAACGAAGACGAATAATATTGTATGCATACGATGATAACTGTGCGAGAACTGATTAAAAAGCTACAATAATCCGTCTTTAAATGCAGTCTCGACTTTTGATATCGCACTGAACACGCCATTTCTGAGTTGATGATCGACACTTAGCACGTTTTGAAATAACAAAAGCCCGGACGTAGCCCGCGAGTAACATACAAAATCCAGACAACGGTCGATCCGAAGGCCGGCCGCCCAGCGCCGGCGCGGTCTGTTTATACTGTAAAGGTGATTACGGCACCAACCAATCGTACTTTCGTATTCACAATTGATCGTTAGCCTTTGTGTTACGGGGTTCTGGCCGCCCAAACTACGGGTTGTGAGCTTGGGTTAATAATGATAATTACTTCTTGTTAAGAGCTTTTTCCAAAGTTACAAAGCGCTGATCTCCTGTGATCCTTCTACAGAAACAATTCACAGTTCTTGTGCTTGGCTTTCATTTCGCCATTACTAACCGTCAAACCGGCGAAATCTTAGTTAGCCTATAAACTCTTGGATAAGATAATTAAAAGGCACACATTAAAATCTCTTTAAAGCACGGGCGGGAATGAAAGGATAAGGGGGATCCTTTGTTTTTATTTCTCTGTCACAGCCCGTTCTATTGCTTTTGATTTTATGTAGATTAAAAATTATAATCACAAGCCCTTTGAAGCACTTTACTTCAGGGGCGTTGGAGCGAATTTGAAGGGAGGGGGGGGGGCACTAGGAAAAATGGCACCTTCTCGTTAAAAGGGAACTAAATCTTTTTTTAAAAAAAAAGAAAGGCATCTACAGTAGTGTGGTGAGCGAATTTTTTTTTTAATTGGCTGTAGTATCGACGCTGCGAGCGAGCAAATATCAACTTTTTTTCTAACGAAAATCCAATTTGTGTTAGATTTTTACATAGGCCTATTCAGAATAATGTCATATCTCTCTTTCCTTCTCTTTTTTTTTTTTTGGGGGGGGATAATCCCCCATCTGTACTCATCTACCCACTCACCTGACTCATGAAACTTATTAATGCACGTATGATTATTTTTTTCCCTCAGAATATTGCTTTATTTCTTGTTTAAAAGGGGCACTCGTTATACACCGTGACAAAACTTGTCCTTCCCAGGTGAAAGAGGCACAGCGTGTTGGTAAGGGGCACTTTATTTGGGTAAAAGGGGCACTGATAAGAGAAAGGTCACCTATATCAGAAAGCAAAGGGGTCCCTTTAACGGAATAAAAACGGGCCCTTAATTCTCGGGTGTGAAATGGGCTGCACGTACAGAACACGTTTGTGATGGCATTTGGGGGTAGAAATTGGCATACGAAATTGCTTACACACACAAAAGAGAAGATCAAACTGGGAAAGAACGATAAACCGAAATATGAAGAGGATAAAACAAAGATAAGAACAAGAAGAAAAAGGGCGTGGAGGAAAAGACGATGGATGTGGCAAGGAAGAATAAAGAACGGCTGTGATATATAAAAAAAAATAGAAGATCGAACGGGGAGAAGAAGGATATAGAACAACAAAAAATAAGAGGGGAAAAGAAGAGGAATAAGACGTTCGGATGAGCAAGAAAGAGAAAGAAGGAAAGGGGGAAGAAATGAGGTAAAGAGGAAGAAAATAGAAATGGAGGGGGAGGAATAAGATCGTGGGGATGAGCAGGTGAGAGGGAGAACGAAAACAAAAATAATATTATAAATTATTAAGGAGGAACGAAGATAAAAGGAAGAGGAATGAGGCGATGGGTGAGGGAGGGAGAAAAGACGGAAGGAAAGAAGAAAGAAAAACCGGCAAAAAGAGAGAAGAACGAAAAACAGAATTATGTGAAACGAAAAAGAAGAAAAGGTGAAATTAGGGGGGAAAGGTGGAGGGTGAAGAAAGGGCAGAGAGAAGAAAAAAAAGAGGAGAAAATAATCGACATAGAAAAAAAAAGAGATCGAAAGGGGAAAAGAACGGAAAACAGAAGAGGAATTAACGAATAAGATTAAAGAAGAGAAAGGGGTTGAGGAAGAATAAGGGGGGGGGGAGATTTAGAAAGAAGAGACCGACTGATCTGAAAGAAAATCGAAAAGGGGGAGCAGTAGAAAGGAAAAAATAAAACACAAGAAAGACGAAAGAAGAAGGTAAGAGAATAACAGAGAGGGAAAGAGAGAATAGATCTGGGCAAAGTCGAATGGGACAACATGACAATGACTTTTAGGAAATGATAATTTCAATAGGTGTATTTTAAATGACTAATATTTTCAATCAATATCGTAAGTCCCGTATACCATTATCCAAAAATTAAAAATGCAGGCCTACTGCATGGTCCCATATTTCATTGGTCAAAGTCAGGGGCGGATCCAGGATTTACCAAAAAAGGA
Organism: Lytechinus variegatus; assembly: GCF_018143015.1. Lineage (NCBI taxonomy): Eukaryota > Metazoa > Echinodermata > Echinoidea > Temnopleuroida > Toxopneustidae > Lytechinus > Lytechinus variegatus. Next base: position 24,289,100 of record NC_054746.1, on the reverse strand, counting down.
TTTTTTTTTTAAATACTTCGTACCCGCCAAAAAACTGACAAGCAAAAAAAAAAGAATAGAAGTCTTCGATTTCAAAAAGGGGTACATCCCGGGGTACATCTCGGCTTCAATGGCATTTTTACATTACAAATTTTGTTTGATCCGTGCCTCAGTTGTCGAAGTTCTGACATTTATTTCTTTCTCTATCGTTCATTCAAACATGATAAAAAAATTGAAGGCAAAAATAGTTGGAAATAATAAAGCCCACAAAGCTTTCATGATGAACTTTTTTTCTTTTGTTAATGATATACTGCAGATCAATTAACCCACATTCGCGAACATACAACACTTTTATGTATTTTAAACCCTTTATTTTGAAATTAGAGTTTTCTCATCGAAACATCCCGATCACTTGCAAATAATAAGAGAATCTTCATCACGTCCATGTTATGTTTTATGAAATTAATCCTCGCCAACAAACCGTGTTATATAAACACTTTGCGTTTACGCATGACCTTTTTCGCGAGACAAGCTAGCTATACACTCTAAATCAGGTAGGCCTATCAATCTATCGCTAACGCCCCCGCCTAGTACCAACTACCATTATTACAAAAATAGCCCTTTAGAAGTTGAATCCCGTTTGTTAACTTTCAGAAGCCCCCTTTTCAATTTCAGAATACCTATTGAAAGCGATGCTTTTGATCTTTCTTTTGAGGCTCATTGAACCGGGCGGACGCCGCCAGCTGTACTTGAGTTTAAATGAATAGCCAATCAACAATGGCGTTACGTTGCTAGGGGCGGAGCTTAGTATGAAGCGAAATTCGATGAAATCGAGCGTGCCAAGTATAAAAAAAATTCGAACTGACCGAAAAAAAACACTCGCAGAAAAACTGTTTTTTTATCACTTTCCCGTCATCAAATTCACTCATTTTTTTCACACAGTAATTATGAAACATGGAAGAATCTAAAAATGAAAAAAAAAAAAATCTTCAAAATTTTGACTTTTTTATTAGTTTGTCGAATTTCTAGGAATTTTCATTTGCGACTTCTCTCTCATTTCGGTATGCCGAGTCACATATGATCAAGGTCATTTAGAGTCAATTAAAATACATGTAGTATTTTATTATCATATGAATGGTGTTTTTTAGAATAATTATTCAATAGTTGTTTTCAAAGTCAGCACTGCTGCTATATTGAATCAAGCGATGCAAGCGAGACTGCCAGATGCATTCCGCTTGTTATTAATACACTTTGGCTGAGATGAAACATTTAATATGTGCAAATATGTAATGAATGTGACTTAAAAAAGAGATTAAAAAAAAACTCTCTATGGATTGTGTATTTGGAATTTTCACCATGATGTTAAATACAGAAACTAGTTTTGATATTTAGGGTATAATGGTCTTGAATGTCAGAGAACGGAACCAGGCTTGGCAATTGTTTAAAAGAAATTAGTAACTTGTTTAACTTTTTAAAAGATCATTAATGAGATAAGAATTAGTGTTTCATGTGTTATACTTATAGATTTCATTTACTATATTTTCTTACAGCCCATGTACAGTGAAGATGATATATTGCAGCAGGCCTGCCATAGACTTCATCATGATGTACAACTTATCCAATGGTGCTTGGACAAAGTCAAGTAAGTAAATAGTGATATATTAATTTTTAGAACGCAGAAACTATTCTATAAAGTATACATTCTACTGCACTTTATTGGACTCCTAAAATGCTTGTTATTGATTAAATAGATGTGTTTTGAGCTTTGATTTAACCCTATCTAGGCCAGGGGGGGCCTTGGAGGCCCCCCTCAACGATTTGCGAATTTTTTTGACCGCGCCGCTCGCTGACTTTTTACTTTTAAGTCTTGCGCAACTTTTGAGACCAATTTTGTGTCACCCGGGTACGTGGTTCCGAAGTTACGCAACATTATGTAAGTGCATGTCAGACCAAAAATTGCTCAAAAACGTGATTTCGTGTACAAAGTCAATGTCAATTGTGTTTTCAACCAAAAATCATAAATGTATGATTATTTTTAGTTTTGCTGGCCTAAATTTATGTATTTTATGCTGTTTATGATCTTAGAAGAGTCCCCAACGAATTTCATTGAAAAAAATGAAAAACAAAATACATAAGAAATCGCAAAAACAATATAATACATAAGAAATTGATCTGATATCACAATTTTTTTCATGTACACTTGCTAAGAACATCACAAAGAGTTTCTATGCCAAAAATTAGAACATTTGGAGTTTTATTTATGGAGTTAGAGGAAAAAGTATGATTTTGCATACTAATTATGCATAAATTAGCACAATTACAAATAAAAGTATATACTTGATCACCTAGTGTTACTTTTGTCTTGAAGGATGGAATCTGTAAAAGCAGGGAATCCATTGAAATGCACAAATTGTGACCATGATGACTGATTTCATACCTCAATTATTCTGTAATGTAACCAGTAGCTTGACCAAGAAGTGCTTTGTATACAATAAGTTAGACTTTGAATGCTATTCTCTGCCATACTGGTAACCAATGTATGTTTCGTATAACCAATGTATATTACTCAGTATGTTGTAGTTGTACTTGTTCTAAATGCCTTGTCTCAAAAACCTTGTACAATATCAAATTTTTATTCAAGTGAAATGCCTGATAAAATACTGATTTGATTCAGGTAAATCCCTAACAAGCAAGTTGTTGATGTCGGGTTTTAAACATTGAATAATAAACAATTAGCTAAGCTGTTCTTTTTTTTTTTGGGGGGGGGTGGATGGGGATGAATAAAGCGCTGTTTTCTTGCATGTGTGGATTTCGATCAATAGGTTTTGAAACTTGTTGGATATTAGACAACATTTATAGTCATTAGTGTCTTGTTACTTTTTTTATTACCCATTTATCTTTTCTCAACAATTGATACTTTTGTAGGCCATTGATAGCCAAGTATGATGGTGATCTTTGCCTAGAACAGAAAGCTACAGCCATGTTTCAAGGATCAGATTCTCATTCAGTACTGAGGTTACTCTATCACTTCACAAATCTCTCAAAGATAGATTATGTGGAAGGATTACAAATCTTAAACTCTACACCTCAGCTGGGTAAGTTTCCTCTTGTAATTTTAGATGTTACTAGAGAAAAAGATGAGATGAAGAAGAATATAGAAAGAAATAAATAGATAAAAAAGGAAGAGGAAGGGAAAGGAAGGTATAAAAGGAAAACCAAAATAGAGGGAAAGTACAAATAGTACGCTGGTAATATGTACATCAATGTCATATTATCATTATAATTATGCATACGACAATCATTTATTCAGAGGGGCAAAAGATAAATTGGCAACAATCCGAACTGCATTTATCATTTCATTTATTCAATGTAAATTTATAAAAATGACTATGCCATAGAATTCACCCTTAGATTTCTACAGTCGGGATTAGATACATTCTAATTTCGATTTATTATTATTGCTGTTGTTGGTGTTATTATATGTAATCTGTATTTATGTGTATGAGAAGGTATTATCTGCCATTACATTGCTTTCCAGAATGGACACGGGGCAGCAGTGGTGATGAAGCTAAGACTGTGAGGTTTGCTGACAGCAAGGAGCGTGTTGACCAAAAGCGAGATTGCACCATCTACAGGAGTTTCCTAGCCATGTGGAATGTTACGTTTGCATTGCTGCACAGTGCTAATCCAATGAGTACTCACAAGGACTGTGCAGCCTCTAATCCACCTGCAATATCTGTGGTGTCTCCTGAGGGCCACCATCAATCGAGAACAGGAAGTCCTAGAACAGTTAGGAATGGTCATTTGGGGTCTCCAGATAATGCTCCTTTGGAAACAGCAAAGTCTGTAGATATTGAAGATGATGATATGAGCTGGCAGACATGTGTTATTGGTAGGCTGAGATCAGCAAAGGAACATATTGCAGAGATAATACCTCTGACATACAGGGTTGAAATCCTAGAGAATCTCTTCTCTGTGTTGTTCGCAAGATATGAAGACATCCAAACTCTTGAGAGTGATGCCATGGTGTCTGATAGCGGAGGAGAGGAGGGCCATGTGGATGAGGAGTGGAACAACATGAGCTTTAACACCAGTCTTGAAAGTGTGGAAAGCCCTCTCAAGGAAGGTTCACTCTTGACTGAGTTCACCTTCTCAACGATTCTTGAGAAGAGTTCGCCTGTGAGTGTCGACCAGCCTGTAATGAATGGCCAGATTAAAGACAGAACCCAAAATATCAGTGAGGACACACTCACACCTACGATGATTGATAACAGCAATGTGCTTGAACATGCTGATGTGCAGCAGCTGAAATACGGAAAGAGGACCAGCTCTGAGACTACCAACAGTTTGCTGAATCACTTTGAGTCGTCAGTCAACAAGGTCGGTTTCATCACAAATCGAAGGTTCATGCAGGAACTCTTGACAATGCTCAAGGAATGCATTGAGGATGTGAATACTGCCAAACTTGCCAATGTAGTGTCAAAGGGACAATCCAAAGGGTCATCTGACGATATCCTCCAGTCACATCTGTTGACATCGGTACCTCAGGCACATCTTGCCCAGCGTATTGCCCAGCTTACCAAGAGAATCAATGAAGCTCGTTGGCGTTTTCAATTGGTTTCCAGTCATCAAGCCAATGTTGATGATGAGGACAAGTTTGATGAGAAAGTAGAGGAGGAAGCAGTCATCAAAAATTTCTTTGAAGCCAGAAGCGATGAAAATTGGGAGGAAAAGAAGAAAAGAAAAAGAACTTCATCTAAACAAAATGGAAGTAGAAGCAGGAGTGCATCAGGTTTGAGATTTATTTCATATTTGACCACCAAAAATATTTTGGAGATATGTTTCTCAAAGAAATCAAAAGATCCTAAATATATTCATGGACTTGCAAACAATTTGAACATGTATTTAAATTTCATCATGGATATGTGTATCTTAAGCCAGAGTATAGGATAAGTCAGGATATGGAGGGATCTATTACTTTGGAACTCAATATGTGTATATATACTAATATTACGCCCATTTAAATTGATATGCAGATTTTGTTGATGGTCACATGAAATCATATGAAATTGTACTCAGATCAGTATGCCAGCTGAAGCTTATCAAGATAGCATTCCTCTGCTGGGCCAACCAAACGTCTCTCTAAAAGAGTTGGCTGGTCATGTTCAGCACATAGAAAAGCCATGGCTGCCAGTGTCCCCTTAAATATAGCTTGGTAGCTTTATCTCTTTATATTTAAAATTTTGATTTAGACATGGAAGATTATTTCAAAGAAAAAGACATTTCTCCTGAATTTGAGATTCAAGATCTTGTAACACCAGTGATCATGTGTTATGCAGTATGATGTTCATTACGAGTTGATTATGATTTATTACAAAAATGTTGCAAGCTTATTTAGATTTTTTGTGGCTAAAATCACTAGATAATTAATGTTTTTTACTTTGTATTCCACTCGAATACATGTATTCAACCTATCATTTCCTGTAATTTCTTTGCCATTTACTAACTTCTTTTAGTATATTTTTTCACATGTCATCGGCATGGAAACTAACAAACAATACAAATGACAGAGATGTTTTATTACACTTATATTAGCCTCTTTCATAAAACAGTGTAATTCACTCTAATCAATAACCTCACCACATCTTTTTTTTAAAGCAAATGAATGTTAAAATATTTTTTTTTTATTTCAAACAGTATCACTTGTTCTAAATGCCTTGTCTCAAAAACCTCGTACAATATTAAATTTTTATTCAAGTGAAATGCCTGATAAAATACTGATTTGATCAGCTTATTTAATGAATATAGGTCTAAATTGATCGAATTCAAATAGGGTGAATAAAAATGACATTCACCACAAAGACTTCATCTTTATGTGAATAGGATGTTCCTTTGAAATATGTTATAGATTTAACACAAGGCTGTATATTAGATTTGATAGTTGCATTAAAAGTCCAATCTCAAAGGCATAGACTTTGCCATGACTCATACAACAAACAAAAAACAAAACATGCTATTTGTTTGGAAATGACTGTGATATCTTGATAAATAGGTATCTGAGACATGCCTAATTTGTGAAAGCAAAATAGATAAACTTGTCTCGTAATTCATGGCAGCATATTTTGCAATAATCTTGGGCCTTAATACTGCTTTCATTTTTCGTATTCATATAATTTGCATCAGTTATAACACTCATAAATGCACGCCTACAATCTTTTTCACATGCAAACATGTCTCCATCAAATTAATGTTCCAAATTTTTTTTAAATATTATAATGTTCATCAATTACAACAGTCATGCATGCACATCCCACAATTTCTTTCACATGCAAACACTCTTATATCACTCCTATCAATAAATGGCTTCTGCAAGTTATGTCATTTAGTTGTGTCCTCATATACTGTTGAATGGACGCTGGAGAAGATTGGTATCACATTTGTCGTACGTCTTGCCTTTAGGCTGGAGTAGTTCTGAGCCGGGAAGTGGTAACATGTCAACGCAATCCCAGACACACCTGAGTGCAGGTCCGATGTCTGCAGGTTAGCCATATGTGTAATGTCATGTGTCTTGTCTTGTCTTGTAAGAAGCTTTAATGCAGTCACTGCTTGATAGTAACAATTGATTTCAATTTGGCCAAAATTTAAAGTTGATAGATTT